>NC_083448.1:1541640-1869541 GCF_020745735.1 Hemiscyllium ocellatum | reverse complement strand
GGAGTTCTGGAGATTTTACAATTTAACTTGTAGTCCAGACGCTAGAGTAGCTGATTGTCTGGATACAAAACCAAATTTGAATACGAAATTTGAAGTTTAAGTTATACACCTCAAAAAAAAATCAATCAGTTTTGAATTTACTATATTAGCAATATTAAAAGCCAGTGACACAATCCAATGCTTTGGGGTAATGAAGTGGGTAAACGTGGACAGTGGAAAGAGAATAGCCACGCCAATAACATCTGTTAAAGGTGCATTTGTCTATAAGTGACCAGTAGAAGAGGAATCGTAAGATGAAGAAAACCTACAAAGGAAGATTTAAAGAAAGGGAAAAAGTCAACAGCTGCCTGGGCTCGAAAGTTGAATTTTACTTTGGTTTTGTCAGACTAGTAATACCGGAGGGAACATAGCGATATATTATTGGAAGGAGTTGTAAAGAGCTGTTCGTTATATATTCTCTGTTAAAATTTAAGAAGTAAAGTTATTAACTTTTTACTTTGATTAGTTCATGGTCTCTCGAATTTTTAAGATTTCTGTACGGGATAAATATTTTCTGTGTTGCTGTTTTAAATTAACTGAAGAGTTTACCCCGTGCCATAACAGCAATGAGATGGAAAGTCTCATTTTACAAGAAAATACAGATGGAATGTACATATGGGCAGATCAATGACCGATAGAATATATACCTGAGATATATGAAGTGATATGCTTTGGAAGAAGGTACGTTACCATTCGATGAATGGCAACACACGAGCAAGCTCAGAGGGTATTTTGCCACAGATTTCTAAACGTCGAGTTCAGAAGTCAGAGTGGAAGTGAGCATAGCCTTTTTATATTGAGCCACAGATTATGTGAGCTATACAGACATTTGGCTCTGTCGAGATGGAAAACTGCGCTGTTGAAGGAGCCACATTACAGGAAGGCTGTGATTGCACTGGAGGGGGTACAGAGGAGAATCACCAGAATGTCCGTGGTATGTAGCATATCACAACCATTGGATAATATTTGTATGACAATTTGAAGTGTCGTGACATATCCGGCCACAGACTGATTGCTTTGGAAACTGAGACTAATGCTCTATTTCTGATAGTGCACAGTCTATACTTCTGTGATTGCTTCTATGATTGTGGACGTTCAAACATTGAGCAGTTTAACCCAGGAATATTTGGGTTTCTGCTGTGTATATTACACAGACACCCTGTGTTTCCCCACTGCCAGTTAGTTATATATTTACAGCACTGCTCTAGACTCTGAAAACAAGGCCATCAGGACAAGGCCATGAATCCAGTGGCCCTCCTCCTCTAAGCTAATGATAAGACCCGTGGTAGTAAGTTTGGTAAGTGCTGCATTTTGCTTATTCTAGTGTTTAGACCTAGTTTTTTTTTAAGGTTACTTTTAGAGGGATGGCAGTGAAGGCAGTGCAATGTTCCTCTTGCAACATGTTTGAGGTGAGGGATGCCATGGTCGTCCCTGATGATTACACTTGCAGGAAGTGCACCCATCTTCAGCTCCTCCAAGATCGTGTTAGGGAACTGGAGCAAGTTGGGTGAACTTAGAATCATTCGGGAGGCAGAGGCGGTCATAGATCGGAGCTTGAGGGAAGTAGCAACTCCAAAGATTGCAGACAGATGGGTGACAGTGAGGGAGACTGGGAGGAAGCAGCCAGTGCAGAGACCCCCTGCGGCCGTCCCCCTCAATAACAAGTATACCGTTTTGGATACTTGTTGGGGGGGGGGACGAATTACTAGGGGTAAGGAATGGGATTCAGGCCTCTGGCACGGAGCCTATCCCCGTTGCTCAGAAGGGAAGAGAGTAGAAGAACAGAGCAATAGTTATTGGAGACTCGATAGTTCGGGGCACAGATAGGCAGTTTTGTGGGGACGTTTGGTATGTTGCTCCCAGGTGCAAGGGTACGTGATTCTCTGACCATGTTTTCCGGGTCCTTATGGGGGAGCAGCCCGAAGTCGTGGTCCACATTGGCACCAACGACATAGTTAGGAAGAGGGATGAGGATGTGAGGCAGGCTTTCAGGGAGCTCGGTTGGAAGCTCAGAGTTAGAACAAACAGTTGTTATCTCTGGTTTGTTAACCGTGCCACGTGATAGAGAGTTGAGGAATAGGGAGAGAGAGCAGTTAAATGCGTGGCTACAGGGATGGTGCAGGAGGGAGGGATTCCAGTTTCTGGATAACTGATGTTCTTTCTGGGGAAGGTGGGACCTCTATAAATAGGATGGTCTACACCTGAACCTGAGGGGCACCAGAATCCTTGGGGGGAGGTTTGCTAGTGTTCTTTCGGGGGGTTTAAACTAACTCTGCAGGGGCATAGGAACCTAGACTGTAGCTTTAGGGTGCAGGACCTTGAGTGTAGGGAGGTTAGGAACATGGCATCAATCTCGAAGGAGGGTGCCTGCAAACAGGAAGGTGGCTTGAAGTGTGTATACTTCAATGCGAGAAGTATACGAAATAAGATAGATGAATTTGCAGCATGGGTTGGTACCTGGGAGTTTGATGTTGTGGCTATTACGGAGACATGGGTAGAACAGGGACATGATTGGTTGTTGCAGGTTCCAGGATTTAAATGTTTTAGTCGGGTCAGAAGTAGGGGTAAAAGAGGGGGAGGTGCGGCATTGCTTGTCAAAGATAGTATTACAGCAGTGGAAAGGACGATGGATGAAGACTCGCCATCTGAGGTAGTTTGGGCTGAGCTTAGAAATAGGAAAGGTGAGGTCACCCTGTTAGGCGTCTTCTACAGGCCTCCAAAAAGTCCTAGAGACGTAGAAGAAAGGATTGCGAGGATGATTCAGGAGAAGAGTGAAAGTAATAGGGTGGTTGTTGTGGGGGACATTAAATTTCCAGATATTGACTAGGGAAGCTATAGCTCGAGTTCGTTAGATGGGTGGGTGTTTGTCCAATGTGTGCAGGAGGGTTTCCTGACACAATATGTAGACAGGCCAACAAGAGGTGAGGCCATAATGGATTTGGTTCTGGGTAACGAACAAGGCCAGGTGTTAGAATTGGAGGTAGGTGAGCACTTTGGGGACAGTGACCACAATTCAGTGACTTTTACTTTAGTGATGGAGAGAGATATAAGAGTTATAGCTGGGGGAAGGGAAACTATGATGCGGTGAGGCATGACTTAGGATGCCTGGCTTGGAAAAGTAGGCTTCAAGGGAAGGGTAAAATCGATATGTGGAGCTTGTTCAAAGAGCAACTATTGAGTGTCCTTGATAAATATGTATCTGTCAGGCACGGAGGAAAGGATCGTGTGAGGGAGCCGTGGTTTAATAAGGAATTGGAATCCCTTGTTAAATTGAAGAGGGCTGCCTACGTAAAGATGAGGCGTGCAGGTTCAATTGGGGCGATTGAGTGTTATAAGGTAGCCAGGGAGGATCTAAAGAGAGAGCAAAGAACAGCAAGGAGGGGACATGAAAAGTCCTTGGTTGGTAGGATTAGGGAAAACCGAAAGTCTTTCAGTAGGTATGTCAGGAATAAAGTATGACTAGGGTAGGAATAGGTCCAGTCAGGGATAGTAGTGGGAAGTTGCGTGTAGAGGCTGAAGAAATTGGAGAGACACTGAATGAATACTTTTCGTCAGTATTCACTCAGGAACAGGACATTGTTGCCGATGTGAATATTGAGTCACAATTAATTAGAATGGATGGCTTTGCGATATGTAGGGAAAATGCGTTAGAAAATCTGGAAAGGGTGAATATAGGTAAGTCCCCTGGGGCTGATGGCATTTATCTTAGGATTCTCTGGGAAGCAAGGGATGAAATTGCAGAGCCATTGGCCTTGATTTTTATGTCCTCGTTGTCTACAGGAATAGTGCCAGAAGACTGGAGGATAGCAAATGTGGTTCCCCTGTTCAAGAAGGGGAGTAGGGATAACCCGAGTAACTATAGGCCAGTGAGTCTTAACTCGGTTGTGGGCAAAGTCTTAGAGAATTGTAAGGGATAGGATTTATGAACATCAGGATAGGAATATTGTGATCAAGGATAGTCAGCATGGTTTGGTGAAGTGCAGGTCGTGCCTCACAAACCTTATTGAATTCTTTGAGCAGGTGACTAAGGAGGTGGACGAGGGTAAAGCGGTAGATGTGGTGTATATGGATTCTAGTAAGGCGTTTGATAAGGTTCCCCATGGTAGGCTACTGCAAAAAATACGGAGGTATGGCATTGAGGATGAGTTGGAGGTTTGGATTAGGAATTGGCTGGCTGGAAGAAGACAGAGGGTAGTAGTTGATGGTAAAGGTTCATCTTGGAGTGCAGTTACCAGCGGGGTTCTGCAAGGATCTGTTTTAGGATCATTGCTGTTTGTCATTTTTATAAATGACGTGGAAGAGGGGCTAGAAGGTTGGGTGAGAAAGTTTGTGGATGATAAAAAAGTCGGTGGAGTTTTTGACTGAGGAAGGATGTGGCAGGTTACAGTGGGACGTTGATAAGCTGCAGAGCTGGGCAGAAAGGTGGCAAATGGAGTTCAATGGAGCTAAGTATGAAGTGATTCACTTTGGTAAGAGTAACAAGAAGATGGAGTACTGGGTTAGTGGTCGGATACTTGGTAGTGTGGATGAGCAGAGGGATCTTGGTGTCCAAGTACACAGATCTCTGAAAGTTGCCACCCAGGTAAATAGTGCTGTGAAGAAGGCATATGGCGTACTGGCTTTTATTGGTAGAGGAATTGAGTTCCGGAGTCCTGAGGTCATGTTGCAGTTATATAAGACTCTGGTGCTGCCGCATCTGGAGTATTGTGTGCAGTTTTGGTCGCCATACTATAGGAAGGATGTGAAGGCACTGGAACGGGTGCAGAGGAGGTTTACCAGGATGTTGCCTGATATGGTAGGAAGATCATATGAAGAAAGGCTGAGGCACTTGGGGCTGTTTTCATTGGAGAAAAGAAGGTTTAGGGGTGACTTGATAGAGGTGTACAAGATCATTAGGGGTTTAGATAGGGTTGACCATGAGAACGTTTTTCCACGTATGGAGTCAGATATTACGAGGGTGTATAGCTTTAAATTAAGGGGAGGTAGGTATAGGACAGATGTTAGGGTAGATTCTTTACTCAGTGGGTCGTGAGTTCGTGGAATGCCCTGCCAGTACCAGTGATGGACTCTCCCACTTTATGAGCATTTAAACGGGCATTGGATAGGCACATGGAGGAAAGTGGGCTAGTTTGGGTTAGGTGGGCTTGGATGGGCGCAACATCGAGGCCGAAGGGCCTGTACTGCGCTGTATTTTTCTATGTTCTATGTTCTATCTTCTAAGATTATAACAGTGAACTATAATGGTTTCTAAATGTATACCAATCGCAAAGATAAGAGAAAACAAGGGCAGGTTCCTTGCAAACTGAAACCAGAGAATCGAGAACGGGGAAGTGGCAGAACTATGATCCAATTGCTTCAGTTCTGTGTTCACAGATAAAAGAAAGCCGAAAAATATGTTAAATCTTCCCAGCAACACGAGTAAGCCTAAGTCTGGTGAGAAAAACAAAACGAATGAGATTAGTAAATTGCAGTTTTGGAGACTTTATTAGACTGAAAGTAATGGGTACAAACAGAATTAACATAGATGTGTGAATTGGGAATCGTATTTGAGAAAAAGAATGGTTATGGAGAATTATGGAGAAGGAATGAATACAAACCATTTGGATTTTCAGCAAGAATTTTGATAAAGTCACTAGCCTCGTGTGCAAACTCAAATCTTATGGAATTGGAGCTAATATGCGGACATAGTTTCAGAATGGGAGAGCTGGCAAGATACAGACCGTTTTCTTGATGCTGACTTTCGTGTCAGGTTAATTTTACAGTAGAAATACAGAGAAATACAATGAAACGCTTTCATTTGTCGTCATTAAACTATGAACATTTAAAGAAAGATGTAGCCTGGGGAGAGTTCATTGGACCTGAGACAAATTGCCTCATTCAAAGACGTCTGGGCTGCAGTCTCTCCGGAACTGCATTGCTGCCAGCCTGATAGTCCTCTACGCCCCACCGCCTTGTCGCCTCCATTGCTGGACAGACCACAATCAGATTCATGTCTCCAACCAATGGGTCAACATTATCGAAGTGGCTGTGATGCCCTTCCATCATCAATTTGCCACCACCAGCACCGAACATAACCAACAACACAGTTAACGATCCTTAGGCATCATCTATTATGGTCGGACCTCTGTCACTGACGTCATCAATGTCGATGTTGCAGATGGGAATTCCAAGTCCTTTGCTTGTTCCTGAAAAGCAACTTGGGACGGACACTCCTGCACACTGGCCTCAGCTCCAGGTCCCCTCCCTGTACCGAGCTTGACTATAATTCTTCTGCTGAAAATATGTTGCTGGAAAAGTGCAGCAGGTCAGGCAGCATCCAAGGAGCAGGAGAGTCGACGTTTCCGGAATGAGCCCTTCTTCAGGAATGAAGAAAGTGTGTCCAGCAGGTTCCTCTGGCCTGGCTCAAGGTCCACCACATGGGTCTGACTCGAGGAATTGCCCATGGGTGCAGCTCAAGTCCCCTCCCTGGTCCCGGCTAAAGATCACCTCCCTATCCCAGCTAGAGGTCTCCTCCCTGGGTCCGACTCTTTTCTGTTGTGTTCTTCTTCGCAGACCTCCGAGATCCATGCGCAGAAGAGAATTCTGAAGCCAGAAGTCAATACTGGAATGACATTGGCACCTGATCAGTGTAAACAGGCCTAACAATCAGGCAGCTGCAACATTGAAAATGATCTGGATCTCCTTGTAGGTCAGTACTAATAGGAATATTGCAGGAACAGAAAGCAGGTAGGAAAGTAAATTGCGTGTTGACCATCATTTCAAGGGGATTTGATTACAGGAGTAAGGATGTCTTACGGCAGCTTTACAAGGTCTTGGTGAGTCCATTCTGCAGATTTGGTCTCCTTACCTAATAAAGGTCAAAATTGACCTCGGGAGAGTGCAAGCAATGGATGACCAGATTGATCTCTGGGAGAACAGGCTTGATGTGGAAGCAGAGTTTAGGTCGACTTGGCCTCTATTCCATGGGGTTTAGGAAAATGAGTGGAGATCTCAGTGAAATATGTAAAACTCTGACAGTTCGAGACCGATTGAAAGGAGGGAGCAGAATTCAACTGACTGGTACGTCTAAAACACGGGCCCATAATATTAGGATCAGGCAGGCCATTCTGCATTGAGATGAGAATAAATGTTCACCATTCGACGACTGGTGAACCTGGAGAATTCTCGACCACCTAAGACTATTGAAAATCAAGGCACTGAAGGATTGCTAGGCACTGAAGAGATGGAGTAAAGGGCAGGGTATGGTGTGAAGGTAGTGGATCAACCGTCATGGTTTTGAATCGGGTAGAAAACGCGAAGGACTGCAGTTGCTAGTTCACATGTTTCCGATGGTCATTGACAACAAGTCATAAATGCATTGCGTGGGAAAATTGCATGTTCAGACATGAACAAGAATAAGAGGAGGCTCATTTCCGATGATTCTGTGCAGTCTGTGGGAAAGCTCTGTAAATGTTATCACAAGCTCTAAGATGTAAAGACGGGTTGTGGGGCGACAGGATTGTGATTCCCGTTCCCTTTTACAATGACGAGGCCGATGCTGCACTTCCTGTCCGGTTTTATCCATTAAGACCTCGAAGTCGTTTTGTCCAGTTCAGTGTCTTACTTGGCTATGTTTCGGTACACATGGCTCTTATGTTCACGAACACTTGCCACTGAACCGCAGATGTTTTTGATGGTCATAGCATACTTAGGGATTATCCCGGCGCAAACAATTTCAGATTTTGATTGTACACAATTTTGCGTCGACTGTTGCGGTGGTTACAACACCACATCAATATCAGGATCTCTCTTTTCAAAGCTTCTGAGCATGATCATTCAAAATATTTAAAGAGGGTTTTTTTTATATCTGGAAATGAATTGAGGGCAACAAAGAATTGTCAATGAAAGAAGATAATTGGATTAAAGAGTCTTACAATATGGAAACATATCCTTTGGCTCAAATTGTCCACGCCAACATGGTTTCCTAAACTGAAATATTGCCCAACTGAACTGTGCCTGCATTAAGCACAACGGATCTAAATTTTACCATCCAATTGTCCTTTAAATGTGATAATTGTGCTCCCCCGTACCACTTCCTCTGACAACTCGTTACATGTACAGAGTGCACAATGTGAGAAACAGATGCCTCTGAAGTATTGTTTAGGTACTGTTTCATTCCACTGATCTGAACCGTTGATATAATCTGCAACTAGTTGTGGAATCAGCACTGTTGACTGTGCCCCTGCAATCATTACTTTCTGTTAAATTAATGAAGGCTAATTTGTTGCTAAGTGTTCCCTGTTTTCGGCTCAGTAAACAGTCATCGCTATATTCCTGTGCAGCTGCTTTGTATGGCTGCATGTTCCCTTCCATTTCCCGTGTAAAAGGCATGAGGCTTAGAAAATCTACTCAAATTGCTGAGTGACAGCCTTGAATGGTTAAATGGATGGAATATAATGTGGATAAATATGTGCCTGTGAATTTTTCATGAAGAATAGAAGGCTTTTTGTTACACACTCGGATTCTTCGAACATTTCAAAAACTTTTCCTTGCTTCTGGAACTGCCCAGATGACATTAGCCACGCGGCCACTCCATCCACTACCTCCGCAGCGAATAATGACAACACTTGTACCACACAGCCCCACAGACTGCAGCCTCTGCCAACAGAGCCTCACCTCTGCGATTGCGGTCCAGTCAACCACCTCTACGATCGCCAGGAAGGTGAATGCCACCGTGACCACTGCAGGATCCACTGCTACAGTAACTGCCGCAAGATCCACCAATACCGGAACCAATATATTTAACCTGTATGCCTGTTCCATTGCTACCGCCACAGCCAATTCTGCCCCCAGTGATGCCACTCATTGGAACATTCATGAGGACACAGCCGACGTCACGCCCACGCACAATGACGTCGTTCAAATAAACACTGACGTCATCGAGGACGGCACGTGTTAAAGCACTTACGCCATCGGCCTCACTTCAACACGCATTTCGAGCGTCACTTCCATGGGAGGTGTCACTCCTGAATCCATATCACACCGTCTCCAGTTGTTGTCTGCGCCCCAACTCCCAGGTCCAGCTCCATCCCATGTCCTAGCTCCTAGCCTCGCTTTGTTTTTGCCATTATTCACACGTCCCCTCATTGAGGATGAGTAATTAATACTCAGTAACGGCCTCACCTTTATCCCACTACAATTTCAGATTAATGAGTTTGACACGTGTTGCAGCATTGTACATTTCTTCTGTCGCCTCCGCCACTGGGACACTTTGCCCATCAAGACACCTGCCTACCCAATGGGGACCCATTCCTCTGCCTCCATTGCATCACACTCATCTGGACACATGTGCTGGTCTGTTACCCGCCTTTGACCTCTTCATTTCTAACTGCTGTCATGCCATAGATCACCACAACGTACCCACCACCCTCACTCACTTTAAAGTCTCACCCTCACAATGCGCAGACATTCAAGCACTAGCCTCGACACCTCAGAAACCAGGTGCCAACTCGTAGACACCTCCTCATACTGTTCCGTGACCAAGAACTCACCTACCATCACCAAGCCATCGTCTCTCAGATAATCTACAATCCCATCACATCTGAAATTCTCCCATCCACAGAAGACAGCCAAATAATCCGAGAAACACCACACCACCCGAATTTCCCTCCGACCCAATACTCACGATCCTAACTGCCCTGGTTTACCTATTTTCTCAGCCTGCTCCTGCTGCACTGAACGCATCTCTGCATATGTTGACACCGTCCTGTCCCCTTAGTACAGGATCTTCCCACCTATGTTCAGGACAACACTCACATCATTCACCTCCTCTATTCTTTTGTTTCCCCAACCCCCAACACCTTATCGTCACAATGGACATCCAGTCCTTGTTCATATGCAGCCGGCACGATGGAAGCCTCCAGGCCCTCCTTTTATTATCCTCATGCTGAACAATGGCTCTGTGGTTAGCACTGTTGCCTCACATCATCAGCGTACAAGGTTCAGTTCCAGCCTCGGGCGACTATCTCTGTGGATTTTGCACAATCTCCCCTTGTCTGCGTGGGTTTCCTCCCACAGTCCAAAGCTGTGCAGGTTAGATTTAGATTTAGATTACTTACAGTGTGGAAACAGGCCCTTCGGCCCAACAAGTCCACACGGACCCGCCGAAGCGCAACCCACCCATACCCTTACATTTACCCCTTACCTAACACTACGGGCAATTTAGCATGGCCAATTCACCTGACCCGCACATCTTTGGACTGTGGAAGAAACCGGAGCACCCGGAGGAAATCCCACTGAATTGGTCATGTTAAGTTTCCAATAGTACTACGTGCATTAGTCAGATGAAAATGGGTCAGTGTGGACTGGTTGGGCCAAAGGACTTAATTCTGCACTCTAGTGAATCTAATCTAAAAACTAAATCCTCCACTGACACACTCATTTACCTGGCTGAATTGGTCCTCAACTTCAACAACTTCTCCTTTCAATCCTCCCACTTCCTCCACTCCATGGCCCCAGATATGCCTGCCTCGGCATCGCGTACCTGAAAGAGTCCATCCTCTGCAGATACCATGGCACCATTCCACCCGTTTTCCTCCGCTAAATCAATAACTGTATCGGCACAATCTTGTGCTCCCATGAAGAGATTGATAAGTAGATCAAATTCACAAATACTTTCCTCCCTGACCGCAACTTCACCTGTACCACCTCGGACAACTGCTAAGCGATTCTGGACCACTCCATCGCCAGTCTCAGGTCCCAACTAAATATGGACATTTCCGAAAAAACTCTCACTGAGTCCCACAGTTACCCGGACACATTACTTCAAAGTGTAGCGAAATTGACGTTTCGGGCAAAAGCCCTTTATCAGGAATAAATGAAGGGCTCTTGCCCGAAACGTCAATTTCGCTGCTATTTGGATGCTGCCTTAACTGCTGTGCTCTTCCAGCACCACTAGTCCAGAACCATTTCTACCAGAGAATATCCCAAATGGCCTTTTTTTTTTCAGAGACCCCAAATTCCCATCACACTGATTCGATGACGCCCTCCAGCACATTCTTCACCAATCTGCACACCTCTGCCTTTGCGCTCCAACACTCCAATCACAACAGGGAGCAAACTCTCCGGTTCCCAACTTCCATCCAACCAGCATCATGGTTCGCCACTTCAGCGACCTGCAAACATACCCTACTACTGGCGATATAATTTCCCTTCTCAGTCCTATCTGCATTTCAGAGAGATAATTCCCTCAAGTAACTCCCTTGTCAGATCCATGCCTACCCCACCAGTCCATATGCCCCAGCTCCTAGAACCTTCTGCTGCCACCGCAAGACGTGTGAGGCCTCCGCCTACACCTCCCCACTCACCGACACCCAAGGCCCCAAAGGATATTTTGACAGCAGGCAGTCGTTTACCTGTACTTCCACACACGTCATCTACTGCATCCAATTCCACACGATGTGTTCTTCTCTTCATTGGGGCTCCAGAACGCCAACTTGTGGATTGTTGCAGAGAACATCTCTGGAACACACACACCAAACAACGCGTATGGACACTTCAACACCCTCTCCCACTCTACAAGGGGCATGCGACTCCTGGGTTTCCTCCATCGCCAAATCCTAACAAACTGACGCCCCGCAGAAGAAAGCCTCATCTTCCGCCTTGGGACCCTGCAACGTCATGGAATCAATGTGGATTCCACCAATTTCCTCATTTCACCTCCTTCCACCGTATCCCGAATCCAAACCTCCAATTTGCGGGACCATCTTGACCTGTCCACGTTCGTTCCCACCAATCCACTACACCCTCATTTCTAAGTAACCATGTTCACCTCCAAATTTATCTACCAATCACATTCCCAGCAAATTGCCCGCAGTCCCACGCCCTCCTATTTATCTCTCAACACCCCATGCCCACAAGCATCATTCTAGATGAAGCGCTCATGACTGAAAATCAATTCCCCTGCTCATTGGATGCTGCCTCACAGGCTGTGCTTTTCCAGCACCACACTCTCGACCTCAAATGGCTGAATTTCCTCATTTTGTTCCTGTTTTTAGCAACCTCCTGAATGAACTGCGTCAGTACGGTGCAATGGGGAATCATGCTGAACATTATTGAACGGTAGTGTTGTTCTGGATCAGGCCAGACCCCCTCAAAACATTTGAAGGAATCCACCCATTTCCTATTTTGGTACTTGTCTTCTGCAGCTGTGCAGTAAATATCCGAGTGTGTTTCTTCCGGATGATCCGGTTTTCTCCCACAATCCACAAACGTGTAGGTCAAGTGTATTGGCCATGGTAAATTGTCTATAGTTTTGGTGAATTAGTTAGGGGTAAATATAGGGTAGGGCAATGGGTCTGGGTGGATCGCTGTCCGAAGATCACTGTTGACTTCTTGGGCAAAATGGTCTGTTTCTATGATGTAGAGAATCTAATCTAAATATGCTTACCAAAATTACTGAACAAAACATTAACAAATGAGAACTGAATACAGAATCCGAAAACCAAAAAGATTATCCAAACTTAACAATTATGGTCCCAAACCTTACAAAAGTCCCCATAAACACCCCTTGGCACAAATGGTAAATTCAAACACAGTGTCTTACAGGAGAAAGTGAGAGATGGCACGGAGATTGAACATTGAACACTTTCTCCCATGCAGCTGTTTCTTGGACTAGCAGCCTCAAAGCTTGACGAGTTTGCTAAAAGGAGAAAGTGAGGACTGCAGATGCTGGAGTTTCAGCAAGTTTACTAAAACCAAACCAAACCAGAGACAAACTGACCTGCAAGAAATAGTCACTCCCCTTTCATTGCACATGTTTTTTTTTTAACATTTTGGCTTCGGCAGTTTGTGTTGCTAATAATCAAACTGGCCCTAAAATGCATCCAAAGCAGACCTCGGAAATTCAGCGTTTATGACTCCTCGGTAGATATAAACAAGTACAAACCTTGTTAAAGGAGCAGCATTATCACAGTGCACAACCCACTTCTGACTTTACGATAGAGGGATGGGTATTGATGCTGCACCTGCTGATGGCCGACAGTGCATCGTGGATCCTTAGTTTCCATTTGTTCTGCCCATTCGAAGTGAGTCCTACTTCGCAGGAGGCAGAGACAAACAGTGGGCGTTATTTTCAATATGAGCTTGAAATTTCCCCTCCGCCAGGACAGTGTGCCGTGTTCCCAGACATAAAAAGGTGGTTTGTGTCAAGTAGCTTGTTGATAACATTTCCCTCTTGTTGCGAAGTGGGGGATGGGGGGCGGGAGCAGTTGTTTCCCCCATCACTTCGCACAGACTGGCTGCTGTATATTTGGAGCCTTGCACTGCTCGGTCAGAAGTGGGTCTGCAGAGGCAGTTTTGGTGATGTGCATTGAAGTTCCACACCCGGATTACTTTCTGAGTCCTTGTCATTCTCAGTGCTTCCTCTGATTTGTTTCCAACATCGAGTGGAACAGAGTTATTGCCGAGCAGTGGTGCTGGGGGCAACAGATGGCTATTGTCAGACGATTTTCTTGACCTGTTAGGATTTGTACCTTTATCTGGTACAAATGCAGTGTAACTTCTTCCTTGACTGTGTAGCATGGTGCCCGCAGGATTGGTGGATCTATCCTGTAGGTGTGGACAGAAATTACCCAGGCATGACGATTGGCCTTCATGCAACATTACCCATTATAGATAAAACCAAAGATCAATGTGTTCACTTAATCTTCTCGGGTTTGTCTCCAACCTACCAGGTGTGTCAATTTTGGAAGATTTCCTCTGATAGGCTCACAGTGAGAATCACGGTGGCCCCCCACGTCTTATTGCATGTCATTGCCAGAGCAACTCCACACTCACCAGAGTTCCTTTAATTGCCCAGAATCCCGGGAAATTCCGCCCTGCACTGGGACAAACACAGAGAGCGTGGAGCTACACTGGCGGGATGCGAAATACACTCAGGAAAAAGTCATCTCAACAGGGAGAAGGCAGGAGAATGATATTTAAAACATATCGGCCCTGATGAAATAGCAGAATCAACTCAGTGCGCTGATTGCCGGATTTCTGCTCCTAAAACTTATGGTCTTAGGAACACTGGCAGAATAAAATTTTGAGCAAATATTTCATTGCATTCCGCAAAAATTTATTTCTGATTAAAATAGCCTCATTGAGAAGTGAACAACCTGTGATTCAGAAAGAGGATCGAAAGTCAAGTGGAAGCATACAACGTGGTGCAATTACACCTGGGTTCACTTAATCTTGTCGGGTTTGGATTTATTACACAAATGTGGAGACATATTTCATATTCTCGAAAGGTTGTGAGTGTTTGGGTCTCAGTGGCTCAGTGTACCAGTGGAAGCAGAGATGGTGAATATTTTTGAGAAACAGCCAAAAAGATTCATGAATAACAGTAGGGTCAGTGGATATCAGGGAATGATTGGGAATGTGAAGCCCAGGACGCACTCTGATCATCCAGAATCATATTGAATGGTAGACTAGGTGCGAAGGGCTGAAAGACTATCTGATATACCTTAATGATATTAACCTTTGATTACAACAAACTGTATCCCCTTCATGTCATGAGGCATCTTACTTACCCTTATGATGTTTGAAACATGGTCAAGTAGATGTTTCTGACTGGGACAGACTTGGTGGGCAGAAGGGCATCTGTCACGTGCATGTTTTTGACTCTACTGCAATCTATGCCCGAAATAGAAGGAGTGTTCCAAAACTTACCTTCTCTGGAACTTTCCATAATGGAGATTCCCTATAACATTTTGAACCCGCCAATATCTGTAAAATTCTATGCCCGACATTCCCTTGAGCATTCAGCAACTGACGTTCCTCAGAACATTCTATACCCGATTTTCCTCGGAACATTCAAAAACGAAATTCCCCAGAACATTCTGTACTCGACATTCCCCGTAACATTCCATAACGACATTGCCAAGAACATTCTATACCCGCCATTCTCTGCAACATTCCATAATGACATTGCCCAGAACATTCCAAACCCGACATTCTCTGGAGCATTCTATAACTGACATTCCCCAGAACATTCTATAACCAACGTATTTTTTGAACGGCCAGAAAATTAAAAAGAAGATAAGATCCTGAAGAAAGAGATCCCATTCCGTGGAGAATGAGACATTGGTTCGAAGTCCCCTCAGGTAGTTAAAAGGGGTGAATACGTTTCCCATGCTATTATCTTTATTCACGAAACAGGATCTACCACAAAATAAGATGAAAAGGCAGATATTTCCATTTCCGTTTGTCCTGAAGGCACGGGTGGAGAATCGTTCAGGACAGCAACGTTTTCACCGTCCATATTAGGAACTGGAAAGAAGGACCACTATCTGTTCTTGAGTAATCGACTATGTAGGAATGTTCCAGAAACCATCTGTACTTTTCGACGTGTGTCTGTTTGGAGAGGGAGGGATTCTTGTGTTTCACATCACATATTAGGCACTAATTCAGAAAATCCTATTTGTTATTTCAGCTTCAATTATTTCAATAAATCACTGAATACATTTGAAAATCTCATTGGGTCCTCAATCAAACTGGTGGCTTTGACTCCTGGCTGATATACTACATTTATGTTTTCCATCCTCACAGTTAACGTAGTGACGATCTACGTCCTGCTTTATAAAGATTGTGGGTTATCTTCATCTGTCAGACGTTACCTGGGGGCCATGGCAATGGCGGATCTACTGGTCATTATCCTCGACCTGATATTGAGACACATTCCCATTGTTTTTAAGGAACAGTATTCTTTCCTGTTGTACATCCGCGTGTGTAATATCCACTCCGTTCTGCTTTATGCAGCCACTGACTGTTCTGTCTGGTTCGCTGTCACTTTCACCTTTGATCGGTTTGTGACCATTTCTTACCAGAAGCTGAAAAATAAATACTGCAGTGAGAAATCAGCGGCTGTGGTTCTGGGAACAGTTACTGTACTGAGCTGTTTAAAGAATATTTTCTGGTATATTATGCTCACACCTCAGTATTGGATGGGGAACATGCCCTGGTTCTGTGCTCTAACAAATGGTCTTTATGAGTCCCGTGTCTGGGTCACATTCGAGTTCCTCCATCACATTTTAACCCCGGCTCTCCCATTTCTACTGATTCTGCTGCTCAATGTTTTCACCGTCAAACATATCTTAGTGACCAGCAGAGCCCGCAGGAGACTCCGGGATCACACCAATTCAGACGCTCATTCTGACACAGAAATGAAAAATCGAAAAAAATCCATCATTTTACTGTTTGCGATCTCAGCTAATTTCATCCTGTTATGGTCAACGTTAATGGTGTATTCTATATGGAGACGAATGTGGTATATTGTGGATACTGGCGTGTTTCTACATGGCTTTGTGCAGGAAATGGGCTTCATGCTGCAGCTTCTCAGTTGCTGCACAAACACTGCTATTTACGCTGTGACCCAGACTAATTTCAGACAGCAGTTGAAGAATGTGCTGAAGTATCCCTTTACCCAAATTTATCAAGCAATAAAGCTTTCTCATTAATCAATCCATCCGGGACTTCCTCATTTCAGTTCAATGTTTCAGCAGTGAAGCAGCCTGTCGCTCTGGTAACACACTGAGGATAATGCTGGTTTAACACAGAAGGAATTACACGGACACATTTCAATGTTTCTCTCAACTCAGGGGCCCGCGAGAAAGGCACCATCCACTGACTGTAACGATCACTTCAATTTGTAAAGAATAAAAATGTTCATTAAAAGTTGACAAGCAGCAGAATGAATTTTGTTGTTGGTTCTTCTTTGCGTTGAAAGGCTGAATGGGAGAGAGAGACAGACTTGACCCTATGTCCGTGTCCTCATAGAATAGGAGAGGACAGGACTTGAGCTCAGGAGTTGGGTTTAAGTCACTCTGGCTTTGCTCTCACCTCTGGTGTTATGTACCCTGCCCTATATTGAATCACTCGTTGTCCCTCTTGCACTTTCACTACCACCCAATCTCAGAATTACTTCATGATTGTGTTCCCTTCCATGTTCATGGATTCACAGGCTATTTCTAGGGGAAGAGATTGGGGATAGGTTCACAGGTCTTTGCCGGAAGGATAGTTTAAGAAACTGTCGGTAGGAGAACAGATGAGGGATTGTTTCATTGGCAGTTGCTCGGGGAACACGGTACCGATGGGTTCACAGACCGTGAGTAGAAGATGAGAGCGTCGATGGGTTCACAGTTTGTTGCTAGGTTAGAAGAATGGGGATGGTTACTTAGGAAACAGAGTAGGGATTTTGACAGAGACCGCTGCCTGGAGGACAGAGTGGGGATGTGGTCACAGGCCATGACTAGGAGAAGTGAGTGCAGATGGGTTCAAATGCCGTTGCTAAGTCAACAGACTGTGGTGAAGTTCACAGACGGGTGCTCTGGGAAATGAGCGGGAATGGGTTCAGAGACCATTGCCAGGGGAACAGAGGGGAGATATGCTGGGGATGGCTGTTGCTGGGGACCAGAGTGCTTATGGCACCAGAAGCCATTTGATGGAGAACAGAGTGTGGATGGGATCACATTCTGCTGCCAGGAGATCAGAGTGTGGATGGGGCTCTCACACCGTTGCTATGAGAACAGACTGGGGTTTGGTCGACTTGCCATTGCTCCGTGAAGAAAATGAGGATGATTTCAGAGACAGTTGCTTGGTAACAAATTGGGCACCAAGATGCAAGCAGCTGCCAGATGAACGGAGTGCAGATGGGTTCACAAGCAGTTGTTAGGGGAACAAAGGTGGTACTGTGGTCGCAGGCCGTTGATGAGAGGATTTTTAGATTAGATTACTTACAGTGTGGAAACAGGCCCTTCGGCCCAACAAGTCCACACCGACCCGCCGAAGCGCAACCCATCCATACCCCTACATTTACCCCTTATCTAACACTACGGGCAATTTAGCATAGCCAATTCACCTGACCCGCACATCTTTGGACTGTGGGAGGAAACCGGAGCACCCGCAGGTAACCCAGCATGGATGGAGTGGGGATTGTTACACAGACCGTTGCTCTTGGAATAGTTTGGGAATGGGTTAAAGGCTGTTCATACATGAAACAGTAGAGCTGGATTCACAGGCGGTTGTTCGGAGAAGGAAATGTGGATGCTGTTGTCCGGTGGAGAGAGTGGGAGTGCAAACATAGGCATTTGTGAGAAGAAAAGATCGAGGATGGGCTCACAGTCTGTTGGAAGGGGAACAGAGTGGTAACTGTTCACGGGCCAATGCTAGGGGAACAGAGTAGGGATATGTTCACAGGCCGTGCTAGGATAACAGGAGGGGAATTGATCAAAGTCTGTTGTGAGGGAAACAGACTGGGGATGGGAACATGGACTTTTATGAGGGGAAGAGAGAGAGAGAAGATGAGTTCGCAGGCCATTGATAGAAGAACTGAATTGTGATGGGTTCACTGGCCATGGCGCGGGAAGCAGTGGGAATGGATTCACATGCCGTTGCTGTGGAAACGCAGTCAGATAGGTCAAAGGGCCATTGCTGATTAAACAGATTAAAGCTGTTGCGAAGGGAATAAAGTAGGGATTGGTCCACAGGCCGTTGTGAGTGGAGAGGATTTGGGTCATATTCATGGACCGATGTTTGGAGAAAAGGGTAGCAATCGATTCCCAAGCTGTTGCTCGTGAATCAGAGTGAGGATGGAGTTATATGCCATTCCAAGCGAAACAGAGCAGGATTGGGATGAAAGGTAGTTGTTCGGATATTAGAGTGGGGATGGGTTCACAAGCTGATGAGAGGGGAATAGTGTGCAGATGGAGTCTTTGGAAATTGTTCAGAGAAAAGCGTGTCTCTCTGTTTAGAGACTTGTTAGGAAAACAGAGTGTGGATGTGGTCAGAGGCAATTACTGGTGGGACAGAGTGAAAATGAGTTCCCAGACCATTGCTAGCAGAACACAATTGGGATTGCTCAGATTGTTGCTTGGAAAGCAGAGCGGGGATGGATTTGCAGGCAGTTGGCAGGAGAACACAGTGAGAATCCTTTCTCTGCACATTCTCCAAAGCGTCTAGATCCTTTTGGTAATGTATCGACCAAAACTATATGCAGTACTCTAAATGCAGCCGAACCAATGTGTTGTGCAATTTTAAAATGATGTGCCAGCTCTTACACTGAATGCCCCGTCCGGTGAAGGCAAGCATACCATGTGCATTCTTGACCAGTCTATCCACCTGTGCAGCCATCTCCAGGGTACAATGGACCTTAGCTCCAGACCTTTCTGATCAGCAACTTTTCCCAAACGTCTTACGTTTGCAGTATAATTTGCTCTCGAATTAGAATTCCTAAAATACATCACTTCACATTTGCTATGTGGAACTCCATTTGCCACTCCTCCGCCCAACTCTCCAGGCTATCTATATTCTCTTGTATTCTTTAAGGTCCCCTATGCTTTTTGCTACTCCACAAATCTTGATGTCAACTGCAAACTTACTGATCAGATCAAAGATGCCCTCTTCCAGATCATTTATATATATTACAAACAACTGTGGCTTCAGAACTGAACCCTGTGGAACACCACTAGTCAGCTTTGTCCATTTTGAGAAACTCCCATCAACTACCATTCTCTGTCTCCTGTTGCTCAACCAGTTCTTTATCCACCTCGGTCGAACACCCTGCACACCATGTGACTTCATTTTTCTCCTTTAATTTACCACGGGGAACCTTATCAAACGCCTTACTAAAGTCCATGTATATGACAACTATAATCTTTGTCAATGCCAACACACTCCCCAGGATTCACTGTGAATACAGACACAGTTGCCGGGTCCTAGGTCTAAATACCGACAGACTCACCAGGACCCACTTGTAAATAGTGACACAGTCCTCTCCCGCATATGTAATAACACAGTCGCCTGTATTCCTATAAATGCTGACATAGTTTCCACTATGGACACACTGCCAGGAATCCCTGTGACCACCTATGTAGATTCAACACACTCCTCGCACCCTGCCTTTGAAAACTGGCGCATTCCTCTGGATTCCCTCTCAATACTGACACATTTTGCGGGAACAAGTACAAAATATTAAAACACTCCCCGGGACACCTCCAGCAAATGCTGACACACACCACGTGGAACTCCTGTAAATACTGACACACTCCATGGACACACATGCACATACTGACACAGTCCTCTGGACACCCTGTAAATATTGACACACCTCCCGTGACGCTCCCTGTGAATACTGACATTCTGCCCAGGACCCCATTTAAGTACAGAGTTCCCTGAGTACCCCATTTAAATACCGCCACACACCCCAAGACTCCCCCTGTAAATAGCAATACATTCCCCATATCCCCCATCAATGCCGACAAATGGCCTGGGGCCCCACACCACCTCTAAGGTAAATAATGCCACACTCACTGGACGCCCAACGTAGATACTTACACTCTCCCCTGGACCCCCATTATAAAAGCCGACACAATCCCCAAAACACCCCTGAAAATATTGACACACTTCCTGCCATCTGCCCTATAATTACGATGCAATGCACGGGATGTCCCCTTTACATCTTGACACTCTCCACAGGACCCCTCCTTTCAAATGCTGACACACTCACTGGAATATCCCTGGAAGTTCTGACGTTCTGACTGTAAATGCCAACACACATCCTGTAAATAACAACACACACAGTTCCAGGACACCACTGTGAATATTAACAAACTTCCTGGACACCCCTGTAAATATCGACACAGCCCAGGACCACGCCTATATCAAATTACCCATTCCCTGGGATGTCTTGTAAATACCGACACATACTGAAGTACCTACTTCACTCTCCTCAGGAGTAGAGCTTCACTCATGTATTCAATGTACTCTATCATAACTCTGTCACCATCACACTCACTGCACTCGCACTCTCTACCTCACTGACACACAGACCCCCCACACTGAGTCCATCACCGTCGCTGTGACATCCTCAGATTTACTCCATCACTGCTGTCGTAACACGCTCACACTCAGTCCATCGCCGTTACCCTGATCCCTTCACACTCGTTATATCAAATACACCCTGAACCCCTCACACTCACTCCATCACTGACACTCTCATCCTATCACACTCACTCCATCACTGTTACCCCATGCCACTAATGTCAAAACACACGACTCCCTTGTGAATATTGACACATTCCCCGGTGGTCTGCTTTCACTGCAGATACAGTCCCCAGGAGCCATCCTGTAAATGTATTTACACTTTTGTGAGTATGTGAGGGTGAGTTGTGATGGTGATGGAATGAGTGCGAGGGGTCAGGTTGATGGTGACGGGGTTAGTTAGCGAGGGTCAGGATCAGCGTGACACAGTGAGTGTAAAAGAGTCAGGGTGATGGGGATGGAGTGAGTGTGATGAGGTAAGGCGTTGGTGACACCGTGAGTGTGAGGGGATGGTGATGGAGGGAGTGTGAGGGGTTAAGGGTGAAGGTGACAAATGAGCGTGAGGGCGTTTGGGTGACTGTGAAACAATGACAATAAACGAGATAGGCTGACAGCAGCAGAATGTTTGCGAGAGGTCACGGTGACGGTAATGCAGTGAGGGTGAGAGGGGCAGGGTGATGGTGAGAGTGAGAGTGTTAGTGCGTCAGCATGATGGTGTTAGAGTTAGTATGTGAGGGGCAAGGCCACGGTGATGGAGTGATTGTGAGGAAGTCAGGGCAAACGTGAAGGACTGAGTTTGAGAGGAGTCAGGATGACGGTAATGCACAAAGTAATGCGGGTATCTGTTAGAAAGTGACGGAGTGAGTGTGAGGGAGTCAGCAACACTGTGAGACAGTTGGTGTGAGGGTGATCAGGCACGCCGAAGGAGTAATTGTGAGGAGGTCTGGGCAAAGGCGAAGAACTGTGTTTGAGTGGAGTCAGGGTAATGATGATGGAGAGAGTAATGGGAGCATCAAGGAGAGACTAACAGTTTAGTGTTTGGAAGTCAGAGTGATGGTGACAGAATGAGTGTGAGGGGCCCAGTGTGGCAGTGATGAGAGTGTGTGAGACGGGCAGGGTGACAGTGATGGAACAGTGTGAGCTGGTCAGTGTAATAATGAAAGAGCGAGTGTGGGGTTTAGAGTGCTGAGTGAATGTGAGTGGCTGAGTTGTGATGGTGGCGGAGTGAGTGTGAGGGAGTAAGATGACAGTGACGGTGTGAGAGTGAGCAGGTCAGGGTGACAGTGACAGAGTCAGTGTCACGAGCTCAAGCGTGATAGTGATGGAGTGAGTGCCATGGGGTCAGAGTGAATATGGTAGAATGAGTGTCATGGGGTCTGGGAGATGGTAATGCAATGAGTGTGAGGGAGTCAGGATGACAGTGACGTAGTAAGTATGGTGGGGTCGGGGGGCAGCGACCGTTAGTGGCATGGGGTAACAGTGATGGAGTGAGTGTGAGAGGATGAGAGTGTCAGTGATGGAGTGAGTGTGAGGGGTTCAGGGTGTATTTGATATAACGAGTGTGAAGGGATCAGGGTAACGGCGATGGACTGAGTGTGAGCGTGTTACGACAGCAGTGATGGAGTAAATCTGAGGATGTCACAGCGACGGTGATGGACTCAGTGTGGGGGGTCTGTGTGTCAGTGAGGTAGAGAGTGCGAGTGCAGTGAGTGTGATGGTGACAGAGTTATGATAGAGTACATTGAATACATGAGTGAAGCTCTACTCCTTTAATTAACACATGCAGGCTGATTCATTGAATGAATGTATGCAGTATGTTTCCTTGAATAAATGAGAGAAGCTCTACTCATTAATTTAACACGTGCAGTTTGTTTCGTTGAATGAATGCTTTGAGCTTCAAACACTTAATGTCTCTGTTTCATTTGAATGAATGCGTTGTACTCGTTGCATTGAATGACAAAAGCTCCACTGATTTAGTTAACACGTGTTTCATTGAATGAATGAGTTCAGTTGGATTCACTATAGATATGAGTTGTTTATTCCTTTAAATCAATGAATAACGTTTCATTCATTCATCAATGGTTGAAGAATGAATCAATGATTGAATAAATGCAATTTGATTCATTGAATGATGGCGTTGCGATAGCCGTATTGCAGACATGAAAGGAGCTCTACTCATTGAATTAACAAATGCAGTCTGCTTCACTGAATGAATTTATTTAACATATCATGCTGCACTCATTCAAAGAAAAAAACCACGTGTTAACTAAATCAGTAGAGCTTCTCTCATTCATTCAATTCAACGAGCGACTGAAATATGAAATAAACAACTCATATTTATAGTGAATCCAACTGAATTCATTCAATGAAACACACTGCACGTGTTAACTAAATAAGTAGTGCTTCTCTCATTCATTCAATGCAGCGAGTATAATAAGAGTGGAGCATCTGCCTTTCATTCTATATGTCCAGCTTAACTCATTCATTCAATGAAACAAACTGCAAGTGTTAATCGATGAGTCGAGCTTCTCTCATACATGCAGTGCCACGACTTCAACGCATTGATTAAATGAAATAAACTGCACACGTTCATTCAATGAAACTGCCTGTGCGCGTAAACCCAATGAATAGAGATTCTCTCATTCAATCAATGTGTGAAACTGCATTAATTCAATCACTGCATCAAACTTCAGTCAACGATTCAATGAATCAAACGTTTATCATGAATTCAACGAAACAAACTTAATTCATTTATTTCGTGAATGCAGCTTGTTTCATTGAATGAAAACGTTATGATAAAATGCATTGAATATATGAGAGAAGCTTTACTCATTGAATTACCACGTGCAGTCTCTTTCATTGAATGGATGTGTGCTATTTGTTTGAATGAAACAATGCGTTTAACTCGTGGCATTGAATGAATGATAGATGCTCTACTGCTTCAATTAACACGTGCAGTGTGTTCCATTGAATGACTAAACGCAGTTGGATTCACTAAGTAAATCAGTAAAGCTGATTTCTTTAAATCAATTAATAACGTTTCAATCTTTAAAGCAATGACTGAAGAATGAATTAAAGATTGAATTAATGCAATTTATTTCATTGAATGAAGGCGTTTTGATAAACGTATTGTATACATGAGTGAAGCTCTACTAATTGAATTAACACATGCAGTGTGTTTCATAGAATGAAAAAGTGCAGTTCATTTTATGTAACGAACTGCACTCAATGAAACAAACTGCACACATTCATTCAATGAAATACACTGCACGTGTTAATTGAATCAGTACAGCCTCGATCATTCCTTCAATGTCACGATGTAAACGCATTGTTTCATTCAAACAATGAGTAGAGCATCTTTCATTCATTCAATGAAAAACCTACTCATTTTAATTCAATGACAACAGCTTCTCTAGTCATTGAATGACACGAGATTTACGCTTTGATTCAATGTAACAAACTGCACGCATTCATTGAATGAAACAGACAGGACGTGTTGATTCAATGAGTAGATTATCAGTCATTTATGCAATGTCTCGAGTTTAATGCTTCCAGTCAATGAATCAAACTGCAGTCATTAAACCATTGCATCAAATTTCAATCAATGAATTAAAGATCAGACGTTATTCATTGCTTCAATGAAAAAGATTTTGCTCATTTATTTAGTGAGTCAAACTGCACTCATTCATTCACTTTAGGAGGCCGCACGTGCTAATCCAATCAGTAGAGCTTTCTCATCCGTTCAATGCCACGAGTTTGATTCAATCAAACATTGAGTTTACACGTGCAGTCATTTTCATTGAATGAATGTGTGGTGTTTGTTTCATTGAATCAATGCGTTGATCTCGTGGCACTGCACGTATGAGAGGTGCTCAACTCATTATTTAATACGTACAGTGTGTTTCTTTGAATGAATGAGCGCAATTTGATTCATTACATAAATATGTTAAGTTTGTTGCATTGAATCAATTAATAACGTTTGCTTCATTGAATAAAAGATGAATGAATGAGTTCAGTTTGAGTCACTGAATAAGTGAAAGAATGCAATTTGTTTCAGTAAACAAATGAGTGCGCTTCGATTCATTGCTCTACTCATTGAATTAACATATGCAGTTTGTTGCAGTGAGTTCAGTTTGACTTAATAAATGAATGAATAAATATAGATTGTTTAAGTAAATTCATGAGTGCGCTTTGATCTGTTAAATATTTGAGTCATGTTTGCTTCATTGAAACAAGAAATAACGTTTGATTCATTGATGCATCTTTGAAGTAGGATTTATTGATGAAAGAATGCACTCTGACTCTTCGGAATAATAACATAACCTCGATGCATTGAATGAATAAGGGAAGATTTATTCTTTGAATTAATCCACACCGACTGTTTTATTGAATTCAATGCCTCCAAGTGAACGCATTCATTCAAGGGAACGAACTGCAATGCAATTCATGCAATGTTTCGAGCTGAACTAATTCATTCAAAGAATCAAAGTGTTTTAATTGAATGAATGAGTGCAGCTTGATTCATTACATAAATGTGATAAGTTTGTTGCATTGAATCAATCAATAAAGTTTTCTTCATTGAATAAAAGATGAATGAATGAGTTCAGTTTGAGTCACTGAAAAAGTGAAAGAAAGCAATTTGTTTCAGTAAACAAATGAGGGTGCTCCGATTCATTGCTCTACTCCTTGAATTAACATGTGCAGTTTGTTGCAGGAAGTTCATTCAATGAATTCAACTTCAATCGTACATTCAATGAATCAAGCGTTTTCTTTGAATGAGTGAAACAAACTTAACTCGTACGTTAAATACATCACACTGCACTCATTTATTTACTGTAAAATGAATTCAGTCATTCATCAATTCAGTGAATGAAACTGAATTCATTTAATGAAATGCACTGCATGTGTTACTTCAATGAGTAAAGCTTCTGCTAGTCATTCAAAGTGTCAAGCTCAACTCATTTAATGAAACAAACTGCACTTGTTAATCAGTGAGTCGAGCTTCTCACATGCATGCAGTGCCACGACTTCAATCCATTGATCAATGAAACAAACTGCGCATCTTCATTCCATAAATCACACTACCCAATGTGTAGAGATTCTCTCATTCATTCAATGTGTGAAGTTTAATTCATTCACACAATGAAATAATCTGGTCGTGTTAATTCAATGAGTACAATTCTACCATTCATTCAGTGCCACGAGTTTAACGCATTGATTCAATGCAACAACTGCACCCATTCATTCAATGAAACAAAGGGAAGTGTTAATTCAATTAGTTGAGTTTCTCTCATGTATTCAATACATCTTCCATAATGCTTCCATACCACCAAACAAATTGCATTTCTTCAATCATTGATACAAACTTCAATCATGACCGCAATGAAGCAAACTGTATTAATTGATTTAAAGAAATATACGTAAACGTAATTTAGTGAATCCAAATGCACTTACTCAATGAAATGTACTGCACATGTTAATTGAATTTCTCATTCATTCAATACCACAAGTTAAACACATCGGTTCATTCAAACAAAGGGCACACATTCATTCAATGAAACAGACTGCAAGTGTTTATTCAAGGAGTAGACCTTCACTCATTCATTTAAGGCAAACAGTTTAACGCATCCATTCAATGAAACAGACTGCATTAAATGTTTGAAGCGTAACGCGTTCATTAAACGAAATGAGTTCTCTCATGTAATCAATATCTTCTATTCAATGTTTTATTCAATGAAACAAATTGCATTCAATGCGATAAAATCGAGGCATTGGATGAATGAAAGAATCTCTGCAGATTGGATGTCCACTCTCTTTCGTTGAATTAACGAGTGCTGTTTGATTCACTAAATAAATGAGTTAAGGTTGTTTCGCTGAATTAATGAATAACGTTTGATTCATTGAATCAATGATTCAAGTTTGCTGCAATAGTAGAATGAATGCAATTTGTTTCATTGAATGAATTAGTTCAGCTTCACACATTGAATGAAAGAAACTCTACTCATTGGGTTTACGTGTGCAGTCATTTTCTTTGAATGAATGTGTGCTGTTTGTTTCATTGAATTAATGCGTTGGTCTCGTGGCACTGCACGTATGAGAGATGCTTAATTCATTATTTAAGACGGAAAGTGTGTTTCATTGAATGAATGAGTGCAGCTTGATTCATTTCATAAATGTAAGTTTGTTGCATGTAATCAATAAATAACGTTTGCTTTCATTGAATTCAAGTTTGTATCAATGATTTAATGAATTTGCTTTGTTTGAATGAATGCATTCGTTATAGTAATGGTATTTATTACATAAGAGAAGCTCTAGTATTGAATTAACACATGCAGTCTGTTTCATTGACTAAATGTTTGCAGTTAGTTTCATTGAATGAATGAGTGAAGCTTGAAATATTGGAAGAATGATTGAGGCTCTACTAATTGAAAAGGACATGTTTTTGTACATTGCCAGAATGCGTGAAGTTTGGTTCGTTGAATGAATGAGTGCAGTCAGACTCATTAAATGAATGAGTGAATGCTGCTTTATTTACTAAATAAATGTTTGAAGTTAGAAACATTGAAAGTATTAATTACGTTTGATTGTTTGTATCAAAGATTGAAGCTTCATTCAATGCATGCATGAATGCAGTTACCTTCATTGAACGAAAGCGTTAAGCTCGAGAGCTTGAAGAAATGAGAGGAGCTCTCATTGAATTAAAGCGTACAGTCTGTTTCTTTGAATGAATGTGTGCAGTTTGTTTGATTGATTCAAACTCGTGGCATTTAACGACTGAGAGAAGCTTTACTGATTGTATTAGAACGTGCAGCCTCTTGAAATGAATGGGTGCAGTTTGACTCAATAAATAACTGAACTAAATCTTTTTTCATTAAAGCAATGTCTGATGCTTAAACCAATGATTGAAGTTTGATGCAATGGTTGAATGACTGCAGTTTGATTCATTGACTGGAAGCGTTAAACTCGAGACATTGAATAAATGAGTGAAGATCTACTCAGAATGAACGAGAGAAGCTCTCCTCATTGGGTTAACACGTGCCGAGAGTTTCATTTAATGAAAGTGTGCAGTTTGTTTCATTGAATCAATGCCGTAGATCTCGTGGCACTGCATGTATGAGAGTTCGACTCATTGCTTAACACGTGCAGTTTGTTTCATTGAATGAATGAGTTAAGCTTGACACATTGAATGAATGACGAAAGCTCTACTCATATAGTTAACACAAGCAGAGTTTTCATTGAATGAATGAGTGCAACTTGATACGTTAAACAAAGTGCCCCCACAATGAGAATCAGTGTAGATATGTTGGGTCGAAGGGCCTGTTTCCATTCTGAAAGGAATTTAATCTAATCCCCATCATCGTCAACATTTTCTTCTTCCACCTCCTTGATATACCACTCAATTCTTTCTAAACTCTACTCATCTTCTGCTAAAACGTTCATCAATTCCTTCGTACCCTCTAGCCTTCTTTTCTCATGAACTATCACCATCCTCCCGCACACCCTCTCGGCAATTGTCTGACTTCCTTTGCCTCTCGTGGGTATACATGAGCTATTTGGTGTTTTATTGTTTATCCATTACGTGTATGTAAACGAGTTTTTCATCACTGTTGATTCTCCCAACCATGTGCTATTACTTTTACAAGTTTTAGCTTACTACACGTGCTGCCACAATGCTGTAATTGAAGGACTCACTGCTTATTCACTCTTCAATTTAACCCTGAGGTCATCCGAAACTCTGCTCCCGTGCCTGTAGTCATACCAAATCTGGTTCACCACCACACCATATTCGAACGGATACACTTTAAACTTTACGTCCTTCACTTCAAACCTCTTGGTCGTCTATTCTCTATCAAAACATCTCATGTCACCCAGCCTTCTCAAGGGCAATTGTAGCTCGTCAAAAAATGTTCATCAAATCAGCGATGTGCCCATCCCATGAACGGAATTTTATAAATGTTCTTCGAGATATCTGCATTTACTCTAATTCCAACCTGCTGACCATTCTCGACTTTAACTGTTCCACTTTGGTGCCTTACACCATCAGCTACGAAGGACATAAACAGTGATATCTCCTCACTAAGCCTCCCCCATCTCAACTTCAGTTCTGCACGTTGAAATACTCCTTGAAAACGACATATTTGTCCGAAAAATGTTTTGTAAACTCCATCACATCACATTATTTGGCTGGGATGAAAATTTGGTTTATAACACGTAATTCTTCTAATGGAGAATAAGATGTCAATTCAGTGCTCCAGGGCTGTAATGTCACAAAGTCTGTTCGTGAGCCAGAAATAAAATACTAAAGTCGCCAAAGTTGTTCTGGACTGTTATTAGTGCGAAACAACTAGTGATGCCTTACTCTAAGGGACATTAAACACAGATGAGCAGAGAGGTTGCAAAATAGAGGTATTAGTGATAACCTAACGAATTTAAACCCACTCTGATTGCATCGTGAGGCAAACTGGCACATGGCTTCGAAAAAGTGATTGCCTTTCAGAAATGTCTTCGAGGAGGAAATTGTAGATCTCGTGTTCCAACAAACAGCAATGCTTCCCATCATTGTTTAGAAGAACTGCTTTTATTGCCTTGGTGCCTTCAAGTCATGTAATAACTATTTAGGTGAGCATATAAAACGTTAGAATACGCGAGGCCAAGTGCTGGAAACTCATTTAAAGAAGTGCGATGATATTGCCATAATGTGACGAAGGGATTAAAAATTGTTAAAAATTAAGTGATTCTATTATTTTACAACTGAACAATCAAAGTCAGAAGGAGTATCAACTAGAAACGTTGCAAGCATTGTCTGCGGCTTCTCTGATGTTATAGTTGTCGGGATTCGGCCTCTCATTACCGTTTCCTGGGTTTGATCCCCTGTCAGGGAATGAGGATTTACTGTACCTTTAAGGAATCGGAAGAATGAAAATGAATTCCTCATATTAAAAACAGTAAAAGGAGCAGGTCTGTCAGACTCAGTGACAGTTTTACATCAGAGATGAAAGCAAATGGGAGGAAGTGCTCATATCCATTGCCTTTCGTGCACAGACTGCTATACAGCAAAAAATGGTCCATATTGAAAACATGCAAGTTTTTTGAATGTTTAACTTTTTGTGTGCAAAAAGTTGTTTTCCTTCCCGGGCAATCTGGTACCAATAAGTCTAACATCAGAATGGGGTTCGCATATTTAAGACAAAAACACAACTGCTCGAAATCACAGCAGATCAGAGCTGATGCTATGTGCAATAATGGGGAGATGAGTGGTTTGCTGCGGGAGAAAGGACAAATAGAACAGATTAAGTGAGAATGGCTGAACAATGATGTGATTGTGAACCCAGTCCCACTCATTCCATTTCTTTTAGCTTTACCTGTTGCGTTCTCTATCACCATGTCATCTCTACCCCCCCCACCCCCCTCACTGCAGTGGGGCTGTCTGATCTTTCCAGTCTGGCAGGTAGACACACTATTGTTCTGTCACTGTCACATTCCCAGAGTACTATTTCCAGCATGGGCTGTCGGGTCTGGTCCATTAACTATTTTCAACGCTGGGGTGACAGCCGTTTAATCTGTTGAAACATGAAGGGTTCTGAAGAAAGGCAATGAATTGCAGTTCAGTGTTATCAGATCAGATATGAGCTCACTCACTGACAGATAAACCTGATGGGATGAATGGTGTCTTTCTTAACCCAAAACGGATGGTCTTAACATGAAGCTGCACAGCTGACCTGACTACAGTCTCCACGGGGTACTGGAACGATGTAAGATGTGCAAACACTCCTCACAAAGAACAGTCATTGTGAGGGAATGATCTAGAGTGATCTGCGTACCAGGATGAACAGGAATACCGGCTTTCAGAGCCCACACTGTGCCTGACTCCACTCGGCCCACAGTCACCTCTCACAAAACACCATTGCCCTTCCCTTTTCCAAAGGTCCCCTCTGTTCGTGGTTTAAATCAATTGTGCATCTACCAACAGAGGCTGCCATTGTTCAAGTGAGTCTGTAACATACAGTGAAACGATTCTGACTGGTCCACAGCATCATTCTGCTTCGAAAGATTCGCAATATTTTATATTGATCACTGTAAATGTGGCCCATTAACAAGCCATGACTGTGAAAGAACTGCACTCTAATGCCGGACTACCTGGGAAGATTTCTGTTTATATCAGCATGGATACTGCCTGACTTGGCATTGCATTCTCCCATCTTTCTGTACACGATCCCCTTGGCTCTGTCTCAGTTATATCACCCTGGCTTGGTTTATGGTACACAGGCTAATCATTGATCTTGTAGACTGTAATGAATGAGACCTTCTCTACCAATTGGCCTTACACCTCTGGCCTTGTAAACCACAAACGCATTTGAAATATGCCATTCCGACATGTTGTCCTAGGAATTTGAGGAAGACCATTCAGAAGGACTGGAATTAGCTGACGTGAACAATGTTCCAGTTTGGCAGGAAGAGCAGCAGGGTGAGGCATTAATAACGGCAGAGTGACGGGGAACCAATGGGGGAGGAACACGGGCATGTGAGTGACCAGATGTTTTCTTTCTCTGCTGGAAACAGTCTTGGTATTGAAGTCTGAAATGGGACAATATACGCCAAGAAATCCTACTTTCTGTGGACGTTGGTCTCTAATCTGACATCTGCCACACTTGTGGATTGTGTCTGTTTTATCGTCTGTTCGTGAAAATGAGCTTAAATCCCTCAATTGTGTGAGGACACAATTTACCTATCTCACAGTCCAGTCCCAGGAATTGTGCAGTTTTAGGTTAAAACCTGAAAGGGAAAATATCATTGACATGAACGTTTGAAATGTCAGAGCACATCTGGCTCGAGGTCAAGTGTAGAAAACTGGGATGATCAGTTTTTTTCCGAGCTGTAAACAAGCAATGAATCAATCATTTTGGATGATAAATTTAACACCAGTGAAAAAGCCAAAGGTTTTGCATTCAGATACGATGCAAAGCTTCCTTCAGGGAATCCAGTGATTTCGGTTTGTCGCTTGACACACAGCTGTTCGAATTCAATTCCTGTTCAGAAACCTCGGGCGTTTTTGTTCATGCCATACTGGAAATATACAGAAAACCTTCATCAGCAAGCTGGGGGTGGAATCTGGAACTCACTGTTAAGATTCTCAGAGGCAGAAACCCGCATAACTTTCAGAGGTATTTAGATTTTAATGTGATTGTCAGGCATGCAATACCAATATCAAACTTTGGAAAATAGGATAAGGAGAGACACGCGGTTTTGTCTGACTAGAGCCGTACAAGGAGTTTGAGGACTGTTACTCCACCCGTGCACTTGGGCCCCCTAGTTATCTCTGCTACTCTAGTTGCCAGGCTTTCAAGTTGGTGGCGTGGGTTCGATTCTCACTCGGGGATGAGGGAATTTTTTTTGCTGACAGCTACAGCAGCAAAGACAGAACAATTATCACCTTAATCCTTTCAATGCCTCGGATCAAACATCAGATTCAATATTCCCGCCTCTTAAAGAAGGACAAAGAGACTCGGCGAACTCTGCTCAGTTGGATACTTCACTCTTCATTCTCCTACGATTCCACTTCCCAAAGGTTTGGAGATGCCGATGTTGGACTGGGGTGTACAAAGTTAAAAATCACACAACACCAGGTTAGAGTCCAACAGGTTTAATTGGAAGCCCACGAGCATTCGGAGCGACGCTCCTTCATCAGGTGATCGTCAGGTGGACAATCACCTGATGAAGGAGCGTCTCTCCGTAAGCTAGTGTGCTTCCAATTAAACCTGTTGGACTATGACCTGGTGTTGTGTGATTTTTAACTTGGTGCTTAACAAAGAGTTTCTGAAGATTATCAAAGCTAATACTGGACTGTTTATTTTGTTTCCTTGCCATTCACACGAGTAACAGAACTGACAGCTGGACCCCTCCTTAGACTCAGATCGACGACAGCACAGGAAACGTCAGCCACACTCAGACAACTCACCAGAACAGAAGACCCAATGCACATCATGTGCAGGATAAATTGTTGTACGAGATTCCATGCAAAGTTTGCATGAAATAATATACAGGAGAAAAAGGCAGGCACAAGCGATCTGCATCCATAACCACTAATTAGTTACTAGCTACCACTGCCAATTCTCTCTTCTAGGTATACTCAAGGGACTGAATGCCCCTGATTCTTGGGCTGGGAACTGGGATTATATGCCCGTCTGCAGCAGTTGTTCATTCCTTTAGTGGGGAAACTTTTGAAGCAACCCATGTAAAACGCGATTGCAGATTGAGAAATACATTCAATATGGTACCTAAGAAAAATATTTCTGTTGTTTTTCTTTCTGGTGCTGTTCCTAGTATGCCATCCGGCACTGTACTCATTTTGAAGTTCCTAGCAGTTCAATGTGTTTTTCTGTGATTGGGTTGTGGGCAACACTCTCCGCTGTGGCTGCATTAATCTCGTTCAAGACAAAGCCCCACTAGTGCCTGTTGCTGCTGGTTGTTTTTCTCTTAATATTTGCCATAGTAACGGATTAAATGATCAATTACTTTTGCAACAAGGCTGACAGAGGCGTGTGAAATGCCGAGATTGTGGTATCAGTTGTACAATTGTTGGACAATACCTTGACTTAGGAAATAAGGATATCGAATCTATTTGGTTAAAGATGAAGAACAGTGGTGTAATGAAGTCACTAGTGGGGAAATTGGAAGCCACCAACCATAACCACAATGTGAACTTAAAAGAACAAAAAAAAAAATTGTGTGCAAGAATTAAAGAATGTTGATAATCTTGGGTGTTATCGCAGCACCCTCCGCCATTTCTGCCAATTACAAATCAATCCCACCACCAGAGAAACATTTCCCTCCACAATCCATCCACGTTCCATGAAGACAATTCCCTCCAGAACTACCTCACCAGGTCAACGCTCCCGAATAATCCACCCTCTCCTCGCAACACCTCCCCCTGCCATCGCAGGAATTGTAAAACCTGCGCCCATGCTCACCTCCGTCGAAAGCGCCGACTAGTCTTCTACATTCATCAAATGTCACCTGAACTTCAACACATGGCATCTACTGTACCTGTTGCTCCCGATGCAGTAAACTCTACATTGGGAGACAGCGTGTTTCCTTACAGAACGCTTCAGACAATATCTCTGGTCCAACTGCAACAAAGAACTCTACAACTGCACAGCCCAACAGTTGATACCCCCTCCTACTCTGCTGAGGGCATGCAGGTCGAGGGCTTCCTCCATCACCAGTCCCTTACCACCCGACACCTGGAGGAAGAACACATAATCTTCGCCTCAGGATCTTCCACCTCATGGCACAATGTGGATTTGACCAATTTCCTCATTTCCCCACACTCCACCTTATGCCAATTCCATCATTCCAGCTCAGCGCCATGGTCGTGATCTGTCCCATCTATACATATTCCTTCCCACCTATTTGCACGATTCTGCCTTCCAAACTATGACGTTTTACTCCACCTCCATGCACCTACTGCACTCTTAGCTACCTTCCCCAGCCCCACACTGCTCCTCTTATCTCTCCATACCCGAAGCTCCCAGCCACATTCCTGATGTGGATTTTACCTGCTCCTCGGATGCTACATGACCTTCTGTGCTTTTCCAGCGCCACACGCTGGAGTCTAATCTCCAGTATCTGCAGGACTCACTTTCTCTAGAAATTATGGGTAACCTTAACCTCTGCTCTCTCACTCCTGGCTCCATTGTAACTGAAGTTTACAGAGCTGCGTACAATATATCAGCTGTGTCCCACAGAACAACATAAGGCATATGTTGGTTTTCAATTAATTTACAGCCTCCATCGTTTCCATCTTTTCCGAGACATCATTGCTTTCATTGTGAGCTATAGGCAAGGTCATCCATTTTGCTATGAAAATCAATCTGCCACTAAGCATTGTTTGTTTCATGCACAAGAGCACCGAGACTCCACTGTTCCGTACTTTAAAAGAAAATCTCCCGATTTTAATACCAATCAGCCTTTTGGTTCTTCCTTCCAAAGTGCATGACTTCACACGCCGGACATGAAACTGCATCTGCCAAGATTTGGCCCAGTCACTTAATCTATCTCTACTTATTTGCTGATTCCCCTGTCCTCATTCCAACATGTCCTCCCATAATTGTATACCGTCAACAAAATTGGACACATTTCATGCTGCCACTTTCTCCAAGTCTTAAAAACAGAGAAACATAATTGGACTCAGATGAATGACCATTCCAGAACTTAACTAATTATATTTTTCCAACTTGAGAAACACCGAATATCCAGATTCTGCGTCTTCTGTTAAATAAACAACGGACAATCCTGGTCATTTATGACGCAACACCGTGAACTCATACCTTGTGCAATGCATTTTTAGATTGTCCCTTATTGAATGCCTACTAAAAATTCATATGCACTTCAAGTACGAGCTCGCTTGATCATCTCTGCTTCAATTGATTACTGCTGTTGCCTCACAGCACCAGGGTCCCAGGTTCGATTACAGCCTCGGGTGGTTGTCTGTTTGGCGTTTGCATATTCACCCCGTGTCTGTGTGGGTTTCCTTGGGGTGTTCTGGTTTCTTTCCACAGTCCAAAGATGTGCAGCTCAGGTGAATTGGCCATGCTAAATTGCCCATAGTGTTAGGTGAGTGAGTATGAGGGAAATGCGTCTGGGCGGGTTACTCTTCAGAGCGTCGGTGCAGACTGGTTGGGCCGAAGGGCTTTTTTCCACACTGTAGGGAATCTAATCTAATCTAACTCTGGCGAAGTTGTCAAGTTTTTTTCCTTTCAACAAATGTTGTTGACTCAGTTTGACGACAATCAACTTTTCCCACCGTCCTTCTATTTGTTCCTTCAAAATGGTCGGTCACAGCTTCCAAAGGATAGATAAAACATTCGAACAGGTGCAATCCATTCGGCCCATCAGGTCTGGTACACTTTTTAATGCGAACATGTCTGCTTTACTTAATCCTCAACTCTAATTTTCTGCCTTTTGTCCCAGGCTTTGTTTAAAACAATCTGATAGAAGAAAACAGTCACTTTGGAAATGGCAGGCTGTAGTTTGATTTGGCTCACAGCATGGTTCCGGATCGTGCAACGAGTCGGCACGTCAATTTGTGCTGTGCCATTGGTCAACGTGTTTGCCTGTTTACCGAATGGTTCATTGATTAGTTCCAACCAGGAACTGAGCTCTCACTGCTCACAGTTCATTGCTTTGCTTTCCTGTACAGCTACGGGCTTTTAATGTGGTCAGGAAAATGTTCCCCAAACAGAAATGTTTTCCAGAACTACAAAGGAGATTCTGTATTGTTCTAACGTAAAGAACTGTGCATGTTGGAAATCTGAAAGAATAGCAGACAATTCTGGTAACCTCAGCAGATTTGGCAGGTCTAGTGTGAGAAAACAGAATTCTGATAACGTTCTGAAGAATTTCTGAAACTTTGTCACTGTTTTCCTCTCCTCTGCGAGATCTGCAGAGTATTTTCCTCAATTTCTAATTATGTTTTTAGCTGAATGAGCTTGGCATCTATCGGGGTGGAACACCTCGGCCCACCATGTGCTGACATTTCGTCAATTCGAAAGCTGTGTTGATTGAATTCAAAGCAACCCAACAATGATTCACTGCCACTAAGCTTCACGGATACAAAGGCCTGGAAAGGCAGTTAAGGTGCGTGGTTCTGTAGTTGTCGTTCAGTAGTTAAGGCGATGGAATTGAAGCCGTTTGGGGTCTCACCACATAGGTTCGCATCCTGCCAACTATGGCTGAGTCTGCGGTTTGCTTGTGTCTTTGCTTTTTGAGATCCAGATCACGGTGAGGGGAATCACTGCATCCAGATCATGAATAGTCCAAATCTTCAGTGTAATCACCGAACAGCTTACATGCACACTTGTATGGCCAAATTTATTTGGACCTGTTACGACATTGGCGAAACCCTCTTGCTTAATTTAAAACCAGGAACACAGATTTACCCCATGCAGTGATCTGCAAAAGATTGAGTGTCCAAGAATTACTTAAACTACAACTGAAAGTTTTTTTTCCGTAAAGTATACCAGAGAATAATTAACAAACCACTATTGGCTATTTTCTTCTATAACCTATCTTTAAATTTTTTTCAGGGTATAATTTAAACTGTTTGGTTGAATTCCAAATTGTGTTTGGTCTCCAGGCTATGGTTGATTCGAGTTGTTTGAACTAGTTGTTGCCTTTTTGAGAGCACTTGGTACTGTGTCCAATTTTTCTGCTGCTTTTAACTCTCTTAAACGTACATCCACATCTTCCCTTCAAAGAAAAAAAATAGATGATAAGAATGAAAATGAGGCTTCATTTTCAGTTTTTCCATTTTGGAAACACATTGCCCTAACATATTGATAACCTTCATAGAGGTTCACCATAACTGGTTCATGTATTACATACACGAGCTGAAAATATGTTGCTAGAAAAGCGCAGCAGGTCAGGCAGCATCCAAGGAGCAGGAGAATCGACGTTTCGGGCAGGAATTCTGAAGAAGGGCTCATGCCCGAAACGTCGATTCTCCTGCTCCTTGGATACTGCCTGACCTACTGCGCTTTTCCAGCAACACATTTTCAGCTCTGATCTCCAGCATCTGCAGTCCTCAGTTTCTCCATCTATACATACATACACATACACACATACACTGATGCAATAAATATTATTTAAAGAAACATCTTATCTCAACTCCATCAGTTAAATTTGTGATAACACGTCTGCGGTTACATTCCACCGACCCACAATATGTATGATTTTTAAAATAAAAGTCTGTAACACAAGACGTCAACGAAATAGTCCCATATTCTTTATTATTAAGACCTTCTAATAATGTACGCAGGTAGTGGTCAGTGTACACAACCGTCTCCGACGTATTGTTCTTAACATACATGTTAAAAAGTTTTCAGGCCAGTACCAAACTCAATAAGTTCCTTTTCGATTGTGGAGTATTTCCTCTCATGGATGTTGATCTTCTTCGAAAGTACCAACTGGTAGTTCAATCCCATCCTCATTTTCCTGTTAGAGTACAGCTCCAACTCAAATGTTACTAGCATCGATGTTGACTTTAATTTTGTTTGAAGAATTTTGGTGTAACTAAAGCTCTTTGATGTTTAATTTCTATTTCATATTTTCGAATGCTGCCTGGCCTGGTACTCACCCCTGACACTTTGTGTTCTTCATCAGCAAGTCGGGTAACGATATTACTATACTGTTGAAGTTTCGAACAGACGTCCGGTAGAATCTGCTGAGTCCAAAGATATGAAGAACCTCTTTCTTCAAGTTTGGTCATGGAAAATCCTCGATAGCCTTCGTCTTTGCGTTCTGTGGAATCAATCTTCCATTACTGATGTTATGTCCCAAGACCGCCACCCTGCTTGCACGAATTCTGTTTCAAATATGTTTATCATCAGCTTTGCTTTTCTCAGTCGTTCACCGAGCTCTGCCAACTGTAACATGTGATCTTTCCTTGACTTGAGAGTGGTGGGCGTTTTGGAACGCGTTGTCGGCAGTGGTGGTAGAGGCAGGCACGATAGATTAATTTAATATGTGTCTGTACAGATGCATGAGTAGGTGTGGAGCAGAGGGATAAAGATGCTCAGGAATTGACCAAAAGTTTTAGACAGTACATTTGAATCGGCTCAGGCTTGCAGAGCCGAAGGTCCCGTTCCTGGGCTGTAACTTTTCTTTGTTCTTTGTTCTTTGACTTGCTTAAAATTTTTACATCTTCCAAATAGACTGCACAATTTGCTAACCCAGCCGCAACTCTGTTCATGAGTCTTTGGAATGCGGTGGGAGCGTTCTCCATTCTAAAGGGCAACACTTTAAATTGATGTAGCCCATGTGGAGTTCCAAATGCTGAAATTACTGAAATTCACCAAATATGATAAAGATACCTGCAAAATGCCTTTTGTTTTCCTTAATCCTACCCATTAAAGCTTTTTCCTACATGAGATCTAGCTCTCCAAAGTCAATTCTTCTTTTCCTCCACGGCTATGTTGACAGAATTCCTGCAGTCCAAATAGACTAATGAAACAGTCTATTTGTCCCAACAACTTTAGACTCGCCCGCTGAAGAGAATCCCTTTTAGACACATTGTCCAATCCTATTAATCTACGTTTCCGCTGACTAATGCCCCAAAACCTACGCATTGCTGAAAACTACGGGCAACCATGCATGGCCAATTCACCTAACCTGCACTTCTTTGTGTTGTAGGGGGATACCTGAGCACCCGGAGAAAATCCATGCTGACACGGGAGAATATGTGAAGTGAAGACAGGCCGTCGCCCAAGGCTTGAATTTAAGCCAGGTCCCTAGTATTATGAGGCATCAGAGCTAACCACTGAGGCACCATTCGGTCTCATGTAAACCACTCGAGCCCTGTCGTTTCTTTACTTCGGCGACCTTGATAAGTTTCCTTTTTCCTCATTACTAAATGCTCTACATCCTTGGAAACTTGTTAAAGATCTTGCTGAAATCCATGTCGACAACATTGACCACTCTCCCCTCAGCTGTCTCTTAGCCACCTCTTCGAAGAGTAAATCAGGTTTGTAAGACACGATTTTCCACTCACAAAGCCATGTATACTGTCTCTAGTTAGCTTTTGCGTTTTCAAATGCATGTCTCACATTTCGCTCAGAATGTCCTCTAACAACTGAGCCATCACTGGTCTCGTTGTTCTGTTCCATTGGCTCCCCTTCAGTCTTCTGTCTTGTGTCATTTGAAAAGGAGAATCTCTCGGTTAGGGGTTCTGCAATACCTTCCACGGCTTCCACAATATCCTGGGATAGACCAAATGAGCTGCAAAAGATTGATCTACCTTTATTCCTTTTGAGATTCCAGCACCTTCACGTTTCTGTTGAGGATTTTTCCAAGATATCATTACTTATTTCCCCAAGTATCCATATTTTTCTCCGAAGTCAATGCTGACAGCATGTTTTTGTTTAATATCTCACCCATCTCCTCTGGTTCCAAATGCAGATGAAGTCATTGATCTTTAAATGACACCATTCTCTCCGAAATTACACTGTAACCCTTTCTTCAACACTTTGAAAATTCAAATAAATCATATTCTCCAACCATCACACCCCTCCACCATCCTTAACTATTCTGCCATTGATATTCGCACTCACAAATAAAATCCAACTGCCTCAAAAACAAATTATCTTCTGCAAAATGTATCTCCCAAAGTTTCTAAGAGTCCATTTTTTGTGTATTGCCGTATCTATATTAATACATCCCAGCGTTCCCGACTTACGTCAGGCTAAAACCTTTTGACTTCAGATTGACTGCACAAAGGTTTTTGTGTATCCGTCTGAAAAACGTAGTTTACAGGGTCAGCAAGTAATAGAGAAGACAAATCCAATGCTGGCATTTACTAATAAGTGAATGGAGTCTAAAAATAGGGAGGTCTTGTACTAAACTCTGCAAGGTACAAATCAGACGGTACCCAAAACATTATGAACAGTATGAGTGCCAGAACGAAAGATACTTTCACATTGGAGGTAGGCAAGAGAAGGTTAACTCTAATGATCTTGAGAATAGATGGATTTTCTAGTGAGAAGAGGTGGATTGACTGTGCTTGATCTCATTGGTGTTTAGGAGAATGAGAAAGACATTGAATGAAATATCTAAGATTATGAGGGCTTTGACAGGGTAGATGCTGAAAAGTTAGAAAATAGAACAATACACCACAGCAATAGGTTCATCATTCCACGATGGCTGTGCTGACCATGGTGCTATTCTTATCTAAAACCATCTCCTTCCACATGGTCCATATCCCTGGATCTCTGCTTGTTCACCTGCCTGTCTAAATCCCAATTAAAACTTCACTCACATTTCTGATTCCACCACCTCATTTCACACCTTCTAAACTCTCTGTAAAGAAAAAGTATTTGCTTCTCACATCTCATATAAAATTTCCCGTCTCTCTTTAATCTGATGCACCTTTGTATTTGAAACCTGTACGCTGGAAAAGGGATTTTGACTATCTACAATATCGTAGCCTTTCCAAATTTGATATGCTTTTACCCTCCCGCCACTCAGCCTCTGTCACTGCAGCAAAACAGTCCAGGTTTGTTCATACTCGTCTTGTAGCTAACAGACTCTTAAAAGACCTAACAGAGACAATATGCTTATCGATCTTTATAAACTTCGAAAATGCTCCCCATTCTTCCTGTCGCATATCAATGAGAACTGCACACAGTGGCCAAACCTAAGTTTAAAACATGACATGCAAACCTCTACACTTAGCCCTGCGACTGATAAGGAAAAACATGTTATGTACTTTCTTTCCCATCTTACCCATTTGCATTGCCACTTTCAGGCAGCTGTGGACGTGTACCAATATCACTTGTATATCAATTCCCTCCTGTTATCCTAATTCCTTGTATGTTAACACACAAAATTCATCCTCTCATATTTCACAAGTTAAACGCAATTTGCCATCTCTCCACCCATCTTTCCAGCTGATCCGTATCCTGATGTAACCTTTGATATGTTTCCTCAATATACACATCTCCATCAATTTTCTTGTCTCAACAAAAATTACCTTTGCCACTTCCTTTGGTTTTGCGTATGTTAGAAACTGTAACAAGGGCGGATAAAATCCCAGCAAAGTCTCACCCATTCAAGATTGAGGTGAGGAATAATTTCTTCAATCACAGGCAAGTGATTATGTGGATTGTCTTTCTTCAGACGTTGTCGAGGCTATGTCATTAAGTTTTTTTTTTAAATAAGATGTCAGATTTTGGTTTATCGGGGAAACAAGGTTTATGTTGGAAAGGCAGGAATTTTGAGTTGGGGGATACCGGATCAACCATGATTTCACTGAATGGTGGAAATACCAATGGGCCAAATAGTCTAATTCCACTTCTACGTCGGATGGTCTTTGCTTAACCAGATTGAAGCGCAATATGAGATTAGGAATATTACGCTCACAAAGCTTTTTGGAATGAGCTTATTAGACATTTATGATTACACAATATTTGGTCTGGAATAAGTCGATGGCCCCTTGACATGCTATTGAATGTAGGGGCAATGGGGTTTTTCTGCAGCTGTACAGGGCCCTGGTGAGACAACACCTGAGTATTATGTGCAGTTTTGGTCTGCACATTCGATGAAGTACATTCCGGCTTTTGAGGGAGAACAGCGTAGGTTCACGTTGGTTCCAGAATGGCGGGACTGTCATATGTTGAAAGATTGGAGCGACAGGGCTTGTATACACTTGAATTTAGAAGGATGAGAAGAAATGTGATAGAGATGTATAAAATTATTAGGCGATTGGACACCCTGGAGGCAGGAACCATGGTTTTCCTGATGGATGAGTCCAGAACCAGAGGACACAGTTTAAAAATAAGTGGTAGGTCATGTAGAACATAGTTGAGAAGAACCTTATTTCCCCAGCGACTGGTGGATATATGGACTACTCTGCCCCAGACGTCAGTGGAGGCCATGTCTCTCGATATTTTCAAGAAAGAGATGAATAGAGCTCTTAAAGACAGTGGAATCGAGACTTATGGGTATAAGGTAGGAACAGGACACTGATTGTGGACGATCAGCCATAAACATAAAGAATGGTGGTACTGGTTTGAAGTGCCGAATGACCTACTTCTGCACCTATTCTCTATTTTCTATTGAGTGTTCAAAAGTTTGAAGGAGGAGGTTACAGTTATCAGGAGCACTGTCAGAGCTTGTGTAGGTTAAACAGAGAGTGAGTGTTGTGGGGCTAAATGAGGTTACACAGATACAGAATGTTGTGGGGACTGTAAATATTATGGATATAGGGAGTGTCGTGGGGGAAGAAGGAATTTATGGAGATAGGAGGTAGGAGGGTACTGAGGAGGTTAAAGAAATAGCTACAGTTGTAGTGACAAACAGAGATCATGGAGATAAGGAGGGACATGAGGACTAAAAGAGGTTAAACAGACAGAGAGAGTTGTAGGGATGGAATAAGGCGACACAGACAGGGGGGATTTTGGGGACTGAAGGAAGTTACACAGACAGGGAGGATTGTAAGGACTGAAGGAGGTTGTAGAAGTAGTGAGGGCTATGAGGGCCGAACGGAGTTATGGAGATCGGGAATGCTGTGTGGATTGCAGGAGGCTATGGAGATAGGGAGCGCTACAGCCACTGTAGGGGATTATGGAGATAGGGATGGTGATGGAGACTGAAGGAGGTTACACAGATAGGGAAGGTTGTGGGGGAGAAAGGATACTACACAGTTAGGAAGGACTTCGGGGACTGAAGATGGTGATGGAGTTAGAGAAGACTCTGTAGATAAGGGGAGATAATTCTGATATGGAGGTCTGTGGCGACATGAAGGAGGTTCCACCGATAGGGAGGGTCATTGGACAAAAGGAGATTACAGAGATAGGGAAGACCGTGGCGTCTGAAGGAGTTTACAGAGATAGTAAAGGTCATGGAGTTTGAAGGTCATAGGGAATGTCATAGGGACTGAAAGAGATTACACACAGAAAAATGTTGTGGGCACTGAAGGAGGTTACACAGATAGGAAGTGCTGTGGACAATGAAGGGAGTTATGGAGATAGGCAGTGCCATAGAGTCATAGAATCATTGGAATGTACAGAATGAAACAGACACTTCGATCCAACTCGTCCATGCAGACCGGCTATCCCAGACCAAACGACTCACACCTGCAAGTGCATGGCCCATAATCCTCTCAAATTCTTCTCTTCATATTCGTATTCTTTTAAATGTTGCGATTGTACTAGCCTCCACCACTTCGTCTGGCAGCTCATTCTATACTCTTACCTTCCTCTATGAAACATCCACCCCTGGGTTTTCTTTTTATATCTTTCCACCCCCTCACCCGAAACTAATGTCCTCTAGTTCTGGATTTCACTAACCCGGGGAAGAGACTTTGTCCATTTATATTACTCAAGCCACTCGTTGTTTTATAAACCTCTGTAAGGTCACCCTGCAGCCTCCGATGCTCCAGGGAAAATAGCTTCAGCTTATTTAACCTCTCTTAATTGTTAAAATCCTCAACCCTGGAAACATCATTGTAGGATTTTTCTGAACATTTTCAAGTTTCACAACATGCTTCCTATAGTAAGGAGAACAGAACTTCAGGCAATATTGCAAAAGTGGACTGACCAATAACTTGGACAGCCGCAACATGACCTCCCAACTCCTGTACTCAATACTCTGTCAAATAAAGGAAAGCATACCAAATGTTTTCTTCACTATACAATCTACCTGCGACTCTACGTTCAAGGAAAAGTTAACGTGCACTCCACAGTGTCTTTGTTCGTCAACACTCCCAAGGAACTTGCCATTATGTTTAAATTTCCTGTAAAGATTTAACTTTACTTACCGCAGCTCCTCGCATTTATCTAAATTGAAATTAATCTGCCATTTCTGACCCCATTGGCAAATTTGATCAAAAGCCATTTTTAATCCGAGTTAACCTTCTTCCCTGTCCACTACATAGCACATTTTGGTGTCATCTGCAAATTTACTAACTGTACCTCTTAAGATCTCGTCCAAAACACTTATATTAATGACGAAAGTTTGTGGACTCAGCACCGATCCTTATAGCACTCGATTGGTCAAGGGGACTGAATGAGATTACAGAGATAGGAAAGGATTTGGGGACTGAAGGAGGTTGCACAGATAAGGAGGATAAGGTTTCACAGATAAGTTGTTTGAAGGGGGTTTTAGAGATAGGGAGGGCTTTGGAGACTTAAGGATGCTTTGGAGATTGGGAGGGCCATGAAGTTACATAGATAGGGATGTTTGTGAGGACTGAAAGAGATCTTTGAGTTAGAAGGATGGCGGCGGCTAGAGGATGACAAGGCGATAGGGAGGGTCGTGGGGTCTGAAGGAGATTACTCGGACAGAGAGGGCTGTGGGATCTGAAAGAGGTTATGGAGACAGGGAGGCTGTGCAGACTGAAGGAGTTTACACTTATAGGGAATTTTCTGGGGATTAAAGAAGATTATGGAGATAGACAGGGCAGTGGGAACTAAGGGAGGTTATAGATATATGGAGGGTCATAGGGATTGGTGGAGCTCATGGAGATAGGAATGGATGTGGGGACGGAAGGATGGTGCAGAGATAGTGAGGATCATGGATACCAAAGGTGGTTACACAGAAAGCGATGGTCATGGGGACGGAAGGAGGTTATGAATATAGGTAGGATCTTGTGGACTGAAGGAGGTCGCACAGTGTGGGAGTGTGAGTGTGATATTGGGAGAGTGGAGTATGCACTGGGGGAGTAAAGGAGACGGTGGGGAGAGTTGTGAGGTAGTGTGCCTGTCGGTGGGGAAGTTACAGGGGAGTGGGTGTGACAGTGCACTGTAAGAAGGAGTAAATGTGATGGTAGGGGAGTGTGCGGGGGACTGAGTGTGGCAGTGCAGAAGTGGAAAGGAGATTAGTGTGAAGATGGGGAGTGTGCATTCGTGAGAGCATTTCAGTCGGAGAGTGTGGGGTAGGCTGCATGACAGTGGGGAAGTGGGAGGAGAGTAAGCGTGACGATGCGGTATTGTGCACAGGAGTGAGCTTTACTGTGGGAGAGTGAATTATATTAAGGGGGAATAGCTTGACATTTGGGGAGAATGTGTGGGGAGGTGTGCATGATGGTGGGGAGAGTGCGGCAGAGTGAATGTGTGGGGGCATGAGTATGAAAGTGTGCTTCAGAGTAAGTGTGATAGTGGGGGACGGAGCAGGGGAGAGAGTGAGGCTGGGAGATTTTGCAGGGAAGTGAGTACAGTTGTGGAGGAGTGAGCGGGAGCGAGAAAGTGACGGGTGAAACATTGTGCAGGGGAGTGTGCATGATGATGACAGAGTGTACCCGTAGTATGTGTGATGGTGGGAGAGTGCGCAGATCAGTGAATATGGTAATGGGACGTGTGCAGGTGGATGAGAAATAAAATAGGTGAGTGCACGGGGGATTGAGCATGGTGGTTCAGAGTGAGTCTGATAGTGCAGGAGTGTGGTTGTACGGACCATGATGGCGGGGGGATATGCGGGTGAGTGAGAGTGATGGTGAGGAATTTGCATGAGAAAGCATCATGATGTGACAGTGCGTGTAGGAGTTAATGTATTGGTGGGAGACGGGGCGTGAGTGAGACGGTGGGATAGTGAGGGGGGAGTGTGTGTGATGGAAAGGGAATGTGCATGCATTGAGTGTGCTGGTGGGGCAGTGTGTGTGGCAGTGCGAATGATGTTGTGAGAACGTGTAGTAGAGTGAGTTTTACTGTGGGGCTGTGTGGGGGGAATGAGCTGAAGGTGGGACAGTGTGTGGGAAATGAACGTGATGGTGGGGAGCCTGCGGGAGAGTGAGATTGACAGTGGTTTGTATGCGGGGTTCGAGTCTGACAGAATGGGAGAGTGTGGGGACTTGAGTGTGACAGTTTGGGATTGCACATGGGAAGGGTGTTGACAATGGTGGAGTCACGAGGGAGTAGGGTGAAGGTGGATCAATGTACGAGAGAGTGAGCATGACAATGTGAGTGAGCATGATTCTGGGGAAGTGTTCGTTTTTGTGAATGTGAACGTGAACAAATGTGCTGGGGAGTGAGTGCAATAGTGGGGACGTAAGCTGGGGATTGGAAAGTGTGTGGGCGAGTGAGCATGGTGGGGGATAATGTACAGAAGAGTGAGAATTACAGTGAGGCAGTATACAGGGAAGTGTTTGCAGAAGAGTGCGCTGGGGGGGAGCGTGATGGTTGGGAGAGTGTACAGGGGACTGAGTGATATGGTATACGTGTTGTTGAGGAATTCAGCATGACGGCAAAGGAGAGTACCGTGGTTTGCATTTGAAGGTGGTGGAGCGTGCGGATTAGTGAGTTTAATGGTGGAGCAATGTGTGGGAGAGTGAGTGTGACGGTGGGCTAGTTTGTATGGAGACTGAGCGTGATGGTGCCAGTGTGTGCATGAAACTGAGGATGACGGTGGCGGAATGTGACAGTGGTGGGGGGAGCGTAATGGTCGGACAGTGTGTGGGGATCTGAGCATGGTGTTGTGTGAATGAGCTTGATAGTGAAGGAGTGTGCCTGGGTTGAATGTATGGTAGGAGAGTTTTTGGAGGAGTGAGAATTACTGTGAGTGTGTGCGGCTCAGTGAGGGTGATGTTGGGGGAGTGTGCAGGGTAGTGAGTGTGGCGGGGAGCAACTGCGATGAAAAGGGGGTGCGCACAGCTTGATTGTGATGGTGGTTGGGTGTGTGTGGGAGTGAGCATGATCGTGGGTGATGGTACAGTGTGCTGTTTGTGGTGGTGAGAGAGTGAGAGGGAGTGTAAGGTGATGGTGGACGAGTGTTCGGCGGAGAGATCATGAAGGTGGGGGAGTGTGCAGATGAAAGATCATGATGGTAGGGGAGGGTGTGCGTACTGTGTGTGATGGCGGGAGAAAGTGTGCGAGTGTAATTCTGATCGTGGCAGAGTGCGCGGGGGTGTGAATATGGCGTTGGCATAGTATGCAAGGGAGTGGGCACATTGCTGAGGGACTGTGTCGGGGAGTGAGCATGACTGGGATAGAGTACCGGGGTGAAAATGTGATGCTGGTTAAAGCACAGCAGGTTAGGCAGCATCCAAGGAACAGGAAATTCGACGTTTCGGGCCAGAGCCCTTCATCAGGAACGTCGAATATCCTGTTCCTTGGATGCTGCCTAACCTGCTGTGCTTTAACCAGCAACACATTTTCAGCTCTGATCTCCAGCATCTGCAAACCTCACTTTTTACTAGAGTACGGGGGAGTGAGTGTACTACAACGAGAGTGTGCGCGGGTTGAATATCATAGTGGTAGATTGTACGTGAGAGTAAGCATGATAGTGAAGGAGTGTGCGGAGAGGTAAGCGTGATGATGGGGCAGTGTGCTGGGGTATGATTGGGGCATTGGGATCATGTGCAGAGGACCGAGTGTGAAGGAAGAAGAGAGTGCAAGCCGTTGAGCGGTTGTTGCGGGAGGGTGCATTGGAGTGAATATGACGGTTAGGAAGTGTAAGGAGAAGTGGGATGACAATGGGGGAGTGTACAGGAGAATGAACGTGAGGGTGGGGAATTGTGTGGACAACTGATTGTCACGGCAGGAGTGGGTGGAGAAATGGGGTTAGCTGTGGCTGTGCTGGTGTCAGTGTGTCTGTGATGTAGTGTTTTGATGAGTGAGTGTGACTGTGGAGGAGTGTGCGGCATTGTGAACGTGACAATGACAGTGGGAGTTGCTGGGGAGTGAATGTGACAGTGGTGAAGTGTGCAGAGGATTGTGTGTGACAGTGGATAGTTTGGGGGAGTGAATATATTGGTGGAGAGCTCGCAGGTGAGTGGGGATAACAGTGAAGGAATGACGGGGCCATGGAGATATCTCTCAATGAATGTACGGGGGAGTGTGCATGATGGTGGAAATTTTTGGGTAAGTCGGTAAAACAGGGTGATTTTCCCAGGTAGTGAGCGTGATGATTCCACAGTGCGCAGGCACATGTGGATGATATTTTGGGAGTGTGCAGGACAGGGCAGTGAGCGTGGCATCGGAGGAGTGTACGGGGGAGTGAGCACATTGCTGAAGGAGTGTGAGGGGGAGTGAGTGCAACAGTGGGATAGAGTGCAGGGGAGTGTGTGGGCGTGTGCTGAGTGTGGGATTGTCGGCGCTAGAGAGTTCAGTTTATTGAGCTTAACTGTGGGGCAATGTGTGGGGTTGTGAATGCGATGGTGGGCGGTGTGCTGGGGAGCGAATGTGATAGTCAGGAAGTGTCTGGATCATTGTGTGTGACAGTGGATAGTTTGGGGGCGCTAGATTGATCCTGGAGAGTGATGTGGAGGAGTGAAGCTGACAGTTGGGGAATGGGCAGCGGCTTGGAGATGACTCGGTCAGTTTGCAGGGGAGTGAGCATGGCGGTGGAGAGTAGTGGGGGAGCGGCAATGATAGTGGTTGAATGGACCACGCTGGGAGTGTGATGATTCTGGAGTGTGCAGGGACATATGGATGACAGTGGGGGATTGCGTGGGGCAGTAAGCATGACGATGTAAGATTATGTGGGAGACTGCGCGTGAGTGTGAGAATGATGGGAAGAGAGTGTTTGGCAGAGTGAGTGTCAAAATGGAGGAGTTGTCAGGAGAATGAGCGTGAGGCAGGGGAATGTGCAATAATTGAAATTGACAGTGGCAGAGTGTGGGGGAGTGAATGTGATGATGGGGCAGTGTCTGTGAGAGTGAGCATAGAGGTGGGGGACCGAGGACAATGGTGGCGGTGGGTGCGCGAATGTGGGGATGATGATGGTGGAGCAGGTCAGTGGGCGCCTGTGTTATTTAGTGAGCATGATCCTGCAAAAGTTACCAAGAGTTTCCAGGAGTTAAGGAGTGCGGGTTTGTGCAGGGATGCGAGCATTAATGGTGTATGTGTGTGAGGCTGAGTGAGCTTGATGGTGGGAGAATGTGCGAGGGAAGTGAGTGTGGTGGTGGAATGGTGTTCAGGAAGAGAGTGTAGTGAAAAGGGATTGTACACGAGATTCGTGTGCTGGTGGCAGAGTGTTTCCGTGCGTGAGCTTGACAATGGGGGAGGATGCAGGAGAGAGAGGTCAATGGTGGTGAGTTGTGTGGTTGACTGAGTCTGACGGTGGTGGAGCATGCGAAGGGGTGTGTATGGCTTTGGGATCGTGTGCGGGGAGCGAGTGTGATGAATAGGGAATGTGCACGAGTTGAGTGTGCTGGTAGGTGAGAGTGCGTGGGCAACATGATATTGTCAGAATGGAGCCCTGGGCTGATAAATAGCAGATGGATTTCAATGTGGTCAAGTATGAAATGATTCATTTTCGAACGTCGAAATAGAATGCAAAAACACAGGATGAAAGATATGATACTTGCCAACGTGGAGGAACAGAGTATTCACACTGTTCACGTGTATGGATACCTCAAAGATACCAAGGAAGTTGATAGGTATGTAATAAATCGTGTGTTGTGTTAGCGTTAGCTGTGGGATGGGGATTCAGAGCCTCAAGTTGTTGCTGCAGCTGTTTCATGTACTGGGTCGGCCACACTTGGAATATTGCTTTCAGTTCTGTTCTCCTCACTATAGAAAAGATGTGGAAGCTTCAGAGATGGTCCAGAGGAGATTACTAGGAAATGTTTGAAATGGAGGGCATGTCTTATGAAGAAATATTCATGGAGCTAGGGATTTTCTACTTAAAGTGAAGAAGAATGAGAGATGACTTGACAGAAGTACATACGATGATGAGAGGCATAGATACAGTGAAAATGCTGAGAATTTTATATCCACAGGGCGGAAATGTCTATCACAAGGGGCCAACATTTTATGGTGATTGGTGGACGTTTTTGGGGTGAAGTTAGCAAGTTGTACATGCATGTGATGTATTACCAGAAATCGTGGGAGGGTCAGATACGTCTTGAGCATTGAAATAATTTTGGATAGACACACAGAAGATGGTAAAATGAAGGTATCTAGAGCAGTTTGGTCTCGGAGTAGGATAAATGTTGGTGAAGGATCATGGGCTAGAAAGCTTTACTGTGTTCAACTGTTTGATTTTCTATTTGACATGTTCCAAAATATCTTGCCTACACTGATATCAATGGGACGACTGCAAACGTAGGGAGTAGACCATCAGAGAGAGGGGAGAAAGTGGGGTCTGCAGATGCCGGAGATCAGAGCTGAAAATGTGTTGCTGGAAAAGCGCAGTAGGTCAGGCAGCATCCAAGGAACAGGAGATTCGACGTTTCCGGGATAAGCCCTTCTTCTGGAAGGGCTGAAGAAGGGCTTATGCCCGAAACGTCGAATCTCCTGTTCCTTGGATGCTGCCTGGCCTGCTGCGCTTTTCCAGCAACACATTTTCAGCATCAGAGAGAGAGAGCAACACTTCTGATGTGTGAATTAGTCAGAGTGCACGATCAACGTACATATTGTATCACAAAGTCCTGTAATCACTCTTTGTTTATGCATTTATACAGCCTTTTATCCTTTCTGAAAGATTCACACTTTCAGAGCCAGCCACTCTCCTTTATTTCTGCTAAATTGTTGACAATTGCGCTTCAATTTCTGGATTCTGTCCCTCCTCTTTATAACTTGAGGATGTCCATCTTGGTGTCACTGCCATATTGAGTTAGAATATATTTGTTGCATTTATGTAAACTTATGCATTAAGTTGGAAATAGCTGAGGAGCCAGCCCGCATCATTGTGCCACTACAGAGTTTAATTCTGTTAAAGTGATAAGAAGAATATCCCAGGAGACAGTATCTTTAATTAGCAAAAACGTAAAACCGACCCGTGTGCTGTTTGTTCATACAGGCATTGTGAAGGACAAATATGTCTGGGACAAGTATTTTGGTGTGAATGTTTCCCTCGTCTTGTTTAACTCAACCATTCCCACAAACAGGAAGCTGAGTATTTGTGGTCTCGTCCTTTTCAGTCAGTGATGGTTCTGTGGAGAATCTCTTGGTGACTGTTATGGCATCTTGTAAATCACTCTGTTAATTTAAACACAACAGACAGAGAAGCTCACCTCACTCTATAATCTGTTAAATTTAGAGAGGCAAAGAACTATCCCAGATTTCATTATTTCCATAAAAAAGGAATTTTATTCTGTAAGGCAAACAGAGAATATTAAAACCATTATTATTACCTCTTTCTCTGTAACCTATCTTTTCTCTCACGCACTACAACGCTGGTGCGATAATAAGAAAACCCGATTAAGAGTTACAAAATAAAAATCACGTTTGAAATTCAGTCAGCTTTCTCGATTTTCCTGTGTGGAATTTCCTCTGGGTTTTCCTTCTTCTTCTTCTACCTTCTGCTCACAATTTTTCTTATGGGCATTTATAGAGCTATTTGGCTAGCCGTCTATACTCTTTGGTTTTCTTGGAAGATCCCCAAACTGTTCAAAATGTCTGGCTTTATACATCAAAACATCGGATCGTTTTATTTGTTTGATGTCATCAAAACACTAAATTGAAAATCTATTCGATTTTGGTATCTTGTAAAAAATGTAAACTAAGCAGCCGAATTTTAATTTGTTTTCGTTCCATGACAAAGCAAGTCTAGGTATTTGTTTCCACCAAGTGTCACATGTCTCCTTTTTCAGCCCTCTCTTTGCTTTCCATCGGTACTTTCTCGTTTCCTTTCTCTTTTAAAGGTGCAGTACGTACTTACACCTTCATAACAGTGATGGACATTGAAATACCACAACCAGGGTACGTTTTATAACTTTGTCGCCCTGAGTGCTTGTTCTGATTTAGTTTCAACATCGAAGAGAAGAGAGTTATCACTGAAGGGTGGTGTGGAGTGCAATAGTTGTCCATCATCAGGCGATTTCCTCGAATACATTTGAAGTTTTGACAGCAGATGTCTCGGTTCTGTGATTATTGTTGGCAAATTGCAAGGCAACCTCTGTCGTGACTGTATGTCTCTGTTTCGCCAGCTTTGATAGTCTTTCCTGCTGGTAGGACACGTTAGAGCCAGGGATGATGATGATGGTCTTTCATGAAACAATATCTATTAGGTCTCATTTTTTAGTGTGACAATCTCAGGTTGGTTCTTGTCCCAGCAGAATGAGGAGGAAAGGCAACAAAGAAGCAGGGAATTATGGCTTAAAAAACTGATTGATGAATTCAATACACACATTGAGTTCAATGTGTATGATGTCATGGCATTAGACAGACATGGCGACAGAGTGATCGATGCTGAGAATTGAGTTTAGAAAATATTTTACATTTGAGAGTATTGCACAAAAATCAGAGAGGTGGGATGGAATATCGAATGAAATATCCATGATCGTAAAAGAGGAGCTTCCATCAGATGATAAAAAGTTTTGGACTAATTTTATTGTTTCTTGTGCAAAGTGCCAATTGAGTAGAGTTTTGGAAGGGAGAATTAATCTGTCAAGACATGATGGACAGAAGGGCCTTTTGGATGTGGATCTTTATGACTCCATTACACACACTGACATTCTCTGGATCTTTCGGTAAATTAAATTCTCCAAGATAAATATCTCACACCAACTGGGTATGTTCAAACTGATTTATTTCCAAGTACTAGATTTCGGGCCAAAGCTTGTAATTGAAAATAAACCTGGCGGACTATTTTTAACGTCGTCCACCCCTGCCCAAAATCACCACGTCCACATAATGACATTCCCCAAAGCATTCCATTACCGACATTCCACAGACCATTTTGTGACTGGGTTTCATTGGAATATTGTTTCAAGAATATTCTTGTTACATTTTGTAACCTATATTCACCAGAATACTTTGTAACCGATTTTTTCTGGTACATTCTACGATGGATATCATTTATCAACAGCTAGAGGTCAGTTAATTGATCAAAAGTTAATTTCCCGAGGGAAATGATCCCGTTCGAATGACAAGTAGGCGACATTTTACAATTCCATCAGGCAGACAAATGAGTGAAGACATATTCCCTATATATTTTTCATCACATGAGAGGATATATCACAACTTAGTCCAAATCCCAGACGTTTCCGTCCTGTGTTTGACTTCAGGGGACTGGGAGATATAGCTTTTGGATGGCAATGCTAGGAACTGTGAGGAAGTGTCGAGAGTCTTGAAACGTAAACGAACAGCAGGTCAGGCAGCGTCCAGGACACAGAAGAATCGACGTTTCGGGCATAAACCCTTCATCAGTAAGATGAAACCATCCTGATGAAGTGCTTATACCCAAAACGGCGACTCTCCTGCTCCTCGGAAGCTGCCTGACCTGGTGTGCTTTTCGAACACCACACTTTGATTCTGATCTCCAACCTTTGCAATCCTCACATTTCCCAATTTGAGGAATTCTGCTTTCGAGTCATCAGGCATGTGGAAAAGTGCTAGAAACCATCTATTCTCGTGTCCCTGTGTTTGGTGAAAAAGAGTTCTTTTGTTTCACGTCACATTCTCGTCAATAATTCAGATTTAATTATTTGTTATTTCACGTCCAATTACTTCAATAAATGTCTGGATGCAGTGAGTGAGACATTTGAAAGTTCCCACTATCCTCAAGAAACCTGTTAACTTTGCCTACACGTGGATGCATCATCTGTTTTTCTTGCTCACGGTTAACGTAGTGACCATTTCTTTCTTGCTTTATTTAGATTGTGGATTGTCTCCATGTGTCGGGCGTTACCTGGGATATGTCAGCTTCGGGCGACATTGTCATTACCCTCACTCTGATATTGAGACGGATGCCCATTTCTTATCGGAAGAGTTTTTATTCCTGTATTCCATAGACGTGTGTAATATCCACGCAATTCCGCTTTATACAGACACTGACTGCTCTGTTAGGCTCACTGTCACTTTCACCTTTGATAGATGTGTTGCCATACGTTACCAGGAGCTGAAAAGTAAATATTTCTGTGAAGAAAACAGAGGCTGTGTTTCTGAGCACAATAAATGTGATGATCTGTTTGAAGAAAATTTTCTGGCATTTAATGTTCAGCTGTTTTTGTTACGTAACATATAACTTTTATTCCTCGCCTTTCTGGCTCGCAATGGATTTCCTACACAGCATTCTAGTATCGACTCTCTCATTTCTCCTAATTGTGATGCTCAATGATTTCACCGTCAGGTACATTTTAGTGACCAGGAGAGCCCGCAGGTGACCCCAGGTTCACGCCAGTGGGGGCACTCAGAATGACACAGAAATGCAAAATCGAAAAATATCCATCATCTTCCTGTTTGTGATCTCGGCCAACTTCATCCTGTATGGTCAAATTTAGTGATGTCTTCCATAAGGTTCCGAATATAATATTGTTGTGTTTAAATCTGCATATGTAAATACCTGCAGGAATTGGGCTTCACGCTGTAACTCCTCATTTGTTGCATAAACATCGTGATTTATGCAGTGATCCAGATTAAGTTCAGACAGCAGCTGAAGAATGTGCTGAAATATTCCTTTAATCAAATCCATCAACCAAATTTACTCATGAGCCATACCATGTCAGATTTTGTGATTCACTTCGGTGCTTCAGCAATGTAGCAGCAGATGACAGAATGACAGAATGCTTGTTTGTAAAACAGTATCCAACACTTGTTTTCACGGAGTTATTTCAATGTTGCTCTCAAGTCAGCCATGTTATGAACTTGAAGGTGTGTACTGTACTTTTAAGAGAGAGTGGCAATGTCATCGAGTACTTGAGAATTGAAAATATGTAACATTTAGCTGCATAACAAATATCAGAATTTTCGTAGTTGCATTGAGAAGCGTTCGAATGTTATCAATTAGTTTAACGTATGCCTCATGAATTTAAAATCCCATCGATTTGAACTTGATGTTTTCCCAACATTGAACCAGTGTAAGCATCCCATATTTGGTCGAGAAAGAAGCAGAGATTTTTAGAGTTACCAGAGAGAGACAAGCTTCCATCATCTGAACAAACACAGCCAGAAGCCCTGACCATCTTACCATACATCAATGAATTTTCAGAAATGACAGGCAGACTACTAAGCCCTTCGGAATCCTAGTAGCACACAAACCCACCAACACTCTCAAACAAAAACTAACAAACTTAAAAGACCCAGTACAACCCATGGACAAAATCAACGTCATCTACAAAATTCCATGCAAGGACTGCCACAAAAACTACATAGGACAACAGGAGGAATGTTAGTCACCAGGATACACGAACAAAAGGATGAAAACAAAAACACCATTTCGACTGGGACAACACATCTATCCTGGGACAGGCTAAGCAAAGACATGCCAGAGAATTCCTAGAGGCCTGGCACTCCAACCACAACGCCAGGAACAAACACATAGATCTAGATGCCATCTATGAACCCCTCAGAAATCGAACAGTAAATGGCATTCCCACAAACCCCAGGTACCCTATCCAGGAGAAAGATATAAATAGAAAGCAGGAGACAACAGCTTCGCTTGACTTGGAGGTCGCCACTGATGATGTTACCTAGCCAGATAATGAAACGTCTGGATATCAAACCTACAGCTCAGTGAGCAAACTGACACCCTAGATATTCGTTGGATGCAGAGACTGATGGGGTGGTAGGTGAGTTCAAGGAGATTCTGTCTTTACTTTGCTTGAGAGTGGTTTCAGAGCAGAAGAACGGGGAATGAAGGTAGTGCTTCGCAGGGCTGTCTGGATGACGGCGGGAGGAAAAATGCGTTGTTCAAAATAGATGGACATCTGGAATGGTCATAAGTGGAACATCTAGTTCGAATAGATGTGGCAGAAGTTGAGGATTTGGGAGAATGGGTTAGAAATTCTGTACGACATTGGGTTAAGGAGTTGTATTCCACATAGTTATGGGAGTCCGTCGGTTTGTGGAAAACTTCGGACGGAAGACAGTCACATGAGCTGGAAATGATGAGGTCAAGACAGGGGAGGGAAGCTCCAAGATGAAGCGAGTAAATTTGAGGGCGGGGTTAAATGTATGGGTGGGATCAATAAAATGTTCCAGTTGAGTCTGGGTACCAGATGCAGTACTGATGCATTTACTGATGTCATAGTGAAAGAGTCGAAGCACAGAGCATGTGGAGGTATAAGGGGGACTGGATTGGTCTATTGGAGAGTAAGAAGTGGAGGGGCCTGGAGGCCATTCCTTTCGACATCCATAGTGAAGATGAGGTGCCGATTGCCGGGAAATTGAAAGTTACTGAAGAGATGGAGGGTGTCTTTCATATCACTTGGGAACTGCCTGAAACAATTAGAAGAGGAAGGAGTCAACGTAGGAGATCAGACATTCGGCGGGCCAGGAGCATTCTGAAACGCTGCGTGGGCCAGCGTCGTTAGACGTCTAGAGTTTGGGGAGCTGGCAGAGCCACGAAATATGGGGCTGCCCGATGACATGCTTTGACAGCAGAGGAGGGGTCGTCACCGAGGCAATGAGGGTATGTGTGGGAAGTGAAATCATTTTTGCCTGTTGGGTCGCTGTGGTCACACAGGAAAGGGTGAGGGGAAGACGTGGTGCAACATGGAAATCCTCCAGCATTTATAAGCGGGTTAGATGGTTAACTGATTGGTGCTGCGGAGCGAGTGAACTGCTGCACCTTCCGAGGGTGTGAAGTTAAAATGTGTGACGGGGATGGAGAATTTGATGCGGCCAATATCACATCAGCAGTCTGCAATGAAGTGGTCTATGCGCTTGCAAGAACGTCATGTGGTGACCAAGTGGAGGAGGAAGTTTGGAGGTGGGTGAAGGAGTTGTCCGAGATAGGTTGGAGCTTTTTGTCAAATTGAGGGCCTTGAGTTTGCATAAATGACGTTTCATACCGTGGCGTATCTTGATTTTGTTGAGGTGGGAGCAGAGGAGTTCAAATTTGATCCCTTTGCTGACGGCAGATCATGCAGCCCCAGAGAGTTCGAGGTCTGAGGAGACATGATGGTGTGGCATAGCCAGGGAGTGGGGATTTAGGGGAGCTCCATGGTAGCTGATAGGATAGAGGGGAAAAGCTGAGAACACAGGGTGGGTAAGGTTTGGATGTGGTGTGAGAGTGACTCCATGTGGGAGAGAAAGAAAATTGAGAAGTCAATGGGTTAGTAGGTCACGGGTCTGGGAAGGGATGCAGGATGAAGAGGAAACGAGGGAGAGGTGGAAGGGTCAGATGCATTGTGGGGTTTGTTGGGTGAGAAGGGCGAGCTGCTGTGCTGACTGGCTGCAGATCAGCAATAGGAACCGGGGTAGCCCTTGCGAATGAAGTCCGAGACATGCTTGCAGAGTGACTCAAGCCAGAATTGGAAGTGGAAGCTGAAGGGAGGTCGAAGCCTGTCCGAGTGCTTTTGTCGACACGGTTAGTCTTGTTGGAGACATCCAGAGTGGAGGCGAATTGATTCGTCCCATTGAACCAGCACGTCGTACAGTGTACCTGTCTTCATCTATCCCCACCTGACCACCCTGCTCTCTCCAGAACTTTTAAGAGCAGCTCCACTGACACTCGCCCCAGCACTGAAGAAGGGTTTCACACGAAACGGCGTTTTCTCTACCTCACGATGCTACCTGGCTGTGTTCTTCACGTCTCTTGCCTTTCCATAATAGCTGAATTTGGGGCTGAATAATCTGGTCCTTTTCCTATTTCCGATGCTGCTGTGATGCCATGGTACTGCAATTGACTGACATTTTATTTCCGAGTCTCCAGCTGGGAGATGATTTTGATGCATGCCATAGGACATTGTACAACGTAATTTCGCTGTTTAGGGAATGCAGCACGTATTGTCCCGTAAGGAAAAGTTAAATGGACTTATTCTCTGGAGTTGGATTTGATTGAAACGCAAAATCCACTCATCTCCCAATCTCCCTTCGCTCCCAAACAGAGTCCACCCTCTCACCACATCTAACTCTCACCGACCACATGCTATCACCCTGTCCCCGCTACCCCACCAGCTACACCGGAGCTCCCCTAAAGCACTATCCTCTGGCTATGCCCCACACTCAGTTTGCCACCCAGACCGCGAAATCTCTGAGGCCGAATGGGCGATCATCATGAAATGGCTCAAATTCATGCTTATGTGAAGGAATGGGTAATTACAATGTGCTCAGAAAATTGGGCTAATGTTCGAGCGGCACAGGCTCAAATCACACAAAGGCTGATCCTGGCGATTCTTTGAAATCTGGGTGTTGCAGTTTTTGGAGGAGGTTGTGGGGCAGGCATAATTGTAAATGTTTGAAACTGTAGGAAAACGTAAGTTTGGCAGGACAGATTATTCTCCTGTGCTGAAGGGATCAATGACAGGAGGCATGGATTTTCAGGAGCGGATGGAATTGAATGCGACTGTTTTTCAAAAAATGTGTGGCGGATGTCCAGAGCTCCCTTCCTGTTAGGTTGGGAGAGGCGGAAACATTCATTAATTTCAAGTAGGAACCACATGTGCACTTGCGATGTCAAGTTTCACATGGTCATGACACATGTGCTGGAAAATAGAATTTGGATAATTAGCTGATTGTTTTTCACTGGAACAAACTAAAAGTTACAAAGGGCATTTTCCTGTTCTGTCGACCTCGACGATTCTCTAAATATGTTCCGAGACTCAGTCTCCAATTCTTTTGCTCGAAATGAGTTCCACAGCATCGTGACGTGAGGACATGTCTCCTAATCACATTTTGAAGTTGTATACTGTGTACAGAGACTCCGTTCCCTGGTTCGAGACTCTCCTGCTGGAGGAAAGATTATTTTTGCATCCAGCATATTCATCTTTTGAACTTTTTCCGTTTCAATCAGATGCCACTTTTAGTGTTTCCTGAACTCCAGAGAATAAGTCGAACCAACATCTCCTTCTGGGACAGTGCTACCATTCCTGCCTTCAGCCTATGAACGCTACCACAATGCAGTTTTGGAACTGATGTTCTTTCGAAGGTGGGCAGAGCAATCCAGTGCACAATACCTCAGGTGATGTCTGACCATGTCGCTTAATTTAGTTAAGGCATACTTACCTCCGAACTCCAATCCTCTTATCATGAATGCCAATTGTGGGATCCCAAATGCTGTTCGATATCACTCATCCTACTGAGTCTGCATCGGACTTTTGAAGAGCAAACCATCGTTTTACAACGAAGCCCACATTTTCCATGGCATGTCGACATAACCTGCACGTCTGTTGACTGTGGGTGGAAACCAGATTGCCAAGCAGAAACCAATGCGGACACAGGGAGAACCTACAGTCTCCATACAGACAGAGAGCCAAGACTAGAATTCAACTGAATCCCGGTCGCTGTGAAGCATTCGTGCTAATCAAATATCTCTTGTGCCACCGAATCTGCCAAGGTCAAGATGTATAATGTATATTATCTTATTATTCCTGTGTTTATCATGCATATTTAGAGATAAGACACAGCATTCACATGAGCAGCATACGCACGCAAATGTGAAAATACATTTGGCACTGAGTATCGGAGTTGAGACATCATATTGCTGCTGTGGAGGACGGTGCTGAGCCCACTTTCAGAATGCTGCTTGAAATTCTGCTTGCCCTTCGAGCGGGAGGATTCTGTTAAACTTGAGATTGTCAGTAAAATTGAAAGGGATGTTTCGCCGATTGGAGATCTCGAATTATCATTGAAAGGGGCAGGTCATATAAGGATAAGCAACTTATGCTTCCACTTTCTCGAAATTCTGTTCGATCACACTTGGAATATTGTGCAGCGTTCTGATCACCGCACTAATACATGCATATGGATGGTTTCGACAGGGTACAGAAAATGATTACCAGAGTGCTGTCTGTTTTGGTAGATTTGTTTAGGAATTAGGAAGTTAGGTTCAGGTTACACAGGATATTGATGAGGCTTATTTTTGAATAATGTGTTCATATCCTATCACCCCGTTACAGGAAGGATATTATAAAGTTGGAGAGTGTTCTGAAGACATTCATGAAGACGTTGCTACGTATGAAAAGTTTGTGTTAGAAAGAAAAGCAGGAGAGACGAGTACTTTTATGACCGGAGTGCTGGAGGTTGAGAGTCGATGTGAAAGAAGCTGATGCAATATTGACAGTTCGGGACAGAGTTTGTGGTAGTTGTGTTTTCCCTTGGATCGGGGAATTCATGACTCTGAGCAACAAGTTTATGATGAGAGGAGAAAGATTTTCAAAGGCAAGCGAGGCTACTTTTTTACACAGATGGTGTTTCACATATGGAATGAATTCCTGAGAAGTGACCAATGTCGGTATCAGTATAACTTTCAAAATAGATTTGAATAGGGACAGGATTCTGAAAGGTTTAGAGGAAATTGGGCAAGGAGCAGGTCGGTGGGACTACTTTAGTTGAGGATTACGGTCAGCATGAACTGGTTAGACCAATGCGTCTGCTTCTGTGTTGTATGAGTCTATCACTTCATATTTTTGTAAATAAGTTGAATAGATTGGTTTCGCGTACACATGAATGCAGAAAGTTGAGGGGTGACCTGATAGAAGTTCATAAGTTTATGAGTGGTGTAGATCAACTGGAAAGTATGTGTCTGTTTTCACTGTGTGGAGAATACAATTACTCGGGGACACAGATTCAAATTGCGGGGAGGATTTTGAAGAGTGATGTGCGAGGCAAGTGTTTCACATAAAGGCTGGTGAGTTTGGAATGTCTTGCAAGAGGAGGTGGTGGAACTGACATCAACATTCATGAATCACTCAGAAGAATACTCATTTGGAAGGTAATGGAGTGATACAGATCCTGAAATGGGAAACAGTTTTAGTACGGAAGTGCCAAGTATATTGGGGCAGGCTTGGAGGGCTGAAGGGCCTGTTCCTGCGCTCCATGGTTCTCTAATCTTAAGAGGTTAGAACTTGTTTCCCAGCAGCGGAGACTGTTGGTTGATCTTATAGAAATTTATAAAATCACACAAGGCATCAATTAAGTGAATATGTAAGGCCATCTTTCCAGACTATGTGAGTCCAGATACGATGAGAGGGCAAATATTTAAAAGAGCCTTAAGGTGCAATTTTTTTCTCACAGTGATCAGTGCGTGTGCAGAATTAATTTCCAGAGTAAGTGCTGGCTTCGGGTATAGTTGCACTATTTCACAAACATTTAGATCCCTTCATGATTAAGAACTTTCGAGGGATTTTGGCCAGTTTCTGCCAGATGGCATGAGTTCATATTCCATTAATTGTTGACGCTGTCGAGTTGGACTGAACAGTCCGATGGCATGATTTATGACTGTATAGCTCGATTCATCATTTCAGTTATTGCTGCATTAGCAGAAACTCAAGCATTTTTGACCGTGAGCAACACTCGAGCGAATGGAAATCGAAGATATGAAGTACTTGAAGGAAATTTTCGGATTGTATCCTGATACGATGTCAGCTGAAATAGACTAAAAAAAAATCACGATCAGTTTCTGCGAAATTTCAGAAACAGAGACGAAAGCTGTCAAGAAATCTTCTAGTAGAGAAACTGGAACACACTTTCAGCTTCCCCTTGACGCTTTGGAACTGAACGAGAAAGTGAGGGCAGAAGGAGATGATGGAGGGATGTCGGAATTGTGTATGAGACAAAGACCGAGTGAGTATTAAACATGCTGATAAGAACGTATTTCAGAGTATGAGCATTTGGACAAAACGAGACAAGAGAAACTGAGACTGAATCGAAATTGTGAGGATAAGTGTACAGAGGAACTTAAAAAACATACAGCTTCTTTTGGTTTTTTAATAGGGTGACAGACGCCAAGAGGAACGAAATTATGTTAAACTTGTACAGGATACCTGTTCCATCACAGCTAGAATACTGTATTTGCAACACAAGAAAAGGTGACATGAAGAAAGACATCCATTTATCCAGTCTGTTGTTAAGGGTTGGAATGCATTATCTAAAAGTATGATGGAGACAGGTAAAGGAAAGTGTTATGAAGCACATTCTGATACATTCTGAAATCTGTACTGAAAAACCAAAAATGCTGCAATTCACAGCTGGTCAGGCAGCATCAGTAGAGCGATCACCTTCCATCAGGCTTCTGCATGAATAGTCCACTAGACTCAATGCATCAGATTGATCTCTCTCCACGGATGCTGCCTGACCTGAATTGATTTCCATGATACTTTTTGTTCAGTTCATCGTAAAGAAATGAGACTGCTTCACTGGCTCATTATTCACCCTAAGGGGACTCCCTGACCATGTCAAATTGCCTCACTCAGTCATTGTTTTTCATCTTTTAAATTTGCTTACCTGTTCTTCATCTCATCTCTCCCAGTAAACTCGACTTCTATTTCTGACAATCTCTCTCTTTCTCTTTCTGAAAACCTCTCCCTATCGCTTCCTCCTTCTCTGTCACAAAATACCCGAGTGCCTCTTCAATGTTACATTGCTTCCCTCTCTTCGATCTCTTCGAAGCAATTTAGAATATTTCACTTGGAGAAACGCTTTGAATCACCTCTGGTTTGCCTCTCGTCTGACCTCACGAGAAGGGAAATTCTAGGAAAGCATGGCTAATGCACTGTTATATTTTCATCGGGTCTCTTAGTTCTCGTGTGGCTGGCGTATTGCGCCGAGAGCTAGTGAAGCCCCGAATGTGTGAGAAAGGTAGTTAAGGTTTTTGGATCTCGGGTTTCAAAACTGATGTATTTTATTTCCTTCTGTGAGGCATTTTGCTTTTTACGTCAGGTAGAATAAGGTCAGCAATTCTTTCCAGAACAGTAATCTCACTGCAAACTTTGGGTGAGAACTTAAAAAATTTCCTCTGGTATGAGTGGAAACTTCAGAAAAGAATAGAATTCGATTTCATTATCACGTGTACAAAAGCAAAGGGGTCATGAATGCAGTGAAACGTGTACAAGGCCTCCATTTTCTGGCTCATTCTTTGCCACAAAAACAGAACTTAACAATATACACAACAGGAAGAAAAAAATACAAATACAGCCAGCGTGGGGTGGGAGTGGGTGATGGTGGTGGTGGTGGTGGTGGTGGTGGGTGGGTGATGGGAAACAATATGCACATCTTAAAATCTGAATTATTACATCCATGAAAGTGTTTGGAATTCTCAACCACTGCCACAGGCACTCAGACCTAAGATACTTGTTGTGATAAATCTGTGACAATTCATGCCATCGTTTTAAGCTTTTTTTTTACAGTTTACAATAATCTCTCGAAAGCTATAATTCATCCTTTTTCCATTACACTACCAGAATTGCAATCTGTACCCTACGTCGATGCTGCGTGGAATCAAGAAACATTCCTCACTTCATGTCTGCATTGATGAACGAGAGGTTAAATTCTTGATCTATTCGTTCTTCTTCCCTTAACAAGCAAAAGAATTTTGTCGGTCCATTCAAATCAGCGCACGCAATGTCTTGAAAATCTGCAAGATCTACAGCACAGAAGAAAGGCCCTCGGGCAAAAGAGCACATCCCCACATAATTCGCGGCACTGCTGCCTCACAGTGCCAGAGACCTGGGTTCAATTCTCGTCAAAGCATACGTCTGTGTTGGGTTTGCACATTCTCTCCGTGTCTGTGTGGATTTCCTCCATGTGCAGGCTAGGTGAATTGGCCATCCTAAACTGCCCGTAATGTTAGGTGAAGGAGTAAATGTAGGGGAATGGGTCTGGTTGCGTTGCTCCTCGGAGGGTCGATGTGGACTTGTTGGGCCGAAGGGCCTGTTTCCACTCTGTAAGGAATATAATAATAACGATTTATCACTATTCAAATCCCAGAAAGTGGCTCATTGCTTTGTCTGACGTCGCATCACATCCAAAGCTTTCTCTCAAAAATATTCATTGTGAAAATCCCATTAATTTGATATCATGGAAGGTCAGGAACAGTCTTTTCCCTGAGTGAAGACTATACCTAAGAGAAGGGAGGAGGGGCTGGAGAATATGTGTGTGTGCGTGTGTCAGAGAGAGAGAATAAGCGACTAACATAACGAAACAGAGAGATAAATAGGCAGTGATAGAGAGAAAAGTACACAAAGACAGCGAACGGGACAATATGAGATAGACCATAGAGGGACAAAGGCAGGGCGAAGGGAAACACACTAGAAAGTAGAGAGGGAGAGGATCAGAGCTTCAGATGAGAGAACAACAGAGTGAGAAAATGCGAATGTGGGAAAAATCAGGGCTGAGTCAAGCTGTAAAGAGGGAAACGAACAAATATGCTCAAAATCACACAATTGCCTGGTCCCTAACCTTAGAGGTTTAGACCAGGGACGGCGCTCATTCTTGAAAACGGTGCATGAACTGGCCGGTGCGATCCTCCACACTGATATTGAAGTCGAGATCAGGCTCTGTATTAAAGAATGGCTCATTGTATCTATCAGGGCACGAGGTAAGAGCCCTTCCTGCATTGTGTCGGTGGCAGAACTGAACAAATAAATGTTTTGGATCCACTTCTGTGCCTGTGGGGACGCTGGCGAAAGCACTCAGTGTGGAATGGGGATAACGTTGTTGGATCAGAGAAATTGTTTTCAGATATTTCAAATTATTTCTTTGAGCGTCTGGAGGTCCGTCTCTCCCTGGGCTCTCCGCTTCACTCTTGTTTCATGCAAAAGAACAGGACAGGCTTGGAGGCATGTTTCACTGTGCGTTGGATCTTACTGGGCACCAACAGAAACGTGGAAAGGGGGCTGCCACGAAATTATCCATTTCGTCGAGATATCTGAAATCAACCTCGTCTCATTTGCATGTAACCCAGTTCACCGAAGTCCTTTCCATTAACATACACATCCAGATGACTTTTAAATGTTGCGTTTGTGGTCTCTACCACCGCCTCCATACCATGCGTGAAAAAGCTGCCCTCATTTGCCTTTAAATCTTTTGCCTCATCTTAAATTTATGCCCTCTGGTTTTCGATTCCACTACACTGGGCATACAAATGCTTCTGCATGATATAAAATACTTTATTCTGCTTCTAAAGCTCCCAGGAGAATAGACTCAGCCCATTCAGCTTCTTCTTACATCTCAAATCTTCAAACCCTGGCGATACTTTGCGAATCTTTTCGTCATTCTTTTAAGTTTGCCAACATCTTTCTTTTTGCAGGGAGACCAAACAAAACGCAGTATTCTAAAAGCGACCTAACCAATGTGCTGCACGTTCACTACATGAAATTCCAATTTCAGAACTTATTGCACAGATCAATAAAGACAAGCACACTGAACGGCATCTTCAGTGATTTGTCTACCTGTGACTCCACCTTCAAGGAATTGTGAACATATACCAAAAGTCACTTTGCTTGGCAAGACGCCACAGTGCCCTACCATTTATTTTATAAGGTTTCCTGATTTGCTTCAGCAAAATTCAACACCTCATACTTATCTAAATTAAACCTAATGTGCTCAACCCGACGTTTCAACTGAACAATACATCGTTGAAATAGTGTTTTTTACTTTCCACAGCATCGATAATTTTGTGTCATCTGCAAACTTAATTATTCAAATTCAAATCATAGATACGGAGATCTTTAGGGTACCTTCTGGAGAAAGAGGGACCTGTCCATGAAGGACGGATTGCATTTAAACTGGACGGGGACCAATGTACTGGGCGAGAGATTGGCTCGAACACTTAGGAACACTTTGAACCAGTTTGGCAGGGAGATTTGAGCCAGAGCGACAAATCAGAGAAGAGGGCTGTTGTTGAACTGGCAGAATGAGAATGCAGAGGGTCTGTCACGAGTACAGATAGCTAAAAGGCAAATGTATGGGATGAAGTGCGTCTGTTTCAATGCAAGGAGTCAGAAATAAGACTGATGAACTTAGAGCATGGATAAATACTTGCTAATACGATGATATGGTCACAACGGAGGCAAGACTGCTTGCTGGATGTTCTAGGGTTTGGATCTTTTAAAAACAACAATGAGGGGTGTAAAAGCGGTGGAGTAGGATTGCTATTTAGAGAATGATTCACAGTTGTGAAAAATGAGATTGTTGAAAAGGTTTCGTCGACTTTGTCAGTATGGGTGGAAACCATTAGTAGGAAAGGAGCAGTCAATTTAGTTGGTGTTTCCTACAAACATTACAGCAGCAGCAGAGGAAGACGAACAAACTGGACATCAGATCATTGAAATGAGCAGATGTAACAGCGTTATTGGTATGGATGACTGCCCTAACAAATACCTCATGAGTACTGATGGTGTTGAAAGAGCCGATTTTCTCAGCTGTGTCCAGGAAGTACTCGTGACTCAATGTGTAGGTAGGGTGAATAGTTGGAGGGTTTGGGGGTGTGGGGAAATGGTATTGGATTTGGTGCTAGTCATAGAACCAGGCCAGCTGTCATATCTGTCGATGCATTTCCGTGAGATTGGCCACAACTACCTTATCTGGAGCATAGTTACGGAGAGTGATAAGAACAGACTGCATGGAAGGGAGTTTAATTGGGGTAGAGGATATTCTGCTATGAGACAGGAACTGTAGCGTATAAATTGGGAACTATTCTACTTCGGGAACTACGTAACAGAAATGTGGAGGATTTTTTTAGGAAGCTCTTGTTGTGAATTTTGGATATTATGTCCCACCGAGACAGGCAACGAATGGTAAGGAGAAGGAGTATGTCGTGACAACAGAGGAGGAGCTTCTTGTCATGAGGATGAAGGCAACTTACTGAAGGTCGAAGAAGCATGTATCTGTCACAGCATTAGAATCTTTCCGGGTAGCTATGAAAGAACTCAAAAATGGACTGAGTAGAGCTATGAGGGGTCATAAAAAGCTTTGGCGTGAAGTATTAAGGAAAACCGAAAGGCGTTCTACATCGATGTAAACAAAAAGACGCTGATCAGGAGAACCTGTGGCCAGAATCTGAAAAGATATGGGAGGCAATTTTTTTTTTGTTTTGTTTCAGTATTCCGTGGAAAGAGGGATCTTGTTGATAGTAAGTATACCGTGGATCAGGTTAAAGGGCTTGACCAGATTGTTGTTAAGAAAGTGGATGTGATGGAAATTCTGGGAACCATCAAGATGTTTGAGTCCCAAATGCCGTACGAAGTATATCCAAGGTTACTGTTGGAGCAAAAAATATGATTGCTGTGTCTTTTGCAATGATTTTGGCATCCTCACTTTCTACGACAGCTTGACTGTATGATTGGAGGGAGTTGGAAGTTCTTCTGTCCATTAAGGAAATTCGGAAACCCGTGGGAATTTAGGACTAGTCAGTCTGTGGTTAGTAACGTATGAGAAAGTATTCTGCAAATTTATGAATATTTGTTTGTTAGCATTTATGAATATTTGTTTTAAAAATCTACATAAATCGACTATAGACAGTTATCATGGCTTTGTTTATGGTCAGGTCGTGCGTTACAAGCTTTATTGGGTTCTTTGAGGCTGTGACGAGACAAGTTGGTGAAGGTTGAACAGTGGCTGTGATGTATATAGATTTCGCCAAGGCATTTGAGAAGGTTCACCATGGCACGCTTATTCAGAAAGTTAGGAGTTATGGTATAAAGGGTAATTTGGTTGTTTGGATTCATAATTGACTGGTCATAATAGATCAGCGAGTGGTAGTGGATGCGAAGTATTCTGCTTGGAGTTTGGTGACTAGTGGTCTCCGACGAGGAACTGTCGTTCGGCCTTTTCTCTTTGTAGATTTTTTAAAAAATAAATGAATGGAAATTGTAAGGTTGGGTTCATAGGTTTGCTGAAGACTCAAAGTTCGGTGGTGGTGTAGATAGTATCGTGGGCGTTTGAAGGCTAAGACATGCAATTGACAGCATGCAAAGCTGTGCTGAGAAGTGACAGATGGAGTTCAACCGGGATAAATGCGATTCATTTTGGAAGGTCGAATTTCAATGCTGAATACATGGTTAAAGAGAGGATTCTTGTCAGTGTGGAGGAACAGTGGGATCTTGTGTTTTATGTACACAGATCTCTCTAATTTGCCACCAAGTTGATATTTGTGATAGGAATTCATATGTTGTTTTGGCTTTCAGTAACACGGGATTAAATTGAAAGGCCGTAAGGTTTTGGTGCAGCTCTATAAATTCCTGGTGAGACCAACCTGAAATATTGGCTCCAGTACTGGTTTCCTTCTGAATGGAAGTATGTGGATGCTATGCACAGTGTGCAGAGCAGATTTATCAGGATGAGTCTAGAATTGGAGGGCTGACAGAGCTACGTCTATTCACTCTGAAGAGAAGAACAAAGGCAGTTGTCTTGGGAGAGGTGGACAAAGTAACGAGAGACACCAAGTGGATAGCGAAATATTTTTTTCCCAAGGTAGAAATGGGTTTTAGGAGGTTTCAAAAGTATAAGGTATTTGAAGGAGGGTATAAGGGAGATGTCGGAGTAAAAGAAAATGTTTGATGTTTGGAATACACTTCCATCGTTTCTCACAGAGTAACAGATATTAAGGACATTTCAGTGACTGTTGTACAAACACATACACTGCAATAAGCAGAGAACTGGGGAGTTTAGTTTAATCTTCTAAAAAGAGAATTGTCCGGCACAATATCATTGGCCGAAGGCCCAGTACTGTTCTATTCTATGTTCTATGTTTCATGCTTCATGTTCTATCCTACATTCATCCTCGGCTGGTCTGCAAGTCCTCACCGATAACTGAACACCTCATCACCGATCTGACTACCTGGCGCTCTTCAATGAATCTGACTGAATGATTCACCGACTTGTCGACCACCCTCCATTTTCTGGCATTGCTACAGCAGAAATCGACTACCCCAACATGAATGCGCCTTGACACGACTTCACCTGACGTGACTACCGCCAAACACGACGACCCCAAAATACTGCTACTGCATCACAGATATTTCCTAATGTGACAACGTTGCAATATGATTACTGCACACATGATAGATCCCCGACAACGCTCCTCCATATAATGACTAACCTTAAACAACTGTTCCTCGAAGAAGACTACAATGAAGCATCCTTCAACATGTCCATTCCCTGACATGACTAAATTCCCAATTGATTACCCAATGATAAGACTGCACTCATTCACCACTTCCCTGGGTAAGAGTAATCCTCAGCATGACTACTGTCTCGCATGGCTGCCCCCGATACAGCTCACTGCCAACTTTACTGCCCCACACTGACATTGCTGGACAACGATAAAATACCCTTCTCACTTACCTGCCCCGACAGAGTTGTCCACTGGCTAAAATGACCGCGACCCAGCTGACCTTGATATGGCTACCTCCAGACAAGACGGCACTGTGACCTGACATCTCCAGACTCAATTATCATTTCTGAGAGTTTGCTGTTGGATAATCACAGAAGGTCTGGAAGCATCCGAGGAGCCAAAGAATCGACGTTCGTGCATAAGCCCTTCATGAGGAATGGCACGCCAGATGAATGGCTTATGACCAAAACATAGATTTTCCTGCTCCTTGGATGCTAACTGACCAGTTGTGCTTTTACAGCATCTCACTCTCAAATCTGATCGCCAGCATCTGCAGACCTCACTTTCTCCCAGTTGATTTAAACCTGATCCAATTATCCCCGACACCACGATCCCTGACAGATGTGTTAATGCAGCTATTCCAGAACCTCATTACATGACTGCCCATATTATAGCTACACAAAATAAGTGTTCCCTGGCAAGACTTCCCAGTACATGACTGTCCACAGACCGGAATACCCCAACATATCTAATTAGCCCTGATGTGATTATGCTCTGTGATGACTGTTTTCCAAAATGACTATTGCTCACTTGATGAACATCTCAACATGTCTGCCTCCAACACTATTTTTAGGTCATGACTATGTCCTGATGTAACTACCACAACATGCTTAACTTTTGAAATGATTATCCTCCCGAACCAATTATCTATTGAAACGATTAGCCCCTACAAATTATTATGACTGGCCCCAGACAGCACTGACCACTGCCACACCTATTCCGAGTAAAACTTCCCATGACAGGACTAACCACCCCAACGTGAATATCCCAGACTCGACTGCACCCTGACATGGCGATCCATGGCATGGCAAGCACTCCAATACAGCTTCTGCTCTGACCTTTGTTACCCTGAACTTGATGATACCTACGACAGGACGAGTCCCTAACACATCAACTACTTCTGACACAATTAGACCTGCAGTAACTGATCTCTTGATATAACTTCACCCTGACAGAACTTCTCCCTTGAGGTGAAACCTCTCATCATGTTCGGGGCATTGTCTTAATCTTCGTCGACATCTGGACATATGAAAGCATGGTTAGAGATACCGATGTTGGACTAGGGTGTACAAAGTTAAAAATCTCACAACACCAGGTCATACACCAACAGGTTTATTTGAAAGCACTACTGCTCCTTCATCAGGGGCTTGTGGAGTATTTGATCATAAGACAGAATGTATAACAAATGTTTGTTGTGTGATGTAACTGAAATAAAAAAAATCGAAAAGACATGGATTGTTTGTTAAGTCTCTCATCTTTTAGAATTAACATGTTTGTTTCCGTTGTTTTATATATAAATCGCAGAACATTTAAAACTTATATTCTCAAGTGAACAATCGGTGTCATGTCGATCCAGATAATGCATTTAAGATGCGAGCTGCATTGTGCAAGACTGTCTGTGCCACGATGGTCTGATTGAATCTAAAATAAAAAAATGTATTAACAGAATCTTACATGGATTCATGCGGTTTTGAGCAAAGTAAGATGCAATGCTCCATGTACAATTCACCACACAAACTTATATACACATGTGTGCATGTGGGTATGTGTATCGAAAGCCGTTGACTGTGTGCGTCTGTGAGAGAGTGTGCGTATGTGTGTGAGTGGGAGTGAAAATGGATATAAACCTGTGAAAGGGTGCATGTGTTCGTGTAAATGTGTATGTGTCAGTGTATGAGAGAGTGTTTGCGAGATTGTATGGCTCTGTAGGAGAATCTGTGTATCTGTTGGAGTGAATGTGTGTATCCATGTAAGAGAGTGTCTGTGTGTGTATGACTGTCCGTGTGTCTCTGTTTGTGTATGTGCACCTGTTTGTGCATGTGTATAATGCAATGGGGGGCACCTGTCGCGCGACATGAATCCAAGGTCCCGGTTGAGGCAATCCACATTGGTACCGAACGTGGCCAGCTGCCTTTGCTGGGCTACTTTTCATTGTTGCCTGTCCCAAATTCCGCCTTGGCAGACGGTCTTCCGAAGGTACAAGGTCGAATCTCTTGGACAGCTGAAGTTTTCTGTGACTTGCAGGGAACAGTCGTGTCTTTTGATTGTTGTGCAGTGTCCATTCATCCGTTGCCATGACGATGATTGGCCTCAACAATGTACCATGTCAAAGGACATCCTTGCCCGCAGTGTATGAGAGAGACAACTTTGACTGAGTCACATGAGTACATGTCATGTACATGATGGGAGGTGTCCCCACGCGTCATGGTGGTATCAGTATTGATACTCTGACACACCTTGCAGCATCCACCGTGACAATATTGTCCTGAATGCAGAATATTTTGCAATAAAAAATTTATGTGTTTGAAGTTTGGTGGTTATTTAAAGGTGAAAATTGGAGGTGTGCGAATTGTTTGGCGAGGTGCGCATCATCAATGAAAATGCGGCACATGCTGAGACGAACATGGCATAGTTTTGTTTTGGCTCATAGCAAGTCTTTGACAACGAAGTGTACCCTTTTGGTTACAGCTCGTGTCTGTCTCCTGAGGGGGTCATTAAGTTTTCTCACTGTAGCACAGCAGAACTGGCGGTCGATGAGTTCAGCATCATATCCCGTTCTTATGAGGGTATTCTAAAGTACTTTCAGGTACCAGTCACGTTCCTCCACATCTGAACAAATGCTATTCATATGTAGGGCTCATCCATAGGGGATGGCTGTTTTAACATGTTTCCAGTGAAAGATGGAGAAATATAGCATCTTCAGGTTATCTGTGGGTTTGCGTTAGAGGGGAGGCTGAGGTGCCCATCCCTGAGGTGTCCAAGAATGAGTCAGATGGTAGAGAGTTGCCCATAATGAGTTTAATGGTGGGTTGAACATCGTTGATATCAATGTGTAGTTGTGTCAGTGACTCCTCACCATGGGTGCAGAGTACGAAAATGTCGCCAATGTGACTGGTGTATCGAGTTGGTTGGAGGTATGTGCAGAGAAGAAGTCTTGTTCGGACGTGTGCATGAAAATGTTGCCACATTGGGAGCAAATACAGTACCTGTGGCTGTTCCGTGCCTCTGGTTGAAGAACTGGTTATGAAACGTGAGAATTGTATGGTCGAGGAGAAAGCTTTAGAGTTGTAATACGGTGATGAGAGACTGAACAAACAGTCCAGATCTTTTGCAATATTTCATTTCCGTGGTTGGTGTTGAGTACTGAAGCTGTATCTGTGATTCAGTCACCGTGGGAGATGCTGGTATAGAACATAGAACATAGAAAGATACAGCGCAGTACAGGCCCATCGGCCCTCGATGTTGCGCCGACCGAATCCTACCTAACCTACCTAGCCCAATAACTTCCAAATGCCTATCCAATGCCCGCTTAAATGACCATAAAGAAGGAGAGTTCACCACTGCTACTGGCAGGGCATTCCATGAACTCACAACCCGCTGTGTAAAGAATCTACCCCTAACATCTGTCCTATACCTACCACCCCTTAATTTAAAGCTGTGTCCCCTAGTAACACCTGACTCCATTAGCGGTAAAAGGTTCTCAGTGTCGACCTTATCTAAACCTCTAATCATCTTATACACCTCTATCAAATCTCCCCTAAACCTTCTCTTCTCCAATGAGAACAGCCCCAAGTGCCTCAGCCTTTCCTCATAAGATTTTCCTACCATTCCAGGCAACATCCTGGTAAACCTCCTCTGCACTCGTTCCAATGCCTCCACATCCTTCCTATAGTATGGCGACCAAAACTGCACACAATACTCCAGATGAGGCCGCACCAGAGTCTTATACAGTTGCAACATGACCTCAGGACTCCGGAACTCAATTCCTCTACCAATAAAGCCCAGTACACCATATGCCTTCCTCACAGCACTATTTACCTGGGTGGCAACTTTCAGAGATCTGTGTACATGGACACCAAGATCCCTCTGCTCACCCACACTACCAAGTAGCCTACCATTAGTCCAGTAATCCATCTTCTTGTTACTCCTACCAAAGTGAATGACTTCACACTTAGCTACATTGAATTCCATTTGCCACATTTCTGCCCAGCTCTGCAACTTATCTATATCCCGCTGTAACCTACCACTTCCTTCCTCACTATCCACAACTCCACCGACTTTTGTGTCATCCGCAAACTTGCTTACCCAGCTTTCAAGCCCTTCCTCTAGATCATTTATAAAGATAACAAAAAGCAATGGTCCCAAAACAGATCCTTGTGGTACACCGCTAGTAACTGCACTCCAAGATGAACATAGTCCATCAACTACTGCCCTCTGTCTCCTTCCAGCCAGCCAATTCCTAATCCAAACCTGTAATGTATCCTCAATGCCATACCTCCGTAGTTTTAGCATTAGCCTACCATGGGGAACCTTATCGAACGCCTTACTAAAATCCATATACACAACATCTACTGCTTTACCCTCGTCCACTTCCTTAGTCACCTTCTCAAAGAACTCAATAAGGTTTGTGAGGCACGACCTGCCCTTCACAAAACCATGCTGGCTATCCTTGATCACGTTATTCCTATCCAGATGTTCATAAATCTTATCCCTTACCATTCTCTCTAAGACTTTGCCCACCACTGAAGTCAGACTCACTGGCCTATAGTTACTAGGGCTATCCCTACTCCCTTTCTTGAACAAGGGGACCACATTCGCTATCCTCCAGTCCTCTGGTACTATTCCCGTTGACAATGACGACATAAAAATCCAGGCCAATGGCTCTGCTATCTCCTCCCTAGCTTCCCATAGGATCCTAGGGTAAATGCCATCAGGCCCAGGAGACTTATCTATTTTCATCCTCTCCAATATTCCCAAAACCTCTTCCCTGCATATTTCCAGGCCATCCATTCTAATCATTTGTGACTCCATATTCACATCAGCAACAGTGTCCTGTTCCTGAGTGAATACTGATGAAAAGTATTGATTTAGTGTCTCTCCAATCTCCTCCGCCTCCACACACAACTTCCCACTACTATCCTTGACTGGATCGATACCTACCCTAGTCATCCTTTTATTCCTGACATACCTATAGAAAGCCTTTGGGTTTTCCCTAATCCTACCAGCTAAAGACTTTTCATGTCCCCTTCTCGCTTCTCTTAGCTCTCTCTTTAGATCCTTCCTGGCTACCTTATAACTCTCTATCGCCCCAACTGAACCTTCACGCCTCATCTTTACATATGCCGCCTTCTTCCCTTTCACAAGGGATTCCAATTCCTTACTAAACCACGGCTGCCTCACAAGGCCCTTTACACCATGCCTGACTGGTACATACTTATCGAGGACACGTAGTAGCTGCTCCTTGAACAATCCCCACATCTCATTAGTGTTCTTCTCCTGAAGCCTGTTTTTCCAATCCACACATCCTAAGTCATGCCTCACTGCATCATAATTTCCCTGCCCCCAGCTATAACTCTTGCCCTGCGGCGCACACTTATCCCTCTCCATCACTAAAGTAAAAGTCACCGAGTTGTGGTCACTGTCCCCGAAGTGCTCACCTACCTCCAAGTCTAACACCTGGCCTGGTTCATTACCTAGAACCAAATCCAGTATAGCCTCACCTCTTGTTGGCCTGTCTACATATTGTGTCAGGAAACCCTCCTGCACACATTGGACAAACACCGACCCATCTAATGAACTCGAGCTATAGCTCTCCCAGTCAATATCTGGGAAGTTAAAGTCCCCCATAACAACCACCCTGCTACCTTCACTCTTTTCCTGAATCATCCTCGCAATATTATCCTCTACTTCTCTAGGACTATTAGGAGGCCTGTAGAAAACACCTAACAGGGTGACCTCACCTTTCCTATTTCTAACCTCAGCCCAAACTACCTCAGATGGCAAGTCCTCTTCCATCGTCCATTCCACTGCTGTAATACTATCTTTGACAAGTAATGCCACACCTCCCCCTTTTTTTACCCCCATGTCTGATCCTACTAAAACATTTAAACCCTGGAACCTGCAACAGCCATTCTTGTCCCTGTTCTACCCACGTCTCTGTAATGGCCACAACATCGAAGTCCCAGCTACCAACCCACGCTGCAAGTTCACCTACCTTATTTCTTATACTTCTGGCATTGAAGTATACACACTTCAATCCACCCTTCTGTTTACAGGCACCCTCCTTCGAGATCGCTGCATTATTCATAACCTCCCTACACTCAAGGTCCTGTACCCTAAAGCTACAGTCCAGGTTCCCATGCCCCGGCGGAGTTAGTTTAAACCCTCCCAAAGAGCACTAGCAAACCTCCCCCCAAGGATACTGGTGCCCCTCAGGTTCAGGTGTAGACCATCCTTTTTATAGAGGTCCCACCTTCCCCAGAAAGAACCCCAGTTGTCCAGAAACCGGAATCCCTCCCTCCTGCACCATCCCTGTAGCCACGCATTTAACTGTTCTCTCTCCCTATTCCTCGACTCTCTATCACGTGGCACGGGTAACAAACCAGAGACTACAACTCTGTTTGTTCTAACTCTGAGCTTCCAACCTCGCACCCTGAAAGCCTGTCTGACATCCTCACCCCTCTTCCTACCTATATCGTTGGTGCCAACGTGGACCACGATCTGAGGCTGCTCCCCCTCCCCCTTAAGGACCCGGAAAACACGATCAGAAACATCACGTACCCTTGCACCTGGGAGGCAACTTACCAAACGTGAGTCACTGTCGCCCCCACAAAACCGTCTGTCTGTACCCCTCACTATCGAGTCCCCAAGAACTATCGCTCTACGTTTCTCCACCCTTCCCTTCTGAGCAACGGGGCCAGGCTCCGTGCCAGAGGCCTGAACCTCGTTGCTTGCCCCTGGTAAGTCATCCCCCCACAAGTATCCAAAACGGTATACTTGTTCTTGAGGGGAATGACCGCAGGGGGTCCCTGCACTGGCTTCCTCCTCCCACTCCCCCTCACTGTCACCCATCTATCTTGAACTTTCGGAGTAACTACTTCCCTAAAGCTCTGATCTATGACCCTCTCTGCCTCCCGAATGATCCGCTGTTCATCCAAATCCAGCTCCAGTGCCCTAACACGGTCTTGGAGGAGCTGGAGATGGGTGCACTTCTTGCAAGTGTACTCAGCAGGGACGCTAATGGCTTCCCTCACCTCATACATGTTGCAAGAGGAACATTGCACTGCCTGCACTGCCATCCCTCTAAAAAGCTAGCTTTCTTTAAAAAAAAACTAAATGTAAAGAAACCAAACAAGCAAAACGCAGCACTTACCTGCTTGCCGCAACGGGTCTTATTATTTAGGTTAAAGGAGGAGGGCGGGTGGGAGGCTCTTCTGCCGAAGTGCCTCGGGTTACTCGCCTGAGCGTTTAAATAGAGAAAAAACCCTACCCAGGTAACCTAGCAACACAAGCCTCCGGGTCTACCCGGCGTTTTTTTAAAAAAAACTTTTTAAATTTTTAGTTTAAAAAAGTTAAAAAAAAGTTAAGTACTGGAGCTTACAACTTAAATTTTTAGTTTTAAAACAAAATAAGAAAAACTAAGAACTGGAACTCACCCTGGACTTCGAACCGGACAAACAGCCGTCACGTGATCCTCCGAGAAACTGAGGCCTACAGCTCGCCTGAGCGTTTAAATAGAGAAAAAACCCTACCCATGGAGTGCTGAAACGTCCATTGTGACGAGGAATAATCCGTTTTGACCGGCTCGTGGTTGCTGAGTTTCTGAAAGGATTCTGTAGTATCGTGACAGAAGCTGGGGATCCCTTGTCCAATGGGTTTCAAGATGCACTATACAAACACACACTGGCAGACGCAGACACACAGACAGACATCGGCACTCCTACACATGCTCCTACAGACACACATACTCTCCTAGGGACGCATAGGCTCACGCAGACCCTCTGCCATACGCACACACATACACTCCCCCGCTCACATATGCACACTGTCAAAGACTTATACTCCTTTAACCCTCACACATACACTTCCACATTCATACTTGTACCTCTCTCATACTTATACCCCTTTACACTCACACACATGCAAATACTCTCTCACAGGCACTCATCATACCCGACCACCATCCACAAAATACCCAATGCACACATGCACATATACATCTGTAGGGTGAATTTGTTCATGCAGAATTACATTTCACTTTGCTCAAAAACTGCATGAATCCATGTAAAATTCTGTACTTTTTTTAATATGAGAATTAGTCTGACCGTTGTGGCACAGACAGTTTCATACAGGGCAGCTCATACCTTCAATGCATTATCTGGATAGGCCTGACACCAACTGTTAATTTTCACTTGGGAATGTAACTTTTAAATGTTCTGGGAGTTACATGTAAAACACCAGAAATGACATGTTCATTCTAAATGATGAGAGACTGAACAAACAATCCAGGTAGTTTTCAATATTGCATTTCATCTTCATCACATCATAAACTTTTGCTGTAAATTCTGTGTCTTACGATTGCTCCACAATCGCCTGATAAATGAGCAGATCCTCAAAAGCTATTGCTTCCAAATAAACCTGTTGGGCTATAGCCTGGTGGTGTTTGATTTTTAACACAATAAAAACATCTACTCCTCATTAGGACTGAAATTATTGACGTCCACCAAACCAGAGTGCATGGGTGAAAAATGCGGGGTCATAAACAATGGGAAATGAAGATTTTACTGTGAACTGTCAATCTTCATCCACCGATGAACTGGCAATGGCGTTTCCTCACTGAATGTGAAAGATGCCCACAAAAAAGCAATCAATGTCTTGTCATCTGAGTGCTGCAGAATTTGAAATGACCCTCAACTGGCACGGCTTCCCATTTTACGTCTCGGTTTCCAAATCAGAAGTGGGAGTATGTTTCTTTCGGGTTCAGGCAAGTTGCGCTTTCTTATATCGACTCCCTGGACAACTCTTGTTAACTAGCTGTATTCCCTCGGTATTCAGCTTTTGCTAACGGATTTGCAATATGTGACCATCTTCATGTCTGCTTATGGACCTTGATGGTACCTTGGTGGCAAAGGATTGCAGCACTCTGCAAGAATAGGGAACAGATTTTAATATGATCCTAAGAGGGAAAGTAAAAATGGAAGTCGAGAAGCAAGAAACAGGCCGATTTACGTGGCAGTGGCCTATAAAGAAAGAGACGGATAGGATGAGGCAGTGGGAACTTTTACAAACAGCAGACAACAGATGAATAAAAGGAATTGGAGCACATTAATGGATCTACCTCTTGATGTTTGATGACATAGTGATCGACTTCGACACACTTTCCAGATTAAACCTTCATAAAACTCGGACTCTTGTCAATGAAGCTCTGTCTCAGCAGACAGGACAGCTAACATTAAAGTTTCCACTAACTTCTGGACAAACAATTCCAGAGCCTGACGAACGCCTCAAAGAAGGATAGCCCATTTTCTTTGACTGTTGAATGAATGAACTTTCATTCTGAAACTGATCCCCAATGTGTAGCTTCTACCGCAAAGAGTAAAATAAAACACAGCATGCATAATTTCAAACCCTTTACTGATATTTTCTATTTCATTCAGATCACCTTTCATTTTTGCCAATTAGAGTTATTGAGTGATAGAGATGAACAGCACGGAAACTTATGCTTTGGTCAAACCCGTCCATGCCGACCAGATATCCCAGCCCAATCTAGTCCCACCTGCCAGCACCCGGCCCATATCTCTTCAAACCTTTCCGATTCATGTAGCCATCAAAATGCATCGTAAATGTTGCAACTGTACCAGCCTCCACCACATTCTCTGGCAGCTCATTCCATAGATGTATCACCCTCTGCGTGAAAAAAATGCCCATTAAGTCTCTTTCATATCTTTCCCCTCTCACCCTAAATCCTAAACCTATGCACTCTAGTTCAGGACTCCCAGACCCCAGGGACCCTTATTTATCCTATTCATGCCCCTCATAACTTTGTAAACCTTTATAAGGTCATCCCTCAGCCTCCGACGCTCCAGGGAAAACAGCCCCAGCTTGTTCCATGTCTCCCTATAGCTCAAACCCTCCAAACTGGTGACATCCTTATAAATCTTTTCTGAACCCTTTCAAATTTCACAACGTCTTTACAGTCAGGCGGAGAACAGAATTGCACGCAATATTTCAACAGTGGTCTAACCAATGTCCTGTACAGCCGCAACATGACCACCCAATTCATGTTCTCCATACTCTGACAAATAAAGGAAAGCATACAAAGTGCCTTCTTCAGTATCCGATCTACCTGCGACTTTCAAGGAAGTATGAACCTGCACTCCAAGGTCTCTTCGTTCAGCAATACTCCCTAGAAGCTTACCATTAAGTGCAGAAGTACTGCTAAGGTTTGCTTTCCAAAAATGCAGACCTCACATTTATGTAAATTCAACTCCAATTCAATTGGCCCATCTAGTCCAGATCCTGTTGTAACCTGAGGTAACCCTCTTCCCTGACCACGACACTTCTAATTTTGGTGTCATCTGCAAGCTTACTAACTGTACCTCTTATGCTCGCTTCCAAATTGTTTGCGTAAATGACAAATAGTAGAGGGCCCAGCACCGATCCTTGTTGCACTCCACTGGTCACAGGCCTCCAGTCTGAAAAACGGCCCACCACCACCACCCTCTGTCTTCAATCTTTGAGCCAGTTCTGTATCCAAATGGCGAGTTCTCTCTGTATTCCATGAGATCTAAACTTGCTAATCAATCTCCCATGGGGAACCTTGTTGAACGCCTTAATGAAGTCCATATCGATCACATCTACTGCTCTGCCCTCATCAGTCTTCTTTGTTACTTCTTCAAAATACGCAATCAAGTTTGTGAGACATGATTTCCCACGCACAAAGCCGTTTTGACTACCCTGAATCAGTCCTTGCCTTTCCAAATACAAGTACATCTTGTCCCTCAGGATTCCCTCTAACAACATGCCCACCACCGAGGTCAGGCTCACCGGTCTGTAATTTCCTGGCTTGACATTACCACCCTTCTGAAACAGTGGCACAATGCTTGCCAACCTCCAGTCTTCTGGCACCTCAACTGTGACTATTGATGATACAAATATCTCAGAAAAAGGCCAAGGAATCACTTCTCCAGCTTCCCACACAGTTCTCGGTTACACCTGATCTCATCCTGGATTTATCCACTTTTAAACGTTTCAAGACATCCACTACTTCCTCCTCTGTAATCTGGACAGTTTACAAGATGTCACCATCTATTTCCCTACAGTCGATATTTTCCATATCCTTTTCCACAGTAAATACTGATTCATTTAGTATCTCCCTCATTTTCTGTGGCTCCACACAGAATAAATCGTCAATCTTCTTCGTTACTTCTTCAACATACTCAATCAAGTTTGTGAGACATGATTTCCCATGCACAAAGCCATGGTGCCTATCCCGAATCAGTCCTTGCCTTTCCAAATATATCTACATCCTCCTTAATTCTGTTTTCCAAAGCTATCTCATGTCCCCGTTTTGCCCTCCTGACTTCCCTCTTAAGTATACTCCTACTTCCTTTATACTCTTCTAAGAAAACACTCGACATATACCTGACATATGCTTCCTTCTTTTTCTGAACCAAAATCCTCAATTTCTTTAGTCATCCAGCATCTCCTCCCTTGTCTCCCTTTCTATCCTTCCAGCATTTGTATCCTGGAGCATTAAGCTGCCAGTCCTGCCCATCCCTGAACCATGTTTCCGTAATTGCTTTGATATCCTAGTTCCATGTTCCTAACCATGCCCTGAGTTCATCTGCCTTCCCTGTTAGGCCCGTTGCATTGAAATAAATGCAGTTTAATTTATTAGTGCTACCTTGTCCCTGCCTGCCCTGACTGTTTGAATCACTTCTGCTCTCAGCTGTACCCATCTCAGATCGATCTCTTTCCTCACTATCTCCCTGGACCCTACCCCCTCCCACCTTTCTAGTTTAAATCGTCCCCTGCAATTCTAGCAAACTCCCCGCCAGTATATTAGTCCCCTTCCAATTTAGATGCAATCCGTCCATCTTGTACAGATCACTTCTACCCCAAAGGAGATTTCAATGATCCAAAAATGTGAATCCTTCTCCCATACACCAGCTCCTCAGCCATGCATTCATCTGTTCTATCCTCCTGTTCCTGCACTCATTGCTCGTAGCACTGGTAGTACTTCAGATATTCCTACCCTTGAGGACCTCCTTTTTAAATTTCTGGCTAACTCTCTGTAATCTCCCTTCAGAGTCTTAACTTTTTCCCTTCCGATATCATTGGTTCCAATGTGGGCAATGACCTCCTGCTGGCTCTTTCCCCGGTGAGAACATTCTGCACCCTCTCGGAAACCTCCTTGACCTTGGCACCAGGGAACTAACACACCATTCTGCATTTTTCTCTGCTGGCCACAGAATCGTCTGTCTGTATCTCTGACTAAAGAATCCCCGAACATAATTGATCTCTTGGAATCCGACGTACCCCTCGCTGAATTAGAGCTGATGTCAATACCAGAAACTTGGCTGTTCGTGCTACGTTCCCCTGAGAATCAATCACTCCCTACATTATCCAAAACAGCATACCTGTTTGAAATGGGTATATTCACAAAAGACTCCTGGCCTCGGTGCCGACCTCTCTCAGCCTTCCTGGATTTAACCCTTCTTTGTGACTGTATCTGAGACTATAACTGCCATCCATCAAATACAGTTGCTGTTGCACATTCCTCATCGCTTCTATCTGTCTCTCCAACCGATCCATTCGATCTAATTAGATTCATATCTAACAGCATTTATGGCAGATATAATCCGCAGTAACCCTTAAACTCTCATTAAACTCCCACATCTGACAAGAAGTACATATCACTGCAAAGGCCATTTTTGCTCCTTCACAATCTACAGTCCCAGAAAATAACAAAGTCTTATTCCTCTACAAACACTGTCCCATAGCTATGGCTTATATTTGGAGTCTTATCTCCAAAAACACCTAATCAAGAAAGAATCCACTATACGCACGGCTGCAGACTTTCTCTTGGAAAGATTTAAACAACAACTAACTTATCGGATTCTGTGCTGTGTACTTCGCCCAACAGTTCCTCCAAGTTTAGTTGTGAATTTCACTGTTTGTTAGTTTTCCCAGATGCACTCCGATGTCCAGCGATACACGAATTTAAACAGTAAAGGTGGTAACTGTACAGGTTCTCTTGCTTTCTCTCTCTCTCTCCTGCATTGTCCTCACCACGCTTTGCCTTTGTCGTCTTTTTTCCCTTTTAAAGCGCTGCTGTTTTGACTTCTTTCCCCCCAAAGTTCCAAAACAACGCAACAGCACATAAAACAGTAATTGCTGCTCCTGGAATTCGAGGAAATCAACTCCAACACCTAAAATACTTAAAAAAGGAGCCCCACTTGCAGACACCACCTCCACCTTGGATTCTCTTTTGAAAGTCTTTTCGTCGATGAAATGAATCTCATGGAGCTTTTCTGAACAACCGAAAATGCAAGTAACTCTTTTGTAGTTATAGAGAACAACATTGTACACAACTGCCCCTTTGTGTTTTCCTACGGCTCAGCTATGTATCGAATGTTAATTTCCTCCTTTGCTCCACTCCATTCAATTTCTCAATATGTAAGGAGATGTCCACTTGGTATCCTAATGGTTCGAGGTTGACAATGTCAAGATCATCTATTCGTCTTGAGACGTTCCTGTTACTTTGTCAAATCTGTGAGAATGGCAATACTTTATACCCAAAAGCATGAATTCCTAACTTAAGCAGAGCCAATTACTTTGGCAATTCTTTGAAAGCTCATTTGTTCATTCCATTTGCTGGCCAAGCCGCCCCTTTGCTGGTCAGTTGCATTATAATCTCAATAAATGGGAAATTAATGGGATGGTCCAGGATAGGCAATGACAAACATTCAAAGATTCAATAAGTAAAAAACAAAACTGACATGTTCCTATGTGGAACACGAATGCAAGGAAAATAAGCACGAAACCATGTCATAGAAGTGAATTGAGAGACAGCATTCAGTGCAAAAAGGAGTTTTCCATATTTTTAGGACATGCTGACGCCCTGAGTTTTAGGAACTGTTGAGAAATCAGCAAAGATGGAGCAAGGGAATAACGTAAAAAAGATTAAGATCGCACGAAATCTGATATCAGTTTGTGGAAGTGTGCATCAGCATGTTAAGAGAAAATGCTTTGGAATAAACTAACGTACTTTGCTTATGACTACAGTGTTTCTAATTGAAGGATACCTGGTAAATATTTTAAAGATGAGACAAGGTGACATTATTGGTTAACAGAGCATAGCACAGCCCTTAGTCCCACGATGTTGTGCCAAGGTTTATTCTTAATGTAAAATATAAAAACTTGACCTTCACACCCTTCAATTCACTGCTATGCATGTGCATGTCCAGCAATCGCTTAAATGTTAATTCAAATCACAAATCATCAGAGTTTCCCTTCTTTAGATTCAGGATCCTCGTCTCAGAATCAACTACTCACTTTCAGGCTCAACGATTTTTTTTCTTATGAGAACTCATCCTCAGCTTTCTCTTAGATTTATTCCTTTTTCGTTGAATGATGTGCAGGTTAACGTGGATTGTTCTCCAGTTGTTTCATCAATATATTGTTTCAGTAAACCAGACAATATACTCAAATGTGACAAATTTTATTTGAGAAAAGTGTATGCAGATTAATGTCACCCATCCAGATAAATATTCCTTTCATGCAACAAACGCCTAATTTCTGATTCAATGACATTACCAAATAACACTACTACATTTCGGTGGTCTATACTCCAACCCAAAAACTTTTTAACCTCTTAGTGTTCCTCAATTCTCACACATAGTTTCTTCATTGTCCGAGCTAATGTATTTCTTTAATATTATGTTTAACTCCTCTTTAACCAATTACTCAACTCTAACACCTTTGCCTTCTTGGGCGTCCTTCCCAAATACTTAATAGGCTTGGATACTCATTTCTCATTCCTGGTCCCCAGCAGCCATGTCTCTGATCCCAACGTTATCAACTACATTTGCATTTATTTGCGCGATTATCACATTCATTTTATATTGAATGAACCCTGACTTCAGATGCAGAGTCATCAGGCTTGCCTTTCATGTGACCTCTTCGCATCATTTTTGAAATTGTCCGTGTTATATTATGAGCCATCTGTGCTCTGCCTACTGCTCCACTATTACCCCCTTTCTGTCTTTTGCTTGTTTCCATAGTTCACACCTATTTGCCAAATTATTTATACCCTCCCTAGCCCCTCGAACTTATCGTCCCCCATGGTCATTAGTCTTGGTTCCGATGAGGTGGAACCAATACAGATTCTGATACAGAACCAATACGCCATCTGAACTCCAAAGTCTGGTCAATTCTGGAAACCTCTCCCTCACACCATCTCTTTTTCTCACGTGTTCGTTAGTATATCCTGTTGTTTCCTCTCTGACTAGAACGTTGCAATTCTGTCAATACTGAAATCACCAATTCTAAAGTCGACCTTTTAGCTTGTTTGCTAACAACCAATAGTTCTCATTTAGTATTTGCCACAATTGCTTTTCATTAAAGTCATTGATATAAATGTATACCAGGAACACTGCCTATTCATCCTCCCTACCCAGAAGGTCCTTTAAGCGTTGATCCTTACACCTCAGTCATAAAACGATCCTGGAATCTTGATTGTTGTCACAGAAATGCCTATATGTTGTTCTTATAACTGAATTATGACTGTATTTCCATAGGTTGTGCTCTTCCCGTGTTTAGCAGAGCAATGAACATGCCTCACACCTGTTTATCGATGGTTTCTCCTCAGAGGTCGTTGCCCTAAGTAGTATCCACATGCTAAGACTATATCGAAAGGGAATGGAGACAAGGGATTCTTGCATTGCCTTTTGAGTCCCCGTAATCTGAGTGGGTTTCAAGCGTACTCTTGCTGCCTGCGGTATTTTCTCCTGCAGTGTGCCCACATTCCTGTTTGCACTATCAACGATTTCTTCAGCCTCACGATAAATCAGTAGGGTTCCTCTCCTTCAGTCCAGGTACAAAACCTAGGCTTCCAGAAATTGGAACTTGAGACATTTTCTGCTCACATCCAGAATCCGGGCCTGGATGCTCGCCCAGCTTCCCAATCTAATCTGTCCAAAATTATCCTTTTGGAGGATCCTCCGGTTTTCTGATGCACTGGGACTTCCCTACAACAAACGAATTTAGCAAAATCACAGATAATATTTCACGACTACAGCTATCAAATCTTTAACCATTCTGCAGTGCAGGGTTTCACGTGTCTGTAACTAATATACTTTAGACCGCTTTGGTTTCCTGATAGAATCACGGAATGTCTATAGAACAGATAGACAGATGGAAGGCAATCGGGCCATTGAGACATAACTGATTGTTCAAGAGTATCTTTGCCCTCCTGCTTTCCCCAATATTCTTGCATTACATGTCACACATTACAATGCAATTCCCAAATGATGTGCAGATAGTTCTCAATAGTTTCTACCTCCTCCTGATGTTTTGCTGCATTTTCTATTATTTTGAACATTTTGAATGCCTGCATGGAGAAAAAGATATGCAGACTGTTTGTTCAATATCCATATCATTTGATACTTTGTCAATGCTCATTTGCGAGTTCCATTCCCACAGGGATGAATATTTCCTTTCATTGCTGCCATCACTTTATGTCTCTTTTAGCTGTTCTTATTATCGTCTGTCCGAAATACGTCTTGGTAATACAAAGTTTCATTCTACATGCTCCCTTTTCTGAAAAACCATCTGATGCTGATTTCAAAAGAAGTCCTGATCATTGCAAGTCAGCTCCACAGGATGAATGAATTGCATTCACTTTAACGAATGACATACTCTTCTCACTCAAGTGTGTTTGACTGAAATCTATTCTTTTTGAGAGTTACTAAATGTGCCCTTAAAAGTCTCGTACTGCTTACTTACCATGCTTGCATTTCAAATTTTGACTTTTCTTTGCAATCTACCATCACCAACTGTGATTTCACGTGTTTAGAAGTATTGTATCTAGGTATAAGGACGAGGTTGCTTTCCATGTTTATCATCCTCAACCTGCACGGCATTTCTTTTCTCATCTCTCCTGCGTAGCACATCTGTGACTTCACATCCCCCTCTATCTATCTATCTTGTGCTGAAAGGCTTGTAAAGCGCACACACACACACACACACACACACACACACACACACACACACACACACACACACACACACACACACACACACACACACACACACACACACACACACACAAAATAGTGCACCTGTACAGACTATCAGACTAGAAGAAAAGTCATTCATTAAAAGCGTTGGACACACAAGCTTGCTTCAAATGTGTCCAGAACTGGACACCGCAAGTGTGCATCACACAGAAACCGATGCAGAATAGATTGCTGATGGCGTCGTTCCTCAGGCAGTCTAAATGTCTAAAATATTTAATAATCTGAGTAAATGTCAGTGTCCTTATGTGTGACTGTGTGTGATTGTGTGTGTACGCATGTCTGTATGCTTCAGACAGTGCAGGAAACAACACATTTTCATAGAATGCAAATGACAATCTTCGATTATGTATCTGATTTTAACATAAACCTGATCATAGCCTTCCTCTGTCCCACTAAGTGGGAGCATCTCTGCTGCTGACAATCAGATACACTGGCTCATGTATATTTTTATTCTTTTTTTCTAGATGATCACGTTTTATGAAATGAATGTGTGGCTCTGAGCTCCAAAATTGTAAAAGGAAAATTTCGAATCAGGTATAGCTGGAAAATACACTTTGGCAACATCTTTTTCCGAAATGTCATGCGTGTTCAGTACAAGTCGTTTTGCATCTTCTGGAAATGTTTTCAGCTTCTCAGCATCCAAGAATTTGACAAGATAGAAGGAGGCCAGAACTCTTTTCGTTCCGGCTCGTGAAACGGTTGTTTTTCTGGTATCTTCCTGGAGGAGAACCCATTGTGATTCAGTTCCTGGAGCCGCTGTCTGTCAGCGTTCTAAAGTAACTCTCTGTTTCCTTATCACTGTGTCACTTTCTCCTTCTCTTCCAACGTCAACCCTTTCCATATTTTACCACGCATTCCTCCTTCTCCCCGATGTTTTGATACCTGGTTTCTCTTCTCTGCATCAGTTCCGTTTACATCACCCTCAAAAACGTTTCTTGCTCCCAACTAAAAGTAACATTCTTTTGGGTACAACAGGTCTGCACTACCAACCGAATGTGCCAGAGAGACTTCCTTTTTCTGCGCAACGAGAACCAGCATCAAATGTTTCGCATCATTTTCGGTCTTGCTTCGTTTCTGAAGAAGGATAATCAGATTTGAAAAGTTACCTCTGTGTTTTTTTTAATCCTTCCCATTACTCTGCTCTTCGGGAATTTTACTTCCATCATTTGAAAATCTGCTCACTAATTATTTGTTCCCCATATCGCAAACGCAAAAAATACTTTGCATCTGCCACAAATAACTATGGGAGCACACTCAACACATCCAGGCAATCCAAAAAAAAACCACAAGGATCCATACTTTCTGTTTTCCATTACAAGCAAGTCGTCAATCTCTGCTCGTGTGTCACCTAAACATTATCAGCTCCTCTTCCGCACAACATCATTTTATGAGACAGCCCCTGCAAAACCTTGTGTGAAAACCCGAATGCAGTAGGTCAATCGGATCAACTTTGTCCACTACCCTGATGTGCATTGAGAATTAGCCTGGAGACCTTGGGTAAATTCAGGGGCGACCCGATTGCCTACATGCGATTCTGGACCCATGTCCATGCTAGTGAGCTATTGGATCATTATCGGCGACCAATATCAACTGTCTCGACCAGCTATGCCCCCATCCTTTGATGAATAACGAAGCAAACTCTAAACACATTATGCAACACCCTCCCCCTCAAGGATATCTTGACAGATGTCACCTTATCACTGTTGTTAATAGAAAGTGTAGAAACTTCGCATTCCTGAAAAAATTTCAGCTAGTTCTTTGATGACAAATTGAGGTCGGACATTTCTGTCTGTTAGTCTAGTTTGTGGTCAATCCTTTTCATAAGAAAAAAATTGAAAGTGAGAAAATATATTCATCAATTTCATTACGTTATCGTATTCACAGGATATTCTCCTTCTCTATGAAATAAACCTGCTGTTTTGTGTCTTTCTTCTCTCCAGTTACATGACATCCACACTTTTAAATTATTTATGAAATATTCCAGGGAATATTTGTTTTTTTTTGAATGGTTCTACAAAAAGTTTGTTATCGAAAGTTTTGGAAAATGTCAGTGCAGATTTTTGCAGTGTATATGCACAATAGAAGATTCCACATAATGTTGCTTATGAAATATTACAGAGTAGGGCAGTCATAGAACGTCCTGGCTAATGTTCCAGACAAAGTCAGAAGCAGGAAACGAGACTAGGCAAAGAAAAAGTAAACAAGGTTCACTGTCCCAAATATTACAAGGACCAGAAAAGAAATTGTTTGTTACAAACAGAGGAACATGCATAAAGTTACATCAAAAGGCCATTCAGCCCCTCACATGGGTTGCACGATTCAAAATGATCCTGGCAGTTTTTATTGTGTCCAAAGCTACACGATCACACCTCAGTAGCCGTTACATAGATCTACCTCTCTGTGTTTCGAAATAGTCAATGATGCTACCACCATGTCTCCCTGGGGAGGAGATCTCCAAAAATTCACTACTCTACTAGTGATTTAAAAAAACAGTCAAAACATCTGCAAATTGAATTGCGTATACAGTTTGTTTTAAAGAAAGCATTTCTCGTTATCTAATCTGATCTTGTCCATTTACTGTAATGAGTTAACTGTGAGGGAAGGAAGAACTAAAACGATTATCCAGTCTTACTGAGATGACATATAATGGACTTTGAGTCAGGATTTTGTCTGGTACCCGAGAAAGAATAAAATTAAATTTGAAGTAGTTCAGATAAGATTGACTCAACTGATTCCTCGGATTGAGGTGATACTCTCTTTGGAAACATTGAACATTTTGAGTTTAAACCCACTGTACTTGAGAATAATAAGTGGCAATTTTATTCAGACAAAACTGCCACTGCGGAAAGTTGTAACGGTGAATGCTGACAGGATGTTTACCCAATGTGGGATATCATCAATTAGGTACACAATGTACAGCATTGGCTGTTCCGTTTCAGATAGCGATATGGACACATCTGCGAATACCTACCAATAGAGCTTTGAAGGCTCAACATATTAAATATTCCATCGTATACGAAGTTATCCGTTATGTAAAACTGGAGAACACCATTCTTCCTTTCAATACCATTAAAATGAGGCAGGAGGAGACATTTCGGCGTATTAAACAATTTATTCAGACACAGGGTATGTCATGCAGCCGTTTGTGTCCATTCCATTGTCTAGACAATGTGATTCAACACTTCTAAACTGTTATGCCAGAACTGAGGAGCTCTGGTTAACGATCAAGTATTCGGGAGTCAAGGTCAATCGTTATTTTCAGGCTGGAAAGCTGAAAATACTGGAATGGATTAGAGAATAATGTGAGACCGTCATAAGTTGTCTGGCTAAGGAGACTGATGAATTAGAGTTAGAGGATATAATAAACATCGTTCAAAAGTGTGTCACTAAGTTGGCAGAGTTTAAATGGAAAGTGGGCAAGTGATAATAGTGAGCAAGTGTTCGGCAGAAAGCAAAAGTATAACTGGGGTTTTTGAAAGTTATCCATTTTAAAAGGGACAATAGAAAAAACAGGAGCAATTTCAATGGAGAAAGATTTGAGAAAATAGTGTTACAGAGAGGTTTTTTGTCTGGATACCGTAAGCGCAAAATGTTAGTATGCAGCTGTAGGAAAAAATGGAGAAATTGAACTGAACAGTGTTGTTTCTGACAAACCTGGGCTGTTTAAATAAAAGGCTCAGGAAAGCAATGTTAGGAATGATGTACTGCGTCAATATAGGGCATTGTAGAGCGTCTGATGCACTGCAAAGCAAGGATGTCCTAAATGAAAAAGGGGCACAATTGTATTTGAACCAGTTAAAATGTTCTAGGCATTAACTATAATCCAGTTATGCTTCCCGTATTTGTTTTTCACTTCTGATCTGTAATTTGTTTAGTCATGTTGGAATTTGAAATGTATTTTTTGACCGTCATAACAATAGTTTTATTTATATGGCTTAATTCATACCTGTAAACCATCCATTTCATCGGGTATACATTGCATTTATTTTCGCTATTCCTATTTCCCAATTAACGTGAAGTCCACCTGCGATTTTTCCCGTGCTAAGTTTTGACCATTTAAGCAGCAAGGCTCTATTCCTGATGTGTTGTATTTGGTTTTCACACACTTCATGACTGGTACTTTATATTGCATATTTTTTTCTCTTCCCACTGGCATTCTAAATTGCATTTTTTTTTCTATTACGTTCTCAACAAAACGTGGCTTCTCGCTAGTTTCAATGGGCACGTAGCTTTGTCGAAAAAACCTTCCTGAGCAAAACATTTGATCACTCAGGCTCACTCCATCCTTAGAGTCAAGCACATCCCTTTCAAATTTGTCCCATTTCCTTGTTCCTTATGTTCAATGTACACTAAGTCACATTTCATGAATAGTTACTCATTAATTTCTAGACTTAATTTCAGAATCTCAGGCATCCCGTGAATACTCAAAGATTTACGTCATTCTGGCCATGAAAGAAAAATCTTGTGTTGACGAAGAGTAGCAATAAAATAGAAACTTCAACATTTTCATTGTAATTAGTGAATGGCCATACTCTAATTTGGATAGCCCTGAAGCAGCAAAGATATATAGTTAAAACTGTTGGTTCTGAATGAATAACACGCCAGGTGTTAAGTTACAATTAAAAGAATCACATAATTAATTGTTGTGATCAAAATTCTGCAGCTGCAGCTCTTTACTATTATGTTACATCTGTACAGGGAATTGACAGGCGTGTTCTTTGTAATACTTCATGATGTAACCTCGACGTCATTGTCGAGATCCAACAGCATATTAACGGATTCAGAGTTTCAAAAACATTAAATTCGTTGTAATAGAAATGCATTATCCAATCGACAATGTCTTGGAAATATATTACACCACCCTTGCTGTGTTTGGCGGACCTGGTAAGTGGATCATAAACAATCGAATTTCTGATAGGTTGTCTGAGAGCTGGCTCCTTAGTATCATTCTTTCATTAGGTAACATGATATCTGGTTTCACTATTTACACTTATATTGGTCACGATCAATGACCTTGTTTTCCGGACGAAATGACATGAATTCCTTTCAGTGTATGATTATTTGGCATCAACAATGAATGTGCCTTTCAGCTCACGGTCCGTCTGAACGATCAAGTTACTTCATTCCTTGAAATTCCGTATACAGATTCGATATTGGGAGAAGTATCAGTGGCAGTGATGTTCTGTCAAGTATACAGCGCTAGCATGTGCGAGTAAGCTAACGTAAATGGCATATTTGAAAGGAAAATAACTCTCTTCAAAAATGCAGTGAGCAAATTGCATATTTGAGGTGGAGCATCTGTCACTGAAGCATTTTATTGAATGTAGGTTAGGAACTGGAATTAAATAATTAGTTCTATTTCACCATTAATCTTTACTCTCCCCCAGTCATAGTAGTTGCCTCTGTGTTTTTTACATTACAAGCATTGAAGAGGGTTTAGCGTTTCTGTTTTTCTGTTATAAATATAGAAAGTGAAATGCATTCCTTCTTTGTTTTTGCACTTTTCTCCGCACTAAAAGAAACGTATTGACTCTATAATACCTGGTCAACAACAACGTAGTGTGTTCTTTCACTAACGTATCACTATATGATCTGAGAGCGAGTTTGCTCGTTTCTACCTGTGCGTAGACGCACCAGAGCAGACATGGCCAGGTCCAGCGCGAGATGATAGTTGGTTGTGCACTGTGTGGTGAAAGAGGGTCAGTTTGGGTCGGACGGAGAGGAAAGAAAGCCTTATCATATATGGGAGTTATGCGTTGTCTGAGGGAAGTATATTTGTAGCTGTGCGATCTATATATCGAGTCGATTAGATTAGACTTACAGTGTGGAAACAGGCCCTTCGGCCCAACAAGTCCACACCGACCCGCCGAAGCGCAACCCACCCATACCCCTACATTTACCCCTTACCTAACACTACGGGCAATTTTAGCTTGGCCAATTCACCTGACCCGCACATCTTTGGACTGTGGGAGGAAACCGGAGCACCCGGAGGAAACCCACGCAGACACGGGGAGAACGTGCAAACTCCACACAGTCAGTCGCCTGAGTCGGGAATTGAACCGGGTCTACAGGCGCTGTGAGGCAGCAGTGCTAACCACTGTGCCACCGTGCCGCCCACCAGTGTAGTTACAAAGGAATTACACTATGTGGTTAACAATCGAATGCTCCCTGATGAATTGTTTTTAACTTACTTTCTGGTAAAATACCAATCCATGTACTAAAATGTTTTTGCAAGGCGCAGAGCACCAATCTAGTCGAAAATTCGATTTCTTTTGTAGTGTCTTTACAGTGAGGTGGATATTTACTACTCAGCTTCTTGTCAAATTTATAGAACTTTTCGGGAACAATTTCGACTTGAATATGGGCCTGCTAGAGTTGCGATAGTACCACTGCACAAGATTATTGTTTTAGAATGTGTTGCTACTTCAACATGTGCTATGATGAGATAACTGCAAGCTTTTCAAGTACATCACTGGTCAGTCCAGGCAGAATATCTGTCCAGTAAATGGAAAATCCTAGACATGAAGTCCAACAAACAAACAAACACAGCACACAGATCATAGGACATTACAGTGCAGTATAAAACTGTCTGCCCTAGATGTTGCACCGACCTGTGAAATCAATTTAAATCCCATCTAAACTGTAATATTCAATTATCACTCACATGTTTGTGTACTGACCATTCAAATTCCATTAATTCTAGTGAGTCCACTACTGTTGCAGGCAGGGCATTCCATACCTCGGAGGAAATAAGCCGTCGCTGACATCTATCCTATATCTATCACCACTCAATTAAAAACTTTCATTTAATGGATAGATTGGAGTTTTGGGAAAAGAACTGGCTGATCGGCCGATAAGGACGAGGTTATACAATATGGAAAATGCAAATATGCAGCGAACTATACAGTAACTGGAAACTTACAGGGGAAAATTGAGATCTGGGTGTTCAGGCCCATTGTTCCCTGAGGGTGGCATCGCAAGTCAGTAGAGGTCAAAAGACATGCGGCATGTTTACCTCCTTGGGCGGGATATCGAGTACAAAATTTGGCAGGTCATATAACAGTTCCACACGACGTTGGTTCGGCCACGTACAATATGGGTAGCCATGTTATCAAAAGGATGAGGATACATTAGAAAGGATGGAGTGAATGTTGACCACGATTTTGCCTCCTTTGGAGGGTACTAGTTATGAAGAGAGTTTGGGTAGAGGATTATTTTCATTGGTAAGTAGGAGGTTGAGGAGGTACCTCATTGAGCCCTACAAAATCATAAGAGGTGTAGACAGGTTATATAGAAAGAAATATATTTTTCCAGAGTGGACAACTTAATTACTGGTTCAAGAGCTCCAAATGGGAGGGGGAAGCTTAGGGAGATATATGCTGAATGTTCTTCACGCAGAGGGCGGTGGATATATGGAATACGTTGACAGCGGAGTTGGTAGGTGCGGGAAAGTAAGCATTATTTAATGTATATCTCGAAAGTTACATGAATGTGCAGGGAGCAAAGAGCAGATCCTCACAAAATAGGTGACAGGTTTAGACAGATGATTTGGATCAGCGCAGGCTTGTAGGGCTAAAAAGTGCCTTTTCTTGTGCTGTAATGTTCTTTTATGCCTGCACTTTGTTCTAGCTATGCCGCCCAACCCCGAGCCATACATCAACACACGAGGAAAAATTCTCACATTGTCTACCCTATCTAATCCTTTGATTATCTTGGATGCCTGCATTGCATCACCTCAAAGCCTTCTCTCGAACGAAGGCAGCTTCAAGTCCCTCAACATTTCCGCATACGTCCTTACCTCCATACCAAGCAACATCCTGCAAATTTTCCTCTCCACCCTTTCCAATGCCTCCACATCCTTCCTGTAAGATGGCGACCAAACTGTATGACATACACATAATTGGGCTGCACCAGAGGTTTGTTCAGCTGTACGTGACCTCATGACTTTAAAATTCAATCCCTCCAGGAATAAACACTAGCACACCATATGCCTTCTTCATGATCTTATCAGCCTGGGTGGTGATTTCCAGAGAGCTATGCACGTCCACACGATCAAGAATCTTAGCCTAACATTTTTTACTCCCTTTACTTCTTCCAAAGTGAATTATCCCTCTCATTTCCGCGTTTATTTCGATTTACCACTTCTCAGCCCAACTCCGCAGCTTATCTATGTCCCGCAGCAACCTTAAAAATATTTCTGCATTTTTCACAACTCCAAGACTTCAGTATCATCCACGAATTTACAAACCACCCTTATCCGCCCTCATACAGGTCGTTTATTAAAAAAAAGACAAACAGCAATAGCCCCAAAACAGATCCTTGTGGTGCACCACGAGTAAGTGAACGGGAGAATGAAAATTTCCCATCAAACACCACTCTCTGTCTTCTTTCATGTACCCAGTTTTCGATCCAAACACCTTCAATGGCATGTCTCTGTATTTTCTTCAATAGCCGACATTGGGGAACCTCACCGAACTCTTCACTGAAACCTATATACACCACATCAACTGCTTCTCGTCAAACATTTGTTTGGCCACTTTCTCAAATAACCCAATAAAGTTTGTCAGGCGCGAGCTACCATTCACAAAGCCATTGACTATCCCAAATTAAATTATGACTTTCTGGATGATTATAAATTCTACCTTTTATAATATTTTCCAATAATTTGCCCACAACAGAAGTAACGCTCACGGATCTATAATTTGCAGGATTGCCTCTTCTCCCCTTCTTGGACAAGAGGACAATATTTGTTTTCCTCCAGTCTTCTAACACTATTGTTGTAGACAAAAACGACATAAACATCAAAGCCAAAGGCTCTGCGATCTCGTTTGAAGCTTTGCAGAGAATCCTATCCAAATTCCCATCCTGCCCAGGAGACATATGTATTTTCACACTTTCCAGAATTACAAACACACTGTCGTTCTGAACATCGATCATAACCAGTTTAATAACGTGGATCACAGTACTCTCCTCGACAGCATCATCTTTTTTCCTGTGTAAATTCTGACAAAAATGTTCATCTGGCATTCATTGTATCTCTTCAGACTTCATGTGCAACTTCCCACGACTGGTCTTGCATGACTGTAATCTTACTCTCACCACGAGTGTAATCCTGTCGTCCGTCCAACTGATAGACCTGTAATCCATAATTAGCCGTATTAGGCAAACGCGTGAGGAAAAATCAGGAAATTCCAGGTAACGGTACAAAAACAGATGGTTGGTCAGAGGATTTGAAAAACAATGCATGAAGAAAGACAAAAAAAGAACGAATGATAACTGCGTGTAGAAGACAGACAGTATTGTATAAGCAGATAATAAGAAATTTTACTTTTTAAAAAGTTGACAGGAGAAAAACATTAGCAAGATGATCGTTGACTCGTTATAATGTGAGAATCGAGAGTTAATGTTGCAAAGTTTAAAAAAGGCATATGAAGTAAATTGTTAGTTTTGTTCCGTCTTCCATGTAAGAGATAGAACTGCAATCGAAGAAACAGACATAAAGCAGTACAGGAAGAGATAGCTGAACTGAAAAATGTCTCAAACACCAGTTCAAGGATGCAAAGTAGTAAGTGCGTGCGAAATCGGTTAATTGTTGCATTACATGTTCCAATTATCACTTTTTACGTGAAGATCTCATTTTCTCAAGATACTGATTGTACATGGTCGTTGACATAAAATTGGATGTCCAAGTGCGTTTGGCTCAACACCAGCTGACAGGATTTTCTGACATTTAAAAATTTGTTTGACCATTTATTTCAGGAGAAGAACAGCAAATGTTTGAAAACATACGGCCAAGCACAGGCAGGTAGAAGTAATTTAGTTTGGGACTATCGTCTACATGGATTGGTTACACTGAAGGGTCGTTGACCATATTGTTTGAATGCCTGACTCGATCTATTGTAGGGATTTTTTGCGACGTTTATTTACATTGTGGCAAAAGAGAATAGGAATGTAGACATTGATTTCCAGAGGAATTTGATCAGGTGTGGCGTCAATAATGTATTACCTAAATTGAAAACTCATATAATAGGTACCCATATTTGCCATGGACAGATGCTTGTTTGGCTATAGGAACAAATGTCAGAGATAATCGTGTATTATTCGTTGTAGCAAGACGCAATGAGTGATTTGTTACAGGAAAAGGGATCCTAACTGTTTATAACTTGTACAAAAATGAAGATATGAACAGACCATAATATAGTCGTCAAATATGCTGTCGACTGAAAGTAGATCATGTGAAGAGGGCATTGGGAGGTAGGTGAGATGCGTAGGCAAGAATACAGAAATGGAGTACAAAGTATGAAAGCTGCGATTGTCAAATTTAGCAAGCAGAATATAAAGAGCAACAGATTATCTAAGTGTCCTGGGACATGAATTGCAAAATGTTCAGGTCTGAGTCCAACGTGTGATTTTGCAATAATGTTCAAGTATCAGCTGCATGGGTCGTGTCTGTTTTTAATAATTTGTGTATTTGAAAATTATGTTCGAAAGAGACAACGTAATATTTGTTCAAAGTAGTGTTTGGAAAATTATGCAATGGCCACAGGGTTTGTTACTTCCCATGTAAAAAGCTCACCCTTTCAGAAGTTGTGATTTAAAAGTGTTGATTTGCAAATGATTTGTATGTGAGGGACGGTAGAAATACAGCTTTTGCTCCAAATAAGAATCCATTGTTTTCTGGATGAAGATCAACTTTTACAATGAGGAACCACTTTTGCTTGTCACTGAAGTTGTAATTGATTCTAATGTAATTGGTCAGCATGGAGCTGTGAAGAGATCGCAAAGAAAAGAAGCATTCAGTTGCTCACCAGCTCAGAGATGACATTTTTAATTTCCCCTTCCGAAATTTAAAAGGATTCTGAAGAAAATAAATTAGTATTTAGTGCAATAATTGCTGTAATCTCTAACTTTTAACTGATGAGGTTGGGACATTTTATAAGTCATCCTTCCACCTTGTTTATCTTACCAAGCAGTGGAAGCATTTATGGAAACAGAGCTGTGTAAACACGCTGGCCATCAGAAGAATCATAAGGGACATGCCAAGAACAGAATGAGAGAACAAAAGCAACTGAATAGCACTTCCTGTTGATACCTATTTCTAATCTATGTGCTCTGTTGTGAATACATTCGTAAGTAGATATGTCATTATTTCGTGGTTATTATTTTTATTATTATTTAATAATAAAAAATACATTTATTGTTTTATATAATGACTGTGTCTAATCGTCGACCTGTAGCTAGCAGCTAATGCAGAGAATTCCTAAAACAGAGATTGAGGCTATGCTGTTCACTGACTGCTCAAAGTGCCTTCTGCAGCATTCTTGTAGCTAAATCCACATTTACAATACAATACGAGGCAATTTAATGTGGCCAATCCACCGAGCCATCTTTGCAAAGTGAGAGGAAACCAGACACCCATGGGAAGACATGTAGATTCCATCAACTTCGAAATGGCCCAGGATACCCTGTTTAAAAATAATGCTTCCCATTCGCAAGAGAAAGTTGGCTGGTGATTTATGTCAACCTCTGTCTGAAAATCATCCATATTGGCAAAATTGCCATGTGTTCTGAAGTGTTTAAATCATATATTGGCACTTGTAAAAGGGGAACTTGATATCCAGCGTGATATTCAGTGTACGTGCAAATCATATATTGATTCATATTTTATCATGTTGAAATTGACAATAATACAGCACATTGATGGCACTATAGCAGGAGTACTGGACGCATTTTTTCAATTTCTTCAAGCAAGGAGTAAAGATAATGAATACAGAAAATTTGATTCATCAGAATACTGCCTTTTATTAATGGGCTGTTCCTTTTGAACCACTTTCACGCTAAGCTTCTGTTTATTGCAATAAGATATCATCTAACCGATTTACGACATTAAGGTGCTGTCATTGAAACATGTACTACCCTGTAGGCAGTTTAAAAGAGTAAAGAGGAAAAGAATGTTTCCACTGATCGATGCATCCAGAAACGAGTGAGATGGTTTTTAAAAATCAGGCTTTAAACTACTTAAAGAAAAATACATTTTAAACCTCTTCAGGCGTGAATATCTGGATTTCCCTTTCTGAAGATATGGTGACATCTGATTATTAAATTATTTTTAAGTTCGTTGTGGATAAATTCTAGTTGAGCACGCAGAGTCGAGATGGTGGCTTTGAGTTACAATTATATTAGTCAAACATTGAATGAATGAGAGAGAAGCCTATGCAACGTGAATGCAGTGCTCCTGATACTGATTCACATATGTATAAATTCAAAAGGATAAGTTCAAACGTACATCTTCATATCAAAGTACAATTTAACAGAGTATCTTATGTTCAAATGTGAGTGCCTTTTATCCGTGCCGTGTGGAAAGTCGTTTGCAATGCAGGCAGTTTATTTCATTTTCTGTCTGTTTTAAGCATTGTTTAAAGTTTTTTTGGAGTATGTGCTTATTTTGATAATGTGGCTTTGCGTTTCATTTTCTGACCGTTGATGGAAATTGCAAAGGACTTGTTGCAATTTCTTGCAGAACAGAACTTCGTTTCTTCTGTCAAGCTGTTCAGATACATTTAATATCATTTAAGTACGTTTTGCTTTCGTATCAGCCTTTAGTCCATTTTTATCTTATCTCTTCTTTTGCATAATTTTATTGTAACTCACGAGGTTTATGAAAGTCAAAATAAACTTCAATTACTTCATTGCTCGTGTTTAGAAATTATTATCAATAATATGATTAAATGTGAACTGCCCCTTCTACAAGCTCTCAGGCTATCGCCAAAAATGTCCCTATCCATGAGTAGTTCAGCTTTCACCGACTGAGTCTGGTACATTATGAATTGACCATTTGAAATTGATTTAATGTATTTGGTTGATTCATGATTTCTTCTGGTATCTTCTTCACCAGATTTTAAAAAAATTATCTACGTTGTGATTAACCAACACCAAATGTTAATGCTGCATAGTTGTGACATTGAATGACTTATCATGTATTTCTCTTGTTTCTCTTTCTCCCTTAGTTAATTTAGTGGCGTTATTGATCCTGATGCATGGGAAATGCGGCCTTTCTGCTTCTACCACTCGCTATCTGCTGGCTATGTCAATGGCAGATCTTCTATTCCTTATTGCAGAGGTCATACTGTGGCGGATAACGTATTATTATTTCCGAACAACATTCTTTCTGATCACACCTGTATGTAGTGTTATCCATGCTCTGCGTCGGGCTGCCACGGAATGTTCAGTCTGGTTCACCGTTAATTTCACCTTTGATCGATTTGTGGCCATTTGTTGTCAATGTCTGAGGGCAAAATACTGCACTAAGAGAACCGCCGTTGTTGTTCTAGCAGCAACCAGTGTTTTCTTCTGTTTGAAAAACATACCTCAGTACTTTGTGCAGGAACCTGCATATGTAATTAACAATGTGCCATGGTTCTGTTATGTAAAGCCAAGTTATTACACTAATCCCGGATGGATTTTCTTTGATTATGTTGACATGATTTCAACGCCATTGCTTCCATTCGTTTTAATTTTGTTGCTGAACGCTCTGACAATTAGACATATTTTAGTAAGCAGTCGAATCCGTAAGAGACTCAGACGTCAGAACAGTGAAAATATCGGTAATGATGCAGAAATAGAGAGTAGGAGGAGGTCTGTGATTTTACTCTTCAGCATATCCGGCAGCTTCATTCTTCTGTGGTTGTTGCATGTTATAGATTTCTTATATTACAATATTACAGGAGCAAATACAAGGGATTATAACAATTCTGAATTCATGATACAGAGAATTGGATTCATGCTGCGCAATCTGAGTTGTTGCACGAATACGTTTATTTATGGAGCGACACAGTCTAAGTTCAGAGGGCAATTCAAGAGTGCAATGCAATATCCGTTCGAGTCACTGCTTCGTCTGATAAAGAAACGTGACAACTGATAGCAGCCTGGAAACGTATCCCAGTGTCTTTTGGCCATTACCATCCAATACATCACAAATTCCGAAGTCAATTCATGAAAAAGAACTGTAGAAATACAGCAAAACCTGATTGTCAACTTGTCAACACTTACTTAATCCGTCTCTTACCTCTTCTGAAAACTCCGTTAACTTTGAAGATACGCATTTCATTTAGGAAATCCATGTTATAGCTTGCTCATGAAACTCCCATTTTCCATGTTACTAACAATCCTGCATGATAATTTGTGTAAATTTCTAAAGATTGTTAGCCTATCCGGTCTGTAATATTTGATCTTACAGTTGTTATCTTTATTGACCAAGGCAGTTCCTATATTTCAGACTCTGACACCTACCCTAAGTCTGGTGAATATCAAAGTTTGTATCCAGCACTCTCTTCAATTTACTTGTTTCTTTTTCCAAGCGCATTGAGTGAATCTTACCTGGAGCAGTCTTTTGTCAATTTTCCACACAGCTTCATATTCGACAATTCATTATCATCAAATTTTAGCCGTTCATTATAGATCGTTGACTCCAGTCACCATGATTTCGTTAGCATCCCAGTCTTTCATAAATCGTCGCTGGACACTTCATACAGCATGAAAGAATGATGTCCTTCATTACAATCAAACGTAACAACTCAAATTACGCAACCAGTATGTCACGTAAAGAATCACTTCAGTTACATGCTGAACACGATACCTACCTTTAAAAAGCGTTGCATGTTCTTGTGAAAGTGCAAATCAATCCTTGACCAAAACCCGCAGTAAATTAAACCAATATTCTAACTGTAACTGAAAATCCGAGTTGATCCGCAAATCAGCTTTACTACAAATTGAAATCCTGTTTAGAAATCTAATGTTAAATTTGATTCTTAAAACTAAACCAAAAAACAAACTTATTTCTTATTTTATCCAAATTCCAAAATCTAGGACAACTATTTCGATTGTTCAAATGTTAAAGTTTATATAACTGGCCATTTAAAATCGATGTCAAATGTTTGATTAAATTTGACCACAGCTTAATCCCCAACTATTCCCCTTAACCCCTTTATATCATTGTGAATGCTAATCGGAACCGGAAAATATCATGAGAAGCAGAAAGTAAACATTACCATGCTTTCACCAAACGTAACCTTATCTCTTAAGCCATCGAAATTTAGACCTGATGCTTAACAGAAAAATTCGATTTTTGGACAATAATCACTCAGACGAGAAATTGGATCATAGCCATTCAGGTTTAACCTGAGAGGTTCCCTCATCTAGCTTCTGTATGTTTGCTATGGAAGTGTAGAAAGGGGTGATGGCTACAGGGGCAGATACCTGAAGAAAATACATGCTGTCTGGGTTTCACTTTGTGTACAATCCACATCCTGCTTTCTCACTGCTACCACACAGGTTGGTTGGTTCACTCTCTTCAGGAATGACAATATTTTGTATGTATTGCTACATGGTTCCTTTGATAGGTGAAGTAACTGATATGAAGTCTTAGCTTTGAAACGCTGCTCTTACATCAGGTGGTTACAGACACAACCACGTCATGAAAGAACAGTGCATCCTAAGCTAGCGTTTCCATATAAACCTGCTGAACTGTAACCTGGTGTGTCATTTATAACTTTCTACAACCTCGTCCAACACCAGGACCATGAAATCAAGATATGAAGTCCATGTGCGTAAAACAATGATGAGGGCGGAAATGAGTGTCAGTTCTAATGTAAAATGGAACAGCTGTTGGATTTTAAAGGAAGGAACAGACAGAGAGCTTGAAAGCGAGAGAGAGAGCTTTTTTGCCAGTAGCCGAATTAGATTTGAGTTTTAATTGAATGCCAGAGAGCTGTTTGTTCAAGCAATGCGTCTCCTTACTTCGGAAAAAAGATTTGCACTGGGAGAAAGATGAGTGAAATTTAACGGTTCCCCTAGTTCTGGTCTGGTCATGAGATCATACTTGTCTTATGAAATATGGATATCCTGTACATTTAAGAGAATAAAAAGCTCACAGAATTACAGGACAGCACCAAGTGTTCTGAATAATATACAATATAACATGTAGTCTCGCAGTTTGGGTAGCAGGTTGCCTGGAAACTAAGGTAAACTTGAATTAGACCAATAAGGTGGAATTATACCCCCCAAAATACCAAACTCTAATCAAGTTTGAATTGAGTATATTGACAATATTAAAAGTCAATGTCACAATCCGAGGCTTGGGGCTATAATAGTGGGGAACATAATGAACAGCTGAGGGAGAAATGCCAAAATTCGAACAGATCTAGGCTGCTAGTCAAAAGTCTCTCAAATGTACCTGTCAAGAGAAGAAGTTCGCACGAGATAAATAATATCAACATCGACCCTGGAAGTCAACTCTACAGAGGAAGATGCAGAGAATTTGACTGCTGGCTGGTATTGAAATTTTGATTTTTCAGTAAGTCTTAAGCGATTGTTCACTGGACAAGTATTATAGAAGGGAAAGTAAAAGTTATGTTCGAGGAAGGAGCTGTAAATAATTGGTAGGTATTTATTCTCTTCGCGAGGTTTGAGAAGATTTGATGCTCAGGTTGAGGTTCTGGACGTCAGGTTGCTCGCTGAGCTGGAAGGTTCATTTGCTGATGTTTCGTCACCATACTAGGTAATATCTTCAGTGAGCCGACAGACAAAGCACTGCTTATGATACCTGCTTTCAATTTATATGCATGAGTTTATTTGAGTTGTGACATCTTTTCTTGTGGTGATGTCATTTCCTATGGTGGTGACATTTCCTGTTCTTTTTCTTAGTGGGTTGAAAATGGGGTCCAAGTCAATGCGTTTGCTGATAGAGTTACTGTTGCAATGCTATGTGTCTTGGACTTTTCATGCATGTCTCTGTTTGGTTTCTCCGAGGATGGATGTGTTGTCCTACTCCAAATGATGTCCTTCCTTATCTGTATGTAAGGATACAAATGAAAGAGTGTGATGTTGCTTTGTGCTTAGTTGATGTTCGAAATATTGCTAAACAAAAGTCTAATACAACTGCAACGTGACCTGCCAACTCTTATACTCACTACAGGAAACCTTGGCTTCTGTCTTACTGACCACTTCACTGACTTTGCTGACACGTTCAGGGAACAGTAGCTATGAACTCCCAGATCCCTCTGTTCATCAATTTTCCACAGGACTTGTCCATTTACTGTGTCACCTCACATTTGCCTGCATTGAAGTCCATCTGCTAATCCACTGCCAAATTTTCCAATCTCTACATATTCTACTGTGATATCTGACAGTCTGCTTCCCGATCTGCTACTCCACTAATATTGGCATCATCTGCAAACTTTCAAATCAGGTAATCTACACATTCCTACAAATCCTTCATGTATATCTTAAAAAATAGCGGTTCCAGCACGGGTCCCTGTCGAACACCAACTGTCACAGTAATCTATTTGAAGAAACTCCTTTCCACTACTACTTTCTGTCTCCTGTTGCCCAGCCATTTTTTTCTATCCATCTATCTAGAACAAACTGTGCCTCATGCGAATTTAACTTCTCCATCTATGTACCACGCAGATCCTTATACAACGCCTCACAAAAGTCCATTTTTGTGGCACCGGTATCCAATCCTGCATCAATCAATTTTGTCGCCTCCTCAATGAATTATATTAGGTTTTTGAAATATGACCTTCCCTGCACAAAACCATCTTGCCTCTCACTGATAAAACCATTTCCTTCCTAATGGCAATGTCCTCAACCTCAGTTTCTTCTTCAACAGCTTCCTTAACTTTAGAGGCAGGCTCACAGATCTGTAATTATATGGATTATCTTTGCTAACCTTCTGAAACAAGGGGACCACATTAATAATTTTCCATACCTCCGGCACCTCACCTGTGTTCAATGATCCTGCAAAGATATCTGTTAACGGCCCAGCAATTTCCTTTCTTGCTTCCGTCAGTAACGTGGAATAGATCCCATCCAGACGTATCCACCTTTATCTTTTAGAATACCGAACAACTCCCCCTCCTCATGACGACTTGACCTTCAGTAATCAAAGATCTATCCCTAACTTCAACATACGTAATGTCCCTCTCAACGCTGAATACCGATTCAAAGTACTCATTCCGAATCTCACCCAATTTCTCTGACTCCACGCATTACTTTCCTCCTTTGTCCTTGAGTGTGCCAACCTTTGCTCCGAGTACCCTTAGATGTGAGCAAAATGATTTGGGACTTTCCTTCACCTTGTTTGTTCCTGATGTCTCACGACCCATCTTCAGTCTTTTAATTCCTCCTTTTAGATTGGTACAACATTCCCCATATTCTTGAAAAAGCTTTTCCTGCCTTCAGCCGCCTAGTCCTTATGTGCGTGTCATTTTTACTTTTAGCTATTCTCGCAGTTTCTTCTGTCATTCACGGTTGCCTAATCTCGACATTGCCATCCCTTAATTTCACAGGAACACATCTCTCATATAGTCTAATGAAACTCTCTTTAAAAGACTCCCACATAATCAATGTGGATTTACTTTCAAACAGATGCTGTCAAACTACATTCGCCAGCACTAACTAATTTTGGTACAATTGAAATTTCCTCAATTTTGCACTCTTCCTTTAGGACCACTCTCGTCTTTGTCTATGCGCATTCTATAGTTGATGGAACTGTTGTCATTATTCCAAATAAAATCGCCAACTGAAGCTACAACCACCTGGCCAGAGTCAATTCCCAATGACAGATCCAGTATGGACGCAGTATCGAACTGGATTACTGACGTACTGCTGGAGAAAGCCCTCCTGGATGGTTGTCACAAATTCTGCTTCAACCTTCCTCTAACACGAAGTGAAGCCCATACTATGTTCAGAAAATTAAAACCTCCTGTCACCATTGCCCTGTTGCTCCTGCAGTTTTCCATGATTTGATTACATGTTTATACCTCCATCTAACGTTTGTTCTTGGGAAGCTTCTACGTCCTGCACACTTCCTATTTCTAGGCTCTGTCCATATTGCCTCACTGCTCGAGTCTTCCATAGTGCAGTCGTTCAGCACAGCTGTGATATATTCCTTTATCAGTAATGCAATTCCTCCACTCCTTTAAGCTCTGTCCAGCTTGAAGCATCGACATTCTGGAACATTTAGTTGCCAATCATGCCGTTCCTGCAACCCAGTCTCAGTAATATCTATAACATCATACTTACAGGTATTAATACACAAAATAAGTTCTTCTGCCTTACCTGCTACACTTCTTGCATTAAAACAAAAGCATATCAGACCAACATTCCTTTCTGCGCATTGTCATCTCCCTGCCTACTCGTCGTTCAGTCACGCTGACTTAATTATTTAGCTCCTTACTGGCTTCAGTTACTGCCAGTTGGATGTAAGTTTGCTCACAGAGCTGGAAATTTTGTGTGCAGACATTTGGTCACCATCCGAGGTAACATCATCAGAGTGTCTCCGGTGAAGCACTAGTGTTACTGAGTCGCTTTCGATTTGTGTTTTTGGGATTGCTCAGATTGGTGGTATCATTTCCTGTCTGGATATCATTTCCCGTGATGCTGCTATTTTCTCTCATTTTCCAAGAGGGTGCTAAATGGCGTCCACGTTAATGGGTTTGTTGACAGAGTTCCGGTTGGAATGCGACGCTTTAAACAAATGTTGTGCATGAGTCTGTTTGGCTAATCCGAGGATGAGTATGTTGTCCCATTCCTAGCGATGTCCTTCATCTTCCGTGTGTAAGTATACTACTGAGAGAGGGTTATGTCTTTCTTTTGCTAGGTGATGTTCATGTGTTATGGTGACTACTTTTCTGCCTGTTTGTCGAATGTAGTGTTTGTTACACTTCTTGCAAGTTATTTTGTAAATGACATTAGTTTTGCTCGTTGTCTGTAAAGGATCTCTAACGTCCATTAGCTGCTGCTTTCGGGCGACCATGATGCCAAGTGGACTGAGAAATCTGGTAGTTATTTGGGAGCTGTACTTGATGTAGGGGGAGAGTGGCTAGCTTTTGTGGACGCGTTCTATTCGATTGTTCGGTTAAATTGAGTTTCGTGCAACACCTCTATTTGTTGTTGAGAAATCGGCAGACTGTAGGTTTGAATACAATTCAATAGAAGAGCGAGGGAGAGTGACACCGAAGGGTTTCAATGAGAGTGGGGTAGTGAGAGTGAATTGAGGTAATCATTGTGACAGTGACGTATTTTGACACTGAGTGAGTGAAAGTGAATATGAGGGACTGAGAGAAAGAACGAAGAAGTGAGCATGACCACGAAAGTGTGAACGTGACAGGGAGAGCTTAAAAGTGTGGGAGTCAGTGACGCTGAATTAGTAAATGTATCTGTGCGAGTGTGAATTGGCTGTGAGAGTGCGAGTAGTTCTGTGGGTGAGTGAGTGTAACTGTGATTTTGAGGGAGTGACTATGACTGTAAGAGTGTCAGAGTGGTAGTTAGCGAGTGTGTGTGACTCTGACTGTGCGAGACTGATTATGAGAGTGAAAGGTGAGTGTAAAAATGGGGAGTAAACATGAGAGTGAGAGAGTGCACAGTGACAACGGAAGAGTGGGCATTCAAGTGAGTGAGTGAGCGTGAGATTACGGTAATGAAACGAGCGAATGAGAATGACTTTTCCTCTCAATATCTTCACATTACAATGTGATAATATCTAGTCATATAACTGCCGTCCCGAAGGGACAAAGTCTCACTGGATCTGAAAGTGTTAATTGAGCAGGGAATGGGATTTTAGTGTGTTGCTGAGTCAGTTCTCTGATGCACGGGACATTTAAACACATTATATTCCATTTGCCAATTAATTGCGCACATCATGAAGCTGTCTGTATCTGTTTACAGCCTCTTTGATTGTTCCCACAGCCTTCAGTGCAACCCACATGATTATATCTGCGAGCATGGGGAATATCACACTTGCTTCCTTCGTCTGAATCATTGATACCGATTGAACCACCCGTACCAGCTCACCACCTGTTTACTTCTCCATACTGAAGTAATTCAAAACACTCCAGAATACAGAAGACACTATTATTGTCAAGGTAGACAGAGAGTCCCAGACAAAGAGAGAGTTATCGAGAGACAGAGAGAGAGGGAGACAGAGAGACAGAGAGAGAGAGAGAGAGCAATGATAACTTGGGGACTAAGAAAAGTGAGATAACGTTAATTAGAGAGAAAAAGAGAGAAAGTTGTAACTGCTTACTAAGCTGAAAAGCTCTGGAAAAAAATCAGGGCATTTACTGCAGGCATAGCGCAGTATGTATATGGGATTTCAAATCTGTGTCCAAGATGCTTTTGATGAGAAAAATGTAGATGTGATATCTTATTCCAGTTGTCGCACCATGGTGCACGTGCCCCGGGAGCATTAAATGAGGATCGTCTGGGGGAGTCTTCCTCTAACTCGAAATCAGGATTGTTCGTTCCTTGTGTATGCACACAGGACAATGGAGAACTAATATATCTCTTTCGTCCACTCTGTTGACAGTATCCAAGAATTTGCAAAGGAGAAAAAACAAATGGAAATGTTTGAATCCTTGACATATTAAAAAATCAATTAAACTTTGCCTAGAGATCCGATTTAGCACATATTTGGCTCAGATATCATCTCTTCCTTACATTGTGAGGGTCCTGTATCACATGCCAGACTGGAATCACATGCTGTCTTTGGAAAGAGGAAACAACCCATGGGTATAGAACATTAGTATGTGCGGATGGTCAGAAGCAAGAATCTATAGAAGAATCAGAACAGAACAGAGAGAAACTAATAACATAGCATGAATTTGTGGTAGATTTCAGTTCTTTTTGAGAATTGTAATCAATGGGATATTAACCCAAACAAAAACAGAAGTTGCTGGAAAAGCTCAGCAGTTCTGACAGCGTCTGTGAAGAATATCAGAGGTATGTTGTCATCTTTCTGGTCCAGTGGCTATTGCTTGGAAACAAGAAAGGTAAGTATTAACTTGAGTTTTCTTCACAGATCCTGCCAAACCTGCTGAGATTTCCCAGCATTAAGCAGCCGCACTTGTTCCATTTTTTTTTCCGATATTTTGACCATTTGCGTCTGAATCGAGAGTTCAAGATCGAGTCATTGAAAGAAGTATGTAATGGACTCTAGTTAATCTGAGTATAGTGCAACACCTCTGCTCGGATTCTGCTGAGCTTCACAAACCTGAATATATCATCTTGGAAACAGCTTTCCATACTATTCATCTCTGAAAGGATTTGACAGGTACACCGTCGAAGCATTTACTGTGCAGATAAATCCTTCCTCAACCTCTTAACGGTGTTTTGGGTGAGGACATTTTAGGAAAACATTTAACTTCAACCCTGTATGTGACAGCTATGAAAACTGATAATAAATGCTGCATATTTTGAAGGGGACAGAACAAATGTAGATTGACAGAATAAAGATCATAAAAAATATGATATTACAAGTTTTATTGTGTGTGAATGCTTGAATGTGCATATATTAGAGCAAATATGTGTGTTCAAGATTCGTGTGCCTGTGTGAGAATGGATATGTGTAAGAGCGCGTCGGTTTGTCTGAAGAATTACGTGTGTTTGTGAGTGTAAGGGAGTTTGTCACTGAGTATATATAAGTAAGAGAGTGCTACAAGTGCCTGAGAAACTGTGTATGTTGGTGAGTTTTTAAGGTTCCACGTGTGTGTGTCTGCTTGTGTGTGCGTGAAATTGAGGGTACTTGTATGAGAGTTCATGCTTGCATGCATATGAGTGGCTGACATATTGACAGTCCATGTCTCTGTGTGTTTACGCGCATGTGTAAATGTGTTTATGCCATTCAGTGATTGTTCTTTCTCTATATGTCTGTCTGTGTGTTGGAGTGTGCATGTATGGTTCTGTGCGTGTGTGTTTGTGGGATTGTATGTGTAGAATCTCACAGAGCAATTGTGCAATGGAGAAACTCGAAAGGTACATTCGTATCTTCAGTGAAAGAGCAAGTCGGAACGAGAAAGTTTCACGTTACTTACACATGTTCCTGATACAATATAGGTAACAGCATCATATTGTTTGTCCTCCACATTGTTTGCTCTACCATCAATTTACATTTCTGATACTACAAACCGCCTGGATAATAATGTTTAGTATTTTCGCACCAGTTCAAACAAGAGCATTTTCTTTTTTCTATTCTTTTTGCTGACATTAATCACATTTCACCACAGTTTATTCCTCTGCCATGTTTTAAATATGCCTAACACGATGTAGAGAGCAAAGTAGATGACATGTTGAGATGTGACTGTACACTCAATATCGTCATGTTGCAATGTTATAATTGCCACTCTGAAAACTGTCTACACTCAAGGCCAAATCCTCACTTGGTCTGGAACTGTGAACTAGGCATTGATTGGGAGTGCAGAGAAGGTTCGCCTGGCTGATATCAGGAATGAAAGGGCTGTTCCATGAGGAGAGGTTGGTTCAACTGCACGCATAATAAGAAGAATGAGTGGGGCACAGGAGGATATGAGCGAAACGCATCCAATTCTGACAGGGCTAGACATGGAATATGTCTCCCCTGGTCCGTGAGTCTCAAAACAAAATTCGCAGTCTCAGGCTATGAGCTAAATCATTTTGAACGGAATTGGTTGCCATACTGAGAAATCTTCTCCAACAGAAATCTGTGTAGATCGTCACTCAATATATTCAAGAAAGAGAGTGATGACACTTTTGAAATTATAGGTATTGCTGGGTATGACGAGAAGACTGAAGAACGCGTGAAGTACAGGATCAGCCGTAAGCATACTGAATAGAGGAGTAGTCATCGTGGGATCGATGGCCTGATTCTGCTCCTGCATTCTCTGTTGCAGTCAGTATATTACGCTCCTGAAAATTCTGAAAAGTATTAATAGCAGCTTTGCTTCATACATGCCTGAGTCTTGAAATGTGAACTTTCATTGCAGAAGTAGTTTGCATTTAGTCTTAGGGTCAAAGTGGTTCACAGGATTTTGACACACTGATGGTAAAGGAACAGTCAATATAGTTCCACCAGTGTCTGGCGCGCGACATGGAAAGGAGTTTACAGATACTGATGTAACTGCTGCCTTTGCAATTCTGCATGGTTACGGTTTAGACCTTGGAATATACATTGAAAAATCAAGCATGTTGTTGATTCATAGCAGCTGCATCCCCTGCTTATATTTGTTAATTTGCTCATCTTTCCAAAGTTTTGATGGCTGAGTGAATACTTGCACACATTCAGACCAGCTGAATAGCCTCTCCCCATTATGAATTCATTTGTGCGTCTGCAGACTTGTTGATTGAGTGAATTTCCTTCCACAATCTCAGCAAGTAAATGGCCACAGCCCTGTGTGAAATCTCTGGTGCATCTGCAAACAGGCGAGCTGATTTGATAGTTTTACATAATGCAAGCAGGTGGTTGAAAGCAAGTATGAAAGCACTGTGTCTGAACAGGGCAAAATATGCACTGATTCTTTTCGTGCACTCAGAGTAGATGAGTCCCCTCTCACCAGTAGCAGATAACTGATGTTTCCAGAGTGCGGGCAAATCAGGGAATTGCTTCCTATGTCCTGAGCAGGTGAATAGTTTCTCCCTGTTGTGTATAAGTTGATGAATTGCCAGTGTTGACAGGAAATATAATCCCAATCGGGATTTTCACAGTTCCTCCATATTGTGCATTCAACTATGTTTATGGATGTTTAAAAATCGTCAGATGCTTCATCCACACAGAACACAGTGTGGTCGCTACGGGAATGACGGAGTTGAATGGGGGATAGGAGAGAATCGTGTTTGCAAGAGTTGCTTCTTTGCTTTGAGGTTCTTACTTGCTGCATTTGACTTATTCCATTGCTTGAAGCATTAATTACAGTTTTTAAGCTTTTGCTTTTTTGGAATTTGGAAATAAGAATCGAAAGCAATGTTCTTTTAAACAGGAGAAGGGAGAGAGTAAAAGACCATGTGGAAGTTAATCAGAGAAGGTCTCTTTCTCCAACATCCTTTAAAATGAATTATTTAGGTAAAAATGCAGATAGTAAACACAATAAACAATTCCCCTTTCTTGCCAATAGATTTTTAATCTCTCTTCCACGAAATCAGCAACCCTTCACCTTACTCGCTCTCTCCTACCAATCTCGGTTTACTGCCGCTGATGTATACCAAATACATTCTCCTGAAGTTTCTGATGAACATACCCATCATGTCATGTTCTTAACAGTCTCTGCTCCCTTCCTGGGTTCACCTCCTTTTCCTTCAGGTTCTACAAGTTAATTACTTAACCACAGAATTTTATAATCAAGGAAATGGAGAGAAACATGAAAGACAGGGCTGTGCTGCCAGTGATGTACTGACATCTAAAGGAAGTTTCAGTCTCGGTGAAACCCCATCTTCATTCAGACAGCAGCAGCAGCAACAGCTCTGCATCGAAGAAAGGAGCAGCTCCACAAGCTCATTGTTTAACGTCGGCACTCAGACAATGATGCATTTCTGATTGGTTGGAGGACCAGAGTGATTCCTGACTTCCAGCTTTTCGTACTTGTCATTTTTTGTGTTATGAATACCGAGGAAGTGGAATGAAGAACCCCTTGGCTCTTGGGAAATTGTATGGAATGTTCACATGAACAAACCAGGCAGCATCAGGAAGTTGCAAAGTCACCGTTTTGGGTGTAACACTTTTTGAAGTAGGCTTGCACTCGAAACATTGACTTCTTCATCTCCTGATGATGCTAGGTCTGCTGTATTCCTCCAAACTCCTGCTTGGATTCAGGGAACTGCCTTTGTTTTTGGTTTAGTTCTATCCAAAGAACAAACAGGGATGCTGTCTTTATCCACGAATCACAGAGCTGAATGAGTTCCTACGTCAATACTCTTCTCACATTTGCAGATTCCCGTAACAACTTACCACATGCGCTGTTTCCCGTTTCCCTGCCTCGGCGATTGTGAGAGCTTTAGTCCCCAGAATTCATTGGAGCTCTCTGGATTTGGTTGAAACGTGTGGGGCGGAGGTTGGTAGGAACAGAATTTCGATTCAGACACTCAAGTATCTGGGTCACCACTGGAGTTCACTGGTTTTCTGACAACATTAATAAAGATTCAGCCATCTATGAGGTGGAGCAGAATATGGAAAAACATACTTGTGGAGAAATATCATTGTCTAATATGGGAAAACATACCTGTGGAGAAATATCATTGTCTAAAAATGTTGGGGATCTTTGGAAGTGACTCCCCTAAATCTGGGTGATGCTCGAGCACAGAACAAATTAAACGAAGAGAGGCAGGTTTAGAATTAACTTTGGTATGAAGGGTTGTAGAATTCCGTCAGGACATGTCAGTTGGGTTCAGTTAACACTTTCTCCAATGTTGGAGTGGTGTTGAAGGCTGATCTCCCACACCCCGATCCAGGTCGAAGTTACAATATCATTATGTTAAGTTATTGTGAAGCTGAACCCGGAACTCTGCATCTTCACTGAAAGACATTTAGGGGAAAAGCAGGAGCAGAGTCTGAGAGATCAGCATTCCAAACCTCGATGAGGAAGAAGCATGTGTTCATGTATACTTTTGCACACGATGGTTTATTCACAAAATTTCTAATAATATGTCCTGTACTTCCAATGATACCTCTGACTAAACCATATCGTTCAAAGAACAAAGTATAAAAACAGGAACTGACCGTTCGGCCCTCCAAGCCTGTGTCGATTTAGATTCACTATCTAAACCTGTTGCCCTTTTTAATAAGGATCTGCATCACTTTGCTCCTTGCCCATTCATGTAGCTGTTTAAATATTTTAAATGGCTGTATCGTTCCTGTCTCGAACATCTCGGCTGGCAACGCGTCCCAGGCACCTACCATACTCTGCATGAAAAAAGTTTTCAGGCATACCTCAGATAATCTCTTTTTCTCATACTTTGAACTCGAGACCTCTCGTAATTGAGTGCTCCATTCTGCAGAAAGGTTTCTTGTTATTTACGCCGTCAACGCATTTCGTGGTTTTGTGGGCCTCAATCGCGTAAATAACAACCTCCTCCATTCCAATGAAAATATTGTTATTCCGCACAACCCCTCCTCATAGCTAGCAACCTCCATAACAGGAAAAATCTGGTTGACGTCCTCTGCACCGTCTCCAAAGCATCCATACCCTTTTGGCAATGTGGAGACCAGAACTGTGTACAGTATTCCAAATGTGGCCGAACCAAAGTATTGTACGACTATAGAGGAGAAAGTGAGGTCTGCAGATGCTGGAGATCAGAGCTGAAAATGTGTTGCTGGAAAAGCGCAGCAGGTCATGCAGCATCCAAGGAACAGGAGATTCGACGTTTCGGGCATAAGCCCTTCTTCAGGAAGAAGGGCTTATGCCCGAAACGACGAATCTCCTGTTCCTTGGATACTGCTTGACCTGCTGCGCTTTTCCAGCAACACATTTTCAGCTATTGTACAACTATCGCATGACATTCCTTCTCTTGTACTCAGTGCGCTGTCCAATGAAGGGAAGCATACCGTATGCCTTCTTTACCACTCCACTTACGTGCGTTGCCAGCTTTAGGGGAAAATGATTATGAACACACAGATGTGCCCGTTCTTCAATTTTCACGTGGGCATTTCCATTTAGCGTAGAGTTCGCTGCTTAGCTGGATCTTCCACAATGCAGTTGGCATTTGTATGGACCGACCTCCATTTGCCATTTCTCTGCCCAGTTCTGCAATACATTTATATTCTTCTGCATTCTCTGACAGACTCCTTCACAATCTGGTAATCTTGGTGTCATCTGCAAACTTGCTAAGGAGGCAAGCTACACCTTCCTCCAAATAATTTGTTTCTCTCATATTCAACAGTGGTCCTCGCACAGAACCCTGTAGGACACTATTGTCCCAGGTCTCCATTTTGAGAAGCTCCCTTCCACTATTCCTCTCTGTTACCTGTTGCATCAACAGTTCTCTATCTGTCCAGCTAGAACTCCATGGACCCTTTGTAACTTCACTTTCTTCATCAGCGTATCATGTAGAAATGTTATGAAGCGCCGAGCTGAAGTCCATGTATGGCATAGCCATCCCATCCCTCATCAAATATCTTTGTCACTTATTCAAAGACACGATTAGATTTGTACGATATGACCTTCCATGCACAACACCATGCTACCTATCACTGACAAGTCCATTTTCTTCCAAATGTGTATATATCCTTTCCCTCATTATCCTGTCCAGTAGCTTCCCTACCACTGAGGTGAGATTCAAAGGCTTTTTAGTTACCTGAGTTATGCCTGCTAACCTTCTTCAACACGGGGACAACATCAGCAATTTACAAGTGTTCTGCGACCTCCCCTGTGTTCATTGATGCCACAAAAATATCTGCGAAACCTCTCTTATTTCCTTTCTCGCTTCCATCAGTAGCCAGGATGAGACCTGTAGACTCATCCACCTTAATGGCGTTGAGAATACCAAACACGTCCTTCTACCTTATACCGACCTGACCTAGCGTAATCAAAGATCGTTCTCTAACATCAATACCTGCATTATCCCTCTCCTCAGTGAATACTAATGCAAAGTACGCATTATGAATCTTACCTAATTAACTGCAATTCACACATATATTTACTCCTTTGTCTTTTACCGGGCCAAAACTTTCTCAAGTTGCCTTCTTTCTTTTTATATATGATTACAATGCTTTTTGATTTTCCTGAACCCTGCTCGCTAATGACCTAATGATCTCATATCCCCTTTTAGCCCACTTAGTTCCTCTGTCAAATAAAGGATTCACTGGGAGATGAAGATGAATTTCATTTACTGCAGTCTTGTGGGTACCGAATGGATTCAATCGTTCAGATTTGGATTTACAATCTCTATCTTTGGTTGGGAAAGTGCTGAGATGATTCTATCTGATGTTAAGTTCTCACATCCTCCTACCTATGAAAATAATAATTCTTCAGTTGTGATTGGCATAGATGCACCATGTGATTGGATATTTCACAGATGCTTCTTCTCCAAATTAGAGGGCATTTCCCGAGAGATTCTCCCGTGATGGTAGGGATATTGCATTATTTTTAGTGAATTTTTAAAGTCATGGGCATGGCAGATCAGTATGTAGCACTGCAGCCTCACTGCCCCACAGACCTGGGTTAAATTCAATCCACGGGCTCTGTGGAGTTTGTACATTCTTCTCGAGTCTGCGTGGGTTTCCATCAGATGCTTCTCTTTCGTGTCCAGTCCAAAGACATACAGGTCGTGTGGATTGCGTGGTTGCTAACTTTTCTGTAGTATTCTGGGATAACCAAGCAAGGATTTTTTAGCCATGGGAAATGCCGAGGTAGAGGGACAACTTCGGATTGAATCTGGCTAGGTTGCTGTTTGGAGGTTTGATGTGGACTCAATGCGCCGTTGGGATTCGATCATTCTGCATCCTCAACAATTTCTTCTGCCCTCCTGGACATCACTACCCACATTTATGATCACCAAGACATAAAAGTGTTTGGTTTTTGAAATATTGTGTTAGGCATTTGAATAACATGCTGCGGGACGATGCTTATATTGAAATGCATTCCAGCGGATTTCAGATATTTGATATTTTTCAAAGGATTTCCCCTGCGCAAAATGTCTTTTCAGAGATAATGTACCGGTATACAAAATAACCGATGATATTAAATTATCACAATTAGGAGTACAGTGGGAAGAAGCGAAGTTAACCCTAGTGTTCTGCAACCCGATATTAATCCTTCAGGCATCATGAACGAACACAGGTGAACTGGTCACCGACAGATCTCGGTCTGAGGTATGTCGGTGTGCAGGAATGGACTTCCAAATCTCCTCAAGAATCTGAAATTCGGAAAGTGTCACAATGAAGCTGAAACGCTTTGATTTGGCTTTGAAGGGTTGCTGGCACTCTATAAAACCACGTTTCATTTGTAATCAATATACAATATATTGAAATGAATGCGAGCAGTTGCTTGTTCAGCATGAAGGGAAGCCAACTTTCTGAAGAATAGGAACCCCAATGCGGACTGTAGCTGTGAACTAATGATTTCTAGACGACTTTAACTTACTGGCCGAAGACCTCAGCATTTTCCACCAGTCTCAGTTCTCCGCCACCATTCTCACAACTCAAACTGGAATTAGGCAGCAGGGTTAGTTAATAGACTGAAAATTATGGCTGAAGGTGGGAGAGATAATGTACTCGCACAAGTGGTCTTATATTTATCAGACTCTGTTATTCGACGACAGTATTGAAAACACTTCGGAAACGCATCATTGCAACAAAACATTTTCTGCTGTCTAGAGGCATTGAATGGTTCTATTTAAACATTTATTTCCCTGACGGTGAATGTAAGTTAACAATTATATGGAGTGCTCCAAGGAGAGCGGTACTTCACAGTGTGCACTTCACTCTGTCTCTCTAACAGTCTGCCTATCCTCATCTCTCTCAAACACAACAGGATTGTGAGGACTGCACATAATGGAGAGCTAGAGTCGATAGACTCTCGCGCAAGAAAAGCCACAGCAGGTCAGGCAGAATCTGAGGAGCAAGAGTGCCGACGTTTTGGGCATAACTCTTCAATAGGTCGTGAAGAAAAATTATGGCCAAAGCATCGATTTTGAAAGAATGTTTCCCTTTTCGGACGTATCTATGATCAGAGGGTACAATGCCAGAAAATAAAAGCACACTGAACGAAGGCTGAGATGAGGAGAAATGTTTTTTCTCAAGGTTTGTGAGACATTGGAAGTCCTCGCTAATGAGATGTGGACGTAGAGTTCTTGTAGACATTTAAGGGTGGGACAGATTCTTGATATGCCCGGCAATAGAGGGTTGTGGGAAAAGAGCAGTAGAGTGGACGTGAGGAATGTCCAACTCGCCGTGATCACATTTAAGACTAGCAGGGCTGATTTATCTCGCCTTGTTCCTGTTTCCATGATGAGGAGGTCCCAGAGTTTGACTGTGGTGTACAAAGTGAAAAATCACACATCATTCGGGTATTATCTAAAAGATTTATTTGGAATCACTCGCGTTCGTAGCGCTATTCCTTCCTCAGGTAGCTGTCAGTTATACTGAACCTGTTGAAATATCACCTGCAAACTTAATTGCTTCCATGATCATACTAACGCAGCTCGCCTTGACAACCTTCTGCTGTAATACATATTATAATTCCACAGCCTTCTGATAGATTAAATTCCTTGTCCCTGTGTTAACTAGGTCACCTAAGAGATCCTGAGCGAAGCAGATGCCACACAGTGGGGACTGGGGACGGAAATCAAGTTCCTGGTTTGATTTGTGGGTCCGGATCTGCGGTGAGGCTCCTATCGTCTCACCATGAATTGCACATGCCTTTGGTCACAACGTGGCCCGAGTGAGTGATGGTGACACCAGATCAATAGGATCACAGGCCAGACATGGAGGACGAACGGGGAAACTGGTCCTCCAACCAGTCTGAGTGGATAATGGGTGGTGTATGTGTGACGCTGCTGTTCCTCTGTGCAGTTGCATTGTCGTTGTAACTGAGGCTGGCTGCGGGTGGTTGGTACTGGTAAAAGGTGAGAATATACCGTGTGTATCCTTGGAGTGGAGACAACAGAGATTGAGATTGTCTTTTAAAGAAGCAGACATCCTAGAAAATCGTAATGTAAAACTTGAGGTTCTGGCTTGAAGCAGACCAGGAATAGGAAGCATGTCAAAAGCAGGTGCTGTTGAAGGCCATCATGTTAATTGGGAGCAAGATGCACAGCACTCATGCGCAACCTTTCTTTCAATAAGTTCTGGATTAAAAAAAAGATACGTGCACAACAAATGTAAACCATGAGAAATGCTTGCTTCTTCTCAATTTCAATTTTGAAGTCATAGGAGCTTTTTTTTTCATTGCCAAGTTGCTTTTCGTCAAATTTTCATTGGAAAGTCTTTACACTAAGTGAACTCAAAGGGAACATCCGGGAACACCATGAGCAGCGTGATTTTCAAATAGGGCTGTGAGAGGAAGAACATTTCCACTTCAGAGAGAGGGATTGTTGAGTTATAGAACCATAGATTCATACAGTGTAGGAAACATAACCTTAAGTTCAACTAGTCCACGCTGATCATGATTCCAAACACATCGAGTCCCAATTTCTGGTATTTGGCCTATACCCCTCCAAACCTTGCATATTCATGTACTTCTCCAAATGTATTTTAAACATTGCAACTATACCTGTATCCATCACTACCCGTGGTAGGTTCTTCCACACATGACCCACTCTCTGTATAAAAATTGTTCTCATGTGTGAGACCAAACAGCGTTGTTATCACTGAGTTGGTGCCCGTGCCACGTGCAAGCGATGCAAGAAACCTGGATAGAGTTATGTTAAAGACATGGCAACAAGTACGGTGCCGGTGGGAGGGTCTCGGATACCTGGATAATTGGGACTCGTTTTGGAGTATGTGGTGTCTCTTCAAACAGGATGGTTCACACGAAAAAGAATGGCACCAATATCCTCGAAAAGAAATTTGCAAATGCAACTCGTGAGGGTTTAAAATAATTCAGGTGACAAACGAATTTGTTGTTCCAGTGTACAGGATGTTGAGAGTCGTGAGATCAGAAATGAGGTTTCAAGGTCGCAAGAGTGTACCAGCAATCATGAATGTAGCTTCAAATGGTTCTGTGTCAATGCCAGAAGCATCCAGGTTAAGGTCCGTGAACTTGCTGCATGGGTTGGAACCTTGGATTTAGATGTTGGAGTCATTTGGGTGACATGGATAGAACAGGGACATGAATCGTTCTTGCATATTCGTGCACTTAAATGTTTCGGAAAGAACAGACAAGATAGGAAAGGATTGGAGAGTGTGCTATTGTTCACGATGGAAGTATTAAGGTGGCAGAAAAAACGTTTAAGGACTCATCTACTGAAGTAGGATGGGCTGAGCTTTGAAACAGGAAAGGAGAAATCACACAGAGTGCAGAGCATCTGCCAGAGCATCTGGAATGAGCTGCCAGAGAAAGTAGAGAAGGCTGGTAGAATTGTTTGATGTGGGTGGTGGAGCATGAAATGGCATGCAGTTGATAAATGAAATTGATTATATAATACCTCATGGAAACATTTATGCAACAGAGCTCACAACTGATCGTTGAATAATTCTACTTCAAGGTAAACAGTTTCTCAATAAATCAGAGTAACATGCAATTTTTAAATAATTTAAACAGATTGTGCCACAGGGTATTAATGCCCTCAGGGAAAGGTTATTCTAAAAGTCATTATGCCCTTTTTTATTTGGTGAATTTGCAGAAATCTATCAAAGTGTGCATTGTCGGGGTTGCTGCATGGTGTTGGACACTGCCTACTTCCAGCACAACAAACGAGTAGCTCAGATATTGCACTGGCAATTCCAAGGGGTTTCTCTGGACTGCTGTGATTCTGGGTTACCTTTCAATTCGCCAAGCCTTCGAATCAAGGTAGGAACACTTTTCTTTCATCCACTTCTTGACTGGAGAATGTTGGACATTTCACAAATGATTTGTGGATGTTCACAAACTGGGTTGTAGACATAGGTTACTTCCCTGGTGAAACATTTGAATTTGGATCTGTCAAAGCGACTGTTTGGGGACACAATTTTAAACAATTGTTTCCCAGCACTCTGTGAATCTGCAGACGATTATTCTGCAATAGACTGTGAGGAAGTGCATTATACAGCAGCTCCAACCGTGTAAAACTCGTCTGTCCACGCACAGGGGAGAGACCAGTGGGAGTCAAGGGAAAGGGTATTTTCTTTAGCTCATCAGAGCAGGTGAAACACGTGTGAAGTGCATAAGGCGGTACCATTCGCGAGATTGTTCACGAGCATCAGGAGAAGTTAAGATAAAATATCTAAGAAAAATAAATCGACCCCCACAACTCGAAAATGAGCCAAACTGATTCTTCTGCTTTTATACTGAACGACTCACTTCTCGGCATCCCAACCAGCAATTTGAATGTGAGCTTTTGGGACACTCTATTCTAATGTAGAAGTTCAGTCTCTCTCTGCAAATAGTGGACTTGCATCTTCCTGCTATCTATTTCTCACACGAAGGCTCCAAACGTAAACCATCTGCCCTTCTCCGTGTTGGCAGTTTACAGCAGATATAACATACAGCATAATAGATATTCCTCAGCTCTCGATATTGTGCCAGCCTTCATGGAAAATTCAGACTATTTGACATATCGTTCAGTGCACTACTTTCCATGGGCCTATCCAAGGGTCGCTTAAATGTGCCTAATTTTGTTTGACTCTACGACCACTGCTAACAGTGCATTCCACATAGCCACCACGCTTTGTGTAAATAACCTATCTCTGAGATATCAGCTAAACCTTCCTTCAATAACCTTAAAATTATGGTGTCTTGAGAGAAATATTTCCGCTATAGTAAAATATCTCTGGTTATAAATTTTATGTATGCCTTTAAACATCTTGTACAGCTCTGTAAAATCACTTCTCATCCTTCTTCGCTCCAACGAGAAAAGCATTAGTTCCCACAACCTTTCTTCATAAGACCAGGTCTCCAGTCCAAGAAGTATCATGAACAATCTCGTCTGCACCCTTTCTAAAGCTGCCAAATTTTCCTACCTTCAGACAAGCAGAACTGAACACACAGTCCAAGTGTGGTCTAACCAGACCTCTCGAAAATAGAAGATCACAGCGAGAACGGACCCTTCAGCCTTGATGTTGCGCAAACCTGTGAAACCAATCTGAAGCCAACTTATCTTAAACTATACCAGTTCCCTCCGTATATTTACCATTTCATCCTATTAACCATAAAAAACAATTAAATGTTCTTAGATTTCGTGTGTCAAGAACTTTTACAGCAAGGGCGTTCCACCCGCCTTTTGCTCACTGACTAACCAAATAAACTACCTATGACATCTGTCGCATATCTATCACCCCTCAATTTGGAGTTGTGTCCTCTCGTGATAGTCATCAACATCAGAGGAAAACGTCTGTCACTCTCCACCCGATCCAACCATCCAGTTATCTTATATGTCTCAATTAAGCCACGTCTCAAAATTATTCTCTCTAAAGAAAAATCGCCTCATGCTCCTCTGCATTTCCTCATGAGACCAGCCCTCCATACCTGGCAACATCCCAGTATATCACCTCTGAACACTTTTCAAAGCTTCCATATCTTTTCGATAATGCAGTGACCAGAACTGTATGTAATGCTCCAAGTGCGGCCAAACCAGAGATTTTTTTAAACTGCAGCACAAACTCTCTCCTCTTTAAATCAATCCCCTTGCGAATGAAAGCCAATATACCGCAAGCCTTCATAACAGTCTTATCAATCTGGGTGGCAACTTCGAGCTATCTATGGGCATGGATCCAAGATCTCTCTGTTCATTGATATTGCCAAGAATCCTGCTTTAAGCCTGCATTCTGCATTTAACTTACAAAGTTAATGACTTCACACGTTGCCAGTTTGAAGTCCATCAGTCACTTCCCAGCCCTGTTCTGCATCCTGACAATGTCCCGTTACAATGTACAACCCTCCAAACTATCCAGAAATCCACCAATCTTCGTTTTATTGGCAAACTTACTAACCCACTCTCCCACTTCCTTATCCAAGTCGTTTATAAAATTCTCAAAGAGCAGGCGTCCCAGATCATATCCGTGTGGAACACGACTGGTCAACGAGTTTCAGGCTAAATCCTTTCCACCTAAACCCACCCTCTGTCATTTAGGGGCCAGTCAAATCTGTATCCAGACAGCTAAATTTCACTATGCGCATGTCTCCTTGCTTTTGGAATGAGCCGACCCTGGGGAACGTTTCAAACGCTTTGCTGACATCCGTGTACACTGTATCCACTGTTTTAACTTCATCAGCGTTTTCCATCACATCTTCAAATAATTCAATAATGTTTGTGAGGCATGACCTGCCCCTCACAAAGCCATGCTCACGGTCTCTAATCAAAACATGTTTTTGATAATCACCATAGATCCTGTCTCTCAGAATCCTCTCCAATAGTTTGCCGACCAGTGACATAAGACTGACGGGTCTGTAATTCCCAGCAATAAACCCCCTCTATTTCGTTAACAAGGGAATAACATATGCCACGCTCCAATCATCTGTAATTACTCCAGTGGACAGTAGGGTTGCAAAGATCATCGCCAAAGGCGCTGCAATCACTCCCCTCACTTCCTCGAGTAACCAAGTTATATTTTGTCTAGCCCAGGTGATTTATCCTTTCTTATTTTTTTCAACATTTTCAACACATCCTCCTTGCTCACATCAACCTGTTCCAGCAGACCAGTCTGTTTCACGTTGCTCTCAGAAGAGTCAAGTTCCCTGTCGATAGTGAATACTTCAGCACGATATTCATTTTGGACCTCCCGTACTTCCTACAACTATGAGCGCAATTTACCTACACTACCTATGATCACCCCTACCCTCACTCTGGCTATCCCCTTGATCCTCATTTAAGTGTAGAAAGCCTTACTTTTTTTCATAATCCTGCTCACGGAAGATTTTTCATGTCCCCTCGAACTTTCCAAAGTCCATTCGTCAGTTCCTTCTTGGGTACCTTGTCACCCTCAAAAACTCTGTGAGATCCTTGCCTTCTAACATTAAGAAAGCTTCCTCCTTCCTCTTGACTGGTTGTTCCACATTCCTTGTCACCCAACGTTCTTTCAATTTAACATCTCTTCATTTAGCGAAATGGTCTCTTCTTGCTGCAAGAGGCCGAGCATGGGAGGACGTGATGCAGATGTCCTCCGAACAAGACTCCTGCCCTCTTCAGGTCCCACGTTAAGGACATGTCACTTGACGGTAGTGTTCAGTTCAATGCAGGTCAGATATTTATGGCCTATATATTAATATAAGAAACGTTGAGAACAGTTAATAAACGGCTGACGACTTTAAAACAAATCTAACAATTTTACAACAGTTTTGTAATTGATCAAGTGAAATTCCAAAGTTACCAGCAATTAAACAACTAGGTGCAGTATCGAGATTCACAAGATTTAGAGAACAAAGAACGTGTTTTATGCAATAATCCCCTCATTTCATCAACACCAGTCCATTGGATCATGCCTGCCCTCACTGTAACCTTTGCCTCCTTTCCTGATATTCACAAAATGACTTAATTCGTGGTCGATCAAGAACTGCAGGATTCATCCGGGGTTACCATCAATCACCCTGTCTCCAATGCTCTCTGATTAATGTATTCTTGTAAACAATATGATCAGAGTTTTGAGATTATATCAGGGAGGAAACATATTTGTGAATCAATCACTTTTGATGGGTCTGATGATCCATCAAACTCTCCCTGTTTAGTTTCCAGGTGCTTGATCACCTCGTCGGCAGGAGTCGCTGGGAAGCAGTGTCAGGCTCTCACCATTATTTATGTATTTATCTGATATTTCACAGCATTGTTTGCAAACTGAATATTTCCACATAAGAACCCAAATGAAGACACAGGCAGAGGATCTGAAACGAATGTCTCCTTGTTGTTTCAAAGAATATGACAGAAGAAGCATTTGAGGATGCTCCAGACACAACAGTAACAGTAGTTCGGTTTTTCCTTCTTCGGTATTTTTGGGAGGTGTGTGTTGCTTGTTAAGACAGAAGTTATCGCCCATTCCTAATTAGACAGAAGTCAACTCGGATAAATGCTGGGGATTTTCAATCAATGATGTCATTTCGCAGCATGACCACATTAAGCAGTGGAACACCTGCTGAGAAACCGAAAACCTATGTAAACGGTTACCTCTAGACGTTTATTAATTGTGAATATCGCAAAGGTGAGAGGAAATAACAAAAATGTGAGAGGACCACGTATCAGCATTTAACATCAGCATTCCATAAGGTATGGAATCATGCAGGCATGGCAGTTGTGTTATTTTCAACATTAAGTTTACTTAGATATGCTCTGACGTTTTTCATCTTTCTGATGTGAAGAAGAGTTGGGCCCGCACGAGTGAGTTTATATGTTTGTTCAATGAAATATTATGAATACGTGTGTTGTTGATCATTTGCCCCTCTGGACTTCCTTATTCTAAATAAATGAGGGATGATTTGTTTGCATCTCAGAGACAACGTATGAAGTTTCACGAGTACTTCGACTTTTTGAAAGAGAATGCATGGCACAGCGAATGGACCAATCTTTGCCATTTGCCAGCCCATTCTCATTCTTATTGGTGTCCCTCGAAAATAAAGTATCCGACAAAACGTTGTTTTTTTTAAGCATGTTCTTATATCTATTGAACATTTTTCAATTTTGTGTTAGTGTGACCACGTGGCAATTTATATGGTTGCATTTTACGATATAATGCAGTTTAACGTTGAAACAGAAATTAAAATCACTGAGGTTCTGTCAACACTTTTCCACTATTTTTGGAGAATTGCGTTTTGGTTTTTAGTTTTGTACAGAGAAATCCAATCGCAATGGACAAACATTATTATATTACAATATTTCCATTTTATGGTTGCAAGATCAAATATAATTTAGTTTATTGGCATATCTATATACATTTTGACTACTGGACCGATGCAAATATTACAATCTAGTACATTCACAATGGACATTTTCAATGAGATTTGGGGACTTCCTTTATTCATTCATGGCACGTGGTCATCACAGCGTTTGCTGATCAACCATTGAATTTGGGGAAGTGCTGAAGCATTCAGTGGAAATTCAATATCTTCTTAAAAATCTATCATGCATTCAAAATATTCAAATACAGTCTTTACTATAATGGGTCTTGTTTTGGGTCAGCATCGTTTACTTGCGTTCGGTGTGGTTGACCCTAACATCATGAATGTTGGTTGCTTAGCTTTGACTTCTATTTGAAATCATCGGGTTTGACTTGATTCATAGAACGAAGGGGTCTTTCATGAGACCTTAAAGAAATGAATGACATAAGGAGAAGATAGAATACAGTACACAAAACTTGAATATTTTATAACGTTACACAGATAATCGGGAATAAGAAGGAGTGATGGAGCAGTTGAAACTGGAAATCACAATTATATGGTATGGGCAGTGGAAGACATCACTGCCACTTTTGGACATATATCATGCATTCAAGAAATGACAGATTTGGCGAACAACTGTAAAATCAGTTGGGAAGAATATATTACAACGATGAGGGTATAGATGACTTGACAAGTTAGATTAGAAAGTTTAATTGAAATGCTATTGGATGTGGACATATTTTACGTCAGCATAATTGGTGTTGCTGGATGATGGGACATGGTGCGCATCAAAACGTCGGCAGCAAATATTTTGAAATATACAGAAGATTATTTTGGATAGCTAGACGTGAGGATTGGTTCATAGCTAGAGGCGGGGATCGGGGGGCCGGGGGGGGGGGGGGTTGAATTTATGAATGGGAAGTTTGCATTGACTCCATATGCAGAAAATTAATTAATCCAACATTGGATGTCAAACATTCAGCAAAGGAATTGCCAGAGCCAGAACGAGGTGACTTGAGCAATACATCAGATGGATTGGAAAAGAGTGGCAAGTGCATCAGAATATCTCTCGCTCCTTATCTCTCACAGCAAACGTGATAGCAATTATAATCCTCTCCCAAGGACGGAGTGGACTCTTCTGGTGCACCCCCTATTTCTTGGTGCAATTGCAATGAGTGATTTCCTTGTCATCATTACTGCTGTTGCCTTGAACTGCATTGGACGCATCTACTTTTGGGACAGTTACCTGTCCACCACGCTTGCTTGCAGACTGGTCCGTTGCCACTGGTTATGCCTCAGTCTGATTGCCTATATCCTTCCCCTTCGACTCCTTTGGAGCCGTTTAGTTGCCAGAGCTTGTAGGCCAGATACTGCAAGGGGAAAAGGGCATTGTTGTTGATTGGTGTAATGTGTGCCTTGAGCTGTATCAAGAAAACCCCTTTCTGCTTCATCTATCAACCTTTGTACTCTGTGAATGGAGTGGGCTGGTTTTGTGACGTTCGAGTGATCTTCTTTACCTCGTCAATCTGGCAGGTCTATGACTGGTTGACCACACCATTTCCACCATTGTTGCTCATGCTGCTTCGGATCAACTTGACAGTAAGACACATGTTAGCAGCAAGCAGAGCATGCTGGAGGCTCCGTGGTGCATATGGAGATGCCAATCGCAAGAAATCCGTAGTCTTGCTCTTTTCAATCACCACCAGCTTCCCTCTCTTGTGAAGAAGCAATCTCGTGCATTTTCTCTTCGTGTGGGTTACAGGTGAAGGCTACTTCTCTAGCCTGGATTTTAATGACCCACGGTACATCGTTCAAGAGACGGTTAATATGCTTCAGTTGCTCAGTGCTGCAATAACATCTTCTTATATGTAATCTCCCAGAGCAAGTTCCGAGAGGAGATAAAAGATGTGGCTGACATGTTCTTTCAGCATGCACACTGTTGGATTTAAACAGCAAAAAAATGAAAAGGAAGAAGTGCTAGTCGTGTTCCATATCGTGCAGAGTGAGTCTGTGTGTCATCTATCTCTTAAATTAGGATGTAGTGCGTCCAAACTCGGCAAATTCAAGGAGACAAAGTCTATAGTGCAGCAAATCTGTGTAGAAGGATCTGAAAACTTCGAATATAATGGAATATCATGGACAGTACTCGGTGAGTACTGTCTCAAACGTAAATAATGTGTCATGGCTTTAATATTTCAAAATAGAACGGGAAACGATCTCTACAGCTCCTACACAAGATATTTGCTAGTAAATTGTCACCACTGAAACCAGTCATTTTTTTCTGTGCTTTTATCAATAATTCTGAGTGATTCTGTGCATGGTGTTCTATTGAAAGTCCTGCTTAACTTCAGAAAAACAAAGTCAATTGTCTGCCAAATGTTTGGGAATGACAAATAGATAATCTCAGGAAATCGAAACAGTTAGATGATCGGCTGGAACAGTAGGATTAAAACAATTGTTATGTGGGGAGAGTCAAAAACATGCACCATTTCATGCAAAAGATGAATAAATTTATACCAGTTCCACAGGCAAATATAATACAATAGAAGACACGTTTTACGCCACTTGTAATTGAAAAATGTCGAGATTGTGTTTCGATCTGCACCACAATAAAAATTAAAATAACATACAATGATAAAACTTCACAGATCAGAAGTAGGCTATTAAATACGAATAAAGTGGCTCTCAAAAGAGCGAATCAGCGAAACTTATTCTCCAGGCCGATTTCCGAAGCCCTCTGAATTGGTCACTTTCCAACATGTAACCAATTCTGTTTTGAAACTTCATATGCAATCTGTCTTAACCACTTTCCTGGGCAAACCACTATAAATACGAAGAACTGTTTGAGTAAAGAACTCTCTCTTCACCTCACTTCCGGCTCTCTTGTTTACAGTCTTGATATTTTTACTTCTTTTTTTACTGATACACCGTCTTGTGGAAACACCAAGTCCTTCCTTACTCTGTAAAGGTTGTCTGTGTCCAATAAGGTCATCTTTTAGTTTTCTCTGTTCCAAGCAGTATAAACCTTTCTAACCTTCCCTCCCAACGAATATTTTCATGTCTGGCATCATTGTAGGAAGTATCCGTAGTTCTGTGTCCAATAGTATTACTCCTGTACACTTACCTTCTTCTGCTTTTTATTCTTGTATGATTTATGTTTGAAACCTTAATCTCCATTTGCCTTTTCCAAGGTCTTATTCTCTTTTGCTGTTACGTTCTTTATCTCACATATTCTTTCTACCTTTTGATCCTGTGTTAAGCCTCACGCATTTTCTTATTCACCTATGTTGACTTCTTCTTAGTTCTTATGATTTTATTATGGTATGTTCTCATAATTCTAATTGAGGCTTGAAGTAGCTTTAATATGGGCGTTATTTGCATCAGTATATTATTTTGGGTTTGTGGCAGATAATATGTAGAGAAGAGAAAGAGAGTTAGTTACAAATAGTTGGTGTCTAATGTTGACTATCAGAGTCAAAGAACAAATAGTTTTTTTTACAGCGGAATTTAGGAGTTCTCTGTCATTCCTACTTTACCTGACTATGAGACGAGATGAGGTTTTCTGGGTGATTGCTTTAATTAGCAGATGTGTTCGCAGCCGTTTCGAAACAGTTTGGGGTTCGACTCCATGATTTCTACGATAGTAGACAAATCCGAACTGGATTTGGACAGATTTGGATTGATTTTAGTTCGGAAAGGCCCCAACAAATTTAAACACGTGCCTATTAGTGGCCCAGATCATTAAAACAAAGTGAAGGTGAGAGTTTAAATTCCGTTACTTGTGTTTGGTTAAATTGAAAGTGAGAGAAATGACTCTTAATATTATTGAAGTCGCTCTGGAATGTGAAGACTATTCCCAAATTAGTTGGGAAAGTTCAGAAAGACAGAAAAACTCCACTCGTTCAGATTGCACAAGGATTTAAACAAGAACAAAAGTAAAGCTGAAAATGTGAGTGATTTAATCAAACACGTAGGTGCGTCAGAGAAACAGAGAAGTGCCATAGAGTTAGAAAGCAACTTAAACTAAAAGTTCAGAAAATGGAGCTAGAAGATAAAGAAAGGAAAGAGAGAGACGAATAGAGAGAGATGGAAGAGAGAGAAAGAGAGAGAAGAGGCGCAAAGAGTGAGAGAAGACAAAATAGTGTAAAAATAAAAAAAGGAGAAGGTTCTGAACTGATCAAAGAGACATTGAAGAAAGAGAGAAAGGAATAGAGAGAAAATAAGGAGAAAAGGAGAGATAGTTTGAACTTCAGAATTTGCATAGTCAAGTTAACTAGATGGAAATGAAGAGAGAAGGTAATGATATACACAAGTATGTTAAAACGCTTCCACACTTTAATACGAAATATGTAGAAGCCTTCTTTATTTCATTTGAACAATTGACTACGCATTTGGAGTGTTGAAATTGTGAGAAATATTCTTTCAGACTAGGCTGGTAGGCAGAACGAGTGAGGTCAGCCAAGGAGTCAAGAGATTATGAATATATCAAGCAGCCGGTTTTGGTTACTTATGAATTTGTACCAAAGGCAGCTCTTTAGAAATGTCAGGAAAGAACAAGCTCAGACATATGCTGAGCTCGAAAGAATTAAAGATAATGCTTATGATAGATGGGCGCCATAGTTAAAATAGTCAGGGCCTACGAGGGAATCAGAGAGATCAATCTGCTGGAGGAGATATAATAAGTCACTTCCAGAGATGACAAGAATTCGTCTGCATGAACAATAATCAATAAGCGAGAATAGCAGCATGGATGGCAGATGAATATGCATTGATGCATAAGGCAAGGTTTAGCTTTGGACAAGAAATCCAAAGGGATAGAAATTTGGAGAAGTGGAGATCTCACACTAAAAAAACACGCTGGCACTAGTCCCAAACAGATGAACACAAGGGCAAGAGGAGGAAAAGGAAGTGATATGCTGCAGGTATTTCCACTGAGGTAAAGGAGGACACATGAATTCACACTACTGATCATTAGAGTAAGCCACATTAGGAAAAGATGTGATGCATGAGGCTAAGCCAGTGACATTTGTGAGAGAAGTAAGAGAAACGCCAAATAAAGTTGTGGAGCCGCTGGACGGTGCACAGCTTATGTAAGGGTTCGGTATGGAGTGAGTGCCTCATATGGAAAAGAATTCGTCTCATTGGGTAAAGTTCACTGAGAAAGAACACAGAGAGAAAGGAAATATGTTATAATTTTGAGAGATACATGATCTAGAGACGAGTGTTTTTGTACACGTTCTGACATGTCACCCAAGAGAACGGTAATTTGTGGGATAGATGAACAGGATTTTAGTGTTGAGCAGTATCCAAGATGGGAGTGCCACCACTGTTGTACAGACACCAGTGGATACCAGGGAACTGAAGAGTTAAAATGTAAGTACCCTGGAATTTTTTCAGACTGTGTAGTAAACCGATTTCACTGTCATAAGTCACAGCACGAAGCAGAATTTGAAGAGAAAGACGAAGAATTTGAGGTTCAGTTAGCGGACACTCTGATGAAATGGGTCAGGAAAACTGGATCTGGCAGATGGTCAGGCAGAAGTGATTAAACGAAAGGCAAATGGACTAACAACAGAAAGACGAGACAATCACAGATATATATGTTATGCATACGCAGAAAAGGAGTCAGTGTTTATTATTGGTGGTTATCATTTTAAAATGAAGTCCACAGCAGAAGAGTGCAGAGGTGAACTGCACAGAAATGCAAAAGGTTGTGTTACGGATACCAACTCAGGAAGTATTACGGATAACACATGAATTACCAGTACAAGGTCACCTTTGTGGAAGTAAGATTCAGACCGAGGTACGAAAACATTTCTCTTGGCCTGGAATGCAGTTAAGGTGTAATTAACATTTGCCACGCATGTCATTAGTTCCAAATGGGAAGTAAGCCAGAGCCGTGATAAAAGCAGGAACTTCATTGCCAATTCCCTCATTCGAAGATGCTTTTCAGGCAGCTCATGACTAACTCTGCACATCCCCTCCCCAAATGAGAAGATAGAACTAGTGCTTGTTAAGCATTATGGAAGTGGCTACGACATATGTGGAGTCAATTCCATTACGGAGGAAGAAGATAATAATAAAGAAAGGGGAATACATAATTTCATCACATGGTATGGGCTATAAAGAGATATTCAATTAAAGTAAGGCAAAGTTTTACTGCTTGGCTGTCTTACGAAATGATGGATGGCTAAAGAAAACTGCACTTTAACACGTTCCATTCTGAATCCCAGGGAGCTTCAGCAGGGTGGCATCAGACCCTGAAGACTGTGTTAATAGCGGACTGACAGGATTACCCGAATGTTTGAGATGAAAGTATCATGTCTGCATTGTTTGGCATTGGAGATTCCAAACAAATCCAATAAGTTCGGACATTGGGTGACACGGCCTTTGAAAATAATTATGGAGAAATTCATAGGGCTAAAATAGGAAACTGCGCACATGGGTTATGGATTGTAGGTGAGGTAGAGATAAAAATCAGGTCAGTGAGTTAGCTAAACAGCACCTGAAGTGGGCACAGCGTAGAAAGGCACGGGGGGTGGTGTGGAGCAGATAAAAACGGTTTTTCTGTGGGGACGACGTATATCTAGTTCTAACAGATCACTCGAAAGCCTGATTTAGTGATCCCTATCAAATTGAAAAGAAACGTTGAGTGAGGAAAATTGTCTAATAAAGATGCAGGGTTCAGTGTTGCGTTCCCAGATTCTGGATGCAGAGGCTGGTGACATACATGCGAACTTCGTAGATGATACAAAAACAAATTTTGGTGACAGGCAGGTAACTCTGAGAAGGTAGGCAGGCTTCGGAAATGTTAAGCAGTTCGGGAGAATGGTACAAGAAATAGCTTAGGAAATTTAACGTGAGTCAATGCGATGCCTTGCACTTTCGAAAAAAAAGAACACAGGCAAGAACTATTTAATAAACGGTGAGAAAATTCTTAGACCAATGCACAAAGGGATCTGGGAGTGCTAGTACAGGATTCTATGAAGATTGAATCTATGAAGACGTGCTGATTGAGTCCGTGGTTAAGAAAACAAATGTATTCTTGGCATTTATTTCGAGTGGGTTGGAATGTAAAAGCAGAGAGTTGCTACGAAGACTTTACAAAGCTCTGGTTGGACCCCATTTAGAATACTGTGTTCTGTTTTGGGCCCACACCTCAGGACACTAGAGCATGTCCAGCGGATATTCACAGAGATGATCGCTGGAATGGTAGGCCCAACATTCAATGAACGGCTGAGGATCCTGGGATTCTATTCGTTCGAGTTCTGAAGATTGAGGGGAGGTCTAATAGAAACTTACAAGATGGCTTTGAAAGGGTGGAGGCGAGGAAATTGCTTCCGTCAGGTGGGGATATGAGGACTCATGGGTACAGCGTTAGAATTAGAGGGGGTCAACTTAAAATGGAAATGCGGAGACAATTCTTCAGCCCGAGGCTGGTGTGACTGTGGAATTCACTGCCACGGAGTACAGTGGAGGCCGGGGCATTTAATGCCTTCAATGCAGAGATTGATAAATTGTCAAACTCGCAAGGAATTAAGGGATATTAGTAGGTGATCTTGAAATGCCAATCAGAAAAGAGTGAATGATTGAGTGGACTCTATTGGCCGAATTACCTTACTTCCACTCCTATTTCTTTTGGTCTTATGCTCCTATCCTGGATAGGCAAAAACTGTTTGGGTTATGTAATGTGAATATGTTGGAACTGCAATACAATAGAGAGAGGGAACTGGAAAAAACAGAGTTAGTTACTGCCCCGCAGAATGAGAAATCAAATTCAGATGATGAGGATTTTGATGGACCTCAAATAACGTTAAGCAATGAGGAAGTCCTTGAGGACTGTGATACGTCAGTGAACTAACTGTCTAAGGAGGAAAAAGACCGTTAGAAGAGAGTAGCATAGAACATAGAACATAGAAAATTACAACACAGAACAGGTCCTTAGGCCCACGATGTTGTGCCGAGAATTAATCCAATTGTAAAATCTAGTAACTTAACCTACACATCCCTCAACTCACTGCTATCCAAGTGCGTGTCAAGCAGTCGCTTTAATGACCACAATGACTTCGCTTCCACCACCTCAGCTGGCAACGTATTCGATTCATTTATGAGGCATGACATGTCCCCACAAAGCCATGCTGACTGCCTTTAATTACACTATGATTTGCCAAATAGTCGTAAATCCTATCCCTTAGACTCTTTCCACAACTTTGCTGACTCCAGACGTGAGACTGACTGATCTGTATTTGCCAGGATCTCCTTGTAACACTTCTTGAAAAGTGGAATGAAATGCGCCTCCTTCCAATCCACAAGTACGTCTCTTGTGGAGAGTGAGGTGTCAAAAATTCTCGCTATCAATATGAGGACAGTTGCAGGAATAACATGGGGCAGACTAATGCTATTGTGCATGGGGTAGAAATAGGGAATGCTGTTCCGATAAAACAACTCCCCAGCAGGATTAATCTTTTCAAAGCCACACAATTGTGGAAGGATTTAGAGGCGAGTTCAATGAAAACATCACCGAACTGAGTCAGCGTGAATGGAGTTGGCCAATCGTGTGAAACCTGTAGGGACTCATTATTTTGTGGACTTGAGGAAGGCCAATGCCTTAACTAATTAGAACTCACATCCAGTACCAAGGTTTGAGAACTGAACAGAGAGATTTGTACAAACCAGTTCCATCAGGAGTGGGAGCTCCTGCGTATTTATTGACAGATACCTTTTTCAGAGAAATTCAAAGCGGTTTCAGTGTTTGATGCCCCAAATTGGTTGCATCAATTCAAAGTGACGCACGTTGGAATGAAAAATGCACAAACCACATTCCAGAGTTTTTGTCTGGGTTAATAAACTCTGCAGTCTACCTGAATGATGTAGTGATCATGAGTGAGTCCTGGGGAGATCACATGCTGCAGTTGGCAGGGCTCTATGAAGGATTAAGAGAAGCAAAACTCGGAAGAAAATAAAAGGATTCAGAATTCACGAAAGCAGATGAGAGGTTCTTGTTACATAATATCGTCCATGAAAGTTTGACACCAACGAATGCAAAGACGAATGTCATGGAGGAATTGCCGCGACCAACCTCGAAGAAAACGGTTTTTGGCACTAAGTGGATTCAATCCGAAATTTGTTCCGAAATTCAGCTGCTGCGTGGCACTGTTAAAAGATCTCCCAAAGAATAACGCAACATTTCGGTGAACAGAACATTGCCAAAAGGCGTTTCATAATCTAAAAATAGTATTAACCACAGGACAAGTTTTCGCTACACCAATGTTTTTGAAACCCTTCAAAGTTGCAGTCAATGCAAGTGACATAATCGTTGGAGCTGTACTGCTATTCGAAGATCATGACAGATTTGAATGGCAGGTGTTTACTACACAAGAAACTCAACACAAACCAGAGAAAGTACTCTACCATCGAAGAAATAATTACTGTGTTTCATATTGACCTTATAACATTTTAATGCTTATGTAACAAACGATGTGCCAGATTAAAATCTTTTAACATTCTTGGAACGATTTAAAGACAAGAATATGACTTTATTTCGTTGGAGTCTTTTATTACAGACTCTTTACATAGACATTGTACATATTGTGGCTCGTCAGAATTTGTTTATATATACGTTATTGCTGATTTAATAGATAAACTATTGAAAAGATTGAAAGAAGAACAATGTTCTATATATATATGTGTGTTTGTTCGCACGCGTGTGTGTATGTGTGTGTGCGTGCGCATGTGCAGAAATTAATCTACAATTACATTAAGGCCCTACGTATTTCCTTGTAATGGTGATTAAAAATAGAAAAAAACAATCATCTTTTCACTATCATGGTTTCTTTTTCGTACGTGGGGCGATGATTTAAAGTTGCAGGCGTCAAATGTATCTTTAAAAGAGAGTGAATGCTGTTTGTCCATGCAAACTTGCAGGTATCTATCAGGTGGCTTACGAGCAGTATCAGAGTGTCCTGTAAATTTGAAAATAAGTCACATTTCATTGTGAAACAAATACCCGAGTTTCGGTTGTTGTTTTTACAACAATTCGAATTGGAATAAAAAGATCAATTTAGATTATGCTCCAGGAAACTAAAAACTGACGATCCAATGCGTGGGGATTAAAGAATCAGATGTTTTGACACTTAGAAAGAGTGAGACTAAATGTCATCGGTGTAGTAACTGTGCGCAAAACGTTCCCTATTGAAGTTCCTTTATCATATGAATCATCCTTGCACGACAATATCGAAGATGACCCAAGGAGACCTGTAGCCAGAGGGAGATGGAAACTGACAATGACAGCCACTGTGTGGTTTTGAAATGTAGTTGATATAATTTAAATAAGTGATTATTGAAAAAAAGGTATTGTTGTAGAGTTGAAGGCCGATAACAATTATTTAAGAGAAAATGGGCTTCGAGTCTTAAATAGTTTTGTTCAATGTTCTCTTTTAGAGTTAAATAAGAAATTGACTTTTACAAAAAAACTGGAATTTACGAGTTCCTTGTCACTCATACTTTGATAGATTCTGAGTCAAGGTGAGCTACCCTGCACAAGGCATGCTGACTGCCATCCTGCCTGTTTACATCTGATCAGCCGATGGTCAGATCTTCTGCTGTGCTCAAGTTTTACATATCTGCCTCCTCTTGTTAATTTCAGCTTACAATTAATTTCAGTTCAACGCTGGAATTGTTCAATTTCCACAGCTTTCAAGAGCAACTGATAAGGGATGACGCAACAATTCGGTTTAGATGCAATTCGTCTGCCTTGATCTCACTTAATGGCAAAGCAGGCTCAACAGACTAAATAGCGTCCTGCCGCTCAAATTTCCGATATTTATGTCATTCCAGTCTTTGTATGTGTTTTCTAGCCTCTATTCTGCTGTCATTGTCGTGGCTGATCATTTATTTCAGGTCTTCACGCAATTGTTCTATTTTTGTCCCTCAACTCTCAACTCTATGGTATCCGTCGACCAGTGTCGATCTTTTATGTCGATGTTTGAGCTTTATAGTATGCATTTTCAATTTTTACTATCTCTTTGGCAGTTATGTAGTCATCCAACGTGAAATTTGTAAACCCTGCTCCACATCCTCTCCCACTTTCAGGTTTGCTTTGCTTGGTAGTCGTTCAATATTCAGTTTTTGGAAAAATTACTTCAAGTGGGTTCCTCTCCTTCAGTTTGAACCTGGGGAGCGATGCCACATAGAAAGTGGTGTTTGGGCCGCAATTCAAATTCCTAGAAAATATGCAACTTGATCGAATGTATACTCACCATCACCATTTATAGGTCCATAAATATCAACGTCATATAAGATGCACAGCAGCATAAATCTACCAGATTTGGCAAATAATAATTTTAAGCATTGCCTTTTGCTCCCCATCTCTGGACCACTGGAATTATCTCTTTTTCTCTGACCCTTTAGTACCTTACGGACACGACTGGCCTGGAGAATGTGGTTAATTTTCACAGCACTTAGGAACAGAATCAAACCAAATGGAAGTATTGGAATTCCGAATCCCTCAAAGTTGCTAAATCCTCTCCGAACAGGGTCATCATAGTATGGATCTCTATTTGAACAGTATCATGATATGTTGTTAATGATCTCGTATGGTTCAAATCTAAAGTAGATGAATTAAAAAAAGAACACACTGCTGGTTGTTGCTATTAACATAGTTGCGGTTTTCTCAATGCAGTACTTGAATTTTAACTTTTCACAACAAATGATGACATTTGATCGAAGGTGAAAGTTATGGTGAACCAGCCAGGACACTCTGTGACTACACGACTTAGTGAACATTACACTCAGGAGTGATGTCCTGATAAATTGGTGAGAAATAATCAATCCTGATTTTGTTCAGTATGATCTCAATGATAACGAACAAAAGATCCAATCTTGCGAGTGCTGAATGCAGACCAACATTGGAACAGCTTAAGGTAGACACACTATTAAACACACGTTGATGGATTTCGCATGAGGAATTCTAAATAAGCAATTTAAGCTGAAGGATAACTGAAGGTAAGTGATTATATGATGACCGAATTCAATTTCAAAGTTAGAAACTAGACACGGATGCAGTAGCGTTACAATTCTGCAAAAGTAACGAAAATACACGACGGAGAATCTGACCAGAATTAATTGGAAATCAGTCTCAGCACAAAAAGACAGTCGAGCTGCAATGGCATGCATTTCTGTGGACAATGTTGGAGAAATTATTCTGAAAGAAGAAGAAACAGTCTAATGGCAGGATAAGTCAAACATCGCTGATAAAGGAATCCAGCCACAGTATCAAGCAAATGAATAATATATTACGTTAGAGGTTAGTAGGAAGTTACACATTTTGGAATCTTTCAAAAATCAGCAGAGGGTAACTCAAAAGCCATATATGTGCACTAACATAGCGTGTATGCCCGAGCCACTTAATAATGGAAAAAGGGAATTTCAAGAGTTTTCAATAGATAAAAAGAAAGAGAGGGAAACAAAAGTGAGTCACTGGAAAATGTGGCTAGAAAATTTGTAATATGGAATAAAGAATCAACAAGGCAATGAATAGGTATTCTGCATTAGATTTCACGTTCGAAGACACCAGCAGCAAAGCGGACCTTCGAGACAGTCAGAGGGCAGAAGTGAGTTCTGGTCATCTCTAAACATTCTGATGGTTGTTAAATCCCAAGTACCAGACGCTTGCATAATAGACATATGAATGAGATAGCCGAGGAAGTTGCTGAGGCACTATTGATGATCTTTGTGGAAGCAGTGGTGTCAATGAGAGTACCACTTGATCGCAAAAGGACGAATGTTGTGTTAATGAAAGGAGGGAAGCAGAAAACAGGAAACTGAATATCGGTTAGTGTGACATCTGGTTGCTCAGATTTTAGAGCCCTTTACCGATGATGAAATTGGGGAGTACTTGAAAGTGTCTGGTAAAATAAGGCTACGCTATCACAGTTTCGCTAGGGAAGGTAATTCTTGACAGATCGATTAGAATTATTTCTGGAAGGATCAAAAGACTTACATAAAGGACAGCAAGTGGGCATGGTCTCTTTGGATTTTCCGAAGCCTTTGACTATTTACCGTTCAGGAATCTACTCAACTAGATAGAAGCCCGTGTCGTTAGGAGAAGGTAGTGGCTGGATAAGCCATCAATTGACTGGCCGGGGCAGATAGAATTTCCAGGATGGCAGCTGAAGACTAGTGGAGTTCTGTCAGAGTCATTGTTGGGAACAAAGCCATTCTTGTGGTAACTTCTCAATCTGGACAAAGGAATTGTGAAGACCTTTGAAGCTAAATGTGCAAAAGGCACGATAATAAGTGTAGGGACAGATCCATTCAGGGTGCAGAAGGACTTGGACGAGCAACCAGTAGATGAAAAACTTTGTGAACAATTGTTTAGGTCTGCTCTGATGTCTTATGGTCTTTTGATCTAAGTGCCTGATTTGTGTATATAAGTGAACTGTCTCAACTTGTATAAAAATGTCTGTGTGATTTGAATGACTTACGATATTTCAGTTATATTGCCCAGAATGGAATAAAAGTTAGCATTTCAAAATTGTTCTAGCTGCATTCTATCTGATCTCCTCGGGTGGCCCGGTGCACGACATTATCTGATGGACTGGTGGTTACCCCTGTGAAAACATAATATGTCTTTCATTGAGTATCTGCTTCTGCTGTTTCCAGTACAATAGTGAACTTTCACAGAACAGAATCCTTCCAGCGTGGAAATATGTCACACCATCCAACAAGTCCACATGAATCCCTTGAAGAGCACCCCATCCAGACGATCCTCTTTTCCTGTAACCTAACATTCATGCTGCTGACGCACCTCACCCACAATTCCCTGAAGATTATCCACAATTTATCATTACCAATCAACTGAACTTGTACATTTTTGGACTGTAGAAGGAAACCGGAGCACCCGGCAGAACCCACGTGTATGCCACAGACTCCATCACAGAGAGCTGTTTGGGAGTGCAATTGTATAAAACACACAGCAGATGTGAGCAGCAGGACTAATGAATGAGCCACTGTTTCATCCAATACTGTTTATCATTGAGCAGAAACTGATCTCGGCTAAGTTATTTAAAGATACTACAAGAGCAGTGAAGATACTTGGAATCCCTCAAAGTCTGTCTACCATTTGATAAGTCACAAATCAATTGCGGAAGCCTTGCTTAGTGTTTAGCACTGCTGCCTCACAGCTAGACGAACCGGAGTTCGAATCCAAACTGCTGTCGACTTTCTGTGTGGAGTTTGCACATTTTTCCCTGTGTCTGCATGGGTTTCCTCCAGGTGGTCTGGTTTCCTTGCATAATCCAAATATCTAAGAGAAAGTGAGGACTTACAGATGCTGGAGATCAGAGCTAAAAATGTGTTGCTGGAAAAGCGCAGCAGGTCAGACAGCATCCAAGGAGTAAGAGAATAGACGCTTCGGGCATGAGCTCTTCTTCGGGAATGAGGAAAGTGTATCCAGCAGGCTAAGATAAAAAGTAGGGAGGAATGACTTGGGGGAGGGGCGTTGGAAATGCGATAGGTGGAAGGATGTTAAGGTGAGGGTGATAAGGCCGGAGTGGGGGTGGAGGCGGAGAGGTCAGGAAGAAGATTGCAGGTTAGGAAAGGTGGTGCTGAGTTCGAGGGATTTGACTGAGACAAGGTGGGGGGAGGGGAAATTACGAAACTGGAGAAATCTAGTTTTATCCCTTGTGGTTGGAGGGTTCCTATGCGGAGGTTAGGTTCTCTTCCTCCCACTTATATAGAAAGGTTTGGACATGCTCCACTTCTATTTTCGTGTGTTGGACATTGACAAGGGATCTTATATATGTATATAAGAGCATGAGAGGCATGGATAGAGTGAACACACTCAGTTTCGATCCAATGATTGTGGAAACGAGGCCAAGAGGGCGTCGGTTTAAGGTTAGAGTGGGAAGAATGAAAGCAAACCTGTGGGGCACGTCTTAAGCATAGTGTGGTTAGCACATGGAACGTGCTGCTAGCTGAAGTTGTTGAAGTGGATACACTCACAAAATTTAGAAGGCATGTGGACAAATACATGGATGGGAAAGGTTTAGAAGATCATGGAACAGTGCAGGGAAATGAAGTTTTCATCAGGCTTGGTTTTCTTCAGGTGTGTATGTAATTTTGAAAATTCCGTTGGTGCAGCATCTAAAAGAAGCCAATACTGCTTAATGCTCTGCAGGCGCCTGGCTTCCTAACAGTTTCCATTCCTTGTGTTTTGCGATCTGCATGTGTGAAGGATAGGAGCCAGAGGAAGATTCTCATGTGATAGAATAGACAATGTGGCAGTAGAACACTATGGCTTCATCACAATGCAGCAGTCCAGACGTGCTTAGGAGGCACCGAGAGGAAAGCACCAAATGATGTTTTCGGATGGTATATAGACATTTTTCGAATAAACGTTTATTAATCACCATGTGAAGTGAGATTGAACTGCGTATGAACTTCTTTTAATAATTAGGGAGAGATGTTTACTGAATACGATTACGAGTTGAAACACAAGAATTTTCTGAAAGGAGATGAATTGAATACAGTTGCTGATTGTATTAAACATCGTAAAAGAGGGATTTTTTTTTACCTGATCTCTAAGTTTCTGCCGGTCTATCGGTTGGATAAATAGGTTATATTTTCTTTTCTGATGTTCATCATTAAATCGCTCCTGTAAATGTGAACTGACGATGCATGGCCAGCAAATCTTCAATTTTCATTGCAAATACCTGTCCTCTATTACCAAAAGTGTATTCATAGCATGTTCCTAGTTTGTTGAACGTTTAACCCACGCATAAAATTAAGAAGAAAGATTTTCAAAACATTACTCTATCACGTGGGAGTCACTCTGATATCCGACTTGTTCAGCAGTGCTATACTTTCTCATCATGATTTCCGCATGCATTTCCAGAATGGCAGAATGTGAGAGTCACATCATAATGGAAAAAGACTCCTACAGCATGGAAACAGAGCTTTGGTCCAACAGAAGAACACCGACCAGATATCCTAAACTGTCCCACTGATATTGTCCAGTATTTGTCCATATCTTACTGCAAGTGCTTAATATTCATGTTCTCATCAAGATGGCTTAAAATGTTGGAATTGTACGCATTTCCAGTACTTCCTCTGGCAGCTTATTCTGTACATGCACCACCCTCTGCATGAAATGTTACCAATCAGCTCCACTTTATATCTTTCGCCTCCCTCCTGAAGGCTATATTCTCTTGTTTTGCATTCTCCTGCAGTGGGAAAGTGACATTATCTCCCATCCTACCCATGCCCCTCATCAGGTCACCCTTCATCCTCTTGTACTCCGGGGATAAAAGTCATTGGTATATCACCCTCACCCTCTCCAAATCCAGCATTCCATTTTACAGTTAACACTTTTTCTTTAGCTAGCAAGGAGATCAGAATTGAACACAATATTTGAAAGTAGCCACACCAAGTCCGTTACAACTGCAACAATACATCCTAAATTCAATGTTCAACGTATTGCGAGATTAAAGCAAGGATGCAAAGCACCTTCTGCAATTTTCCTATCTATATATAGCTACACTTTCAAAGATATATGAACCTGTGCACCACTGTCTCCATTCCCACCAACAAATCCCAGGACTTGCCCCTTTTTTGTATAATTACTGCCATGACTTCCTTTGCAAAAATGCTGTCTTTCACGTTTTCAAATTATTTTATTCCATTCCTCCACCCATTGACCCATATGATCTGCAGTCCAGCTGTATTCGAAGACAATCTTCTTCATTGTTCATCACATTGCTTATTTCTGACTAAATGCACAATTACAAACCATATCCTAAATGAATTGTGTAGATAGGAAGTCTAGTGGCAGATGCTATTAAACTGTATTAATCTTGGAAGAGAGAAAATACATAGTAGTATTTAATGAACGGCTGGTCGCTGGGAAGATTAGAGGAATAAAGAGATGTTCAGGTAATTGTTATCAGTTATCTTAAGTCAGAAACACGTGCATATGTTTATACGAAGGCAGAGAAGGGACTGGATTTCCTCACACATGTCAGTGTTTAAGACAAAGGAGATAATGTTGGGTTTGGACATTGCGTTTGTTCGCCGGGAACTAAGCACAGTTCTGTTAATTTCACTACACGAAGAATATGATTGCAATGGAGAGGAGACAAATAAGCATTCACCCACAATGAAAGAATTGACATTTATGTCGAGATAGGTTGAGATAGTTTTTCTTCGCGCAGAGGAGACTGGGGAGGCACATGATTGAGGTTTATCAGATTATGAGGGGTTTTGTTCGAGTAAACGCAGAGCAGCTGTTCCCCTTGTATGATGGAACAATCAAGAGACAGCACAGTCATAAGTAATGCACGATGTATTCAGAAGGGATTCGGGAAAATAGGTTTTTCATTCAGGATGTCGCGGAAAACTGCCTGAGAAGGTAATGGAGGTTGAAAACACTGCAAATGGATTTGGATGACTAAGTCAAATATCATAACATTCAACAATATTGCGGCATGGCAGCTCTGATTCAGCGGTATTTTGGTTCAGTGGTTAGTGAAGCTGCCTCAATGCGCTAAAGTGTAGGGTTTACTTCCAGATTCTGGCAACTGTCGGTGTGGAGTTTTGTCATTCTCCCTATATTTCCTGGGTGCCCATTAGGTAATCTAGTTACCTACCACAATCCAAATTTATGCAAGTTAGGTGGATTGACCATGCTAAATTGCTCATCAGGTCCTCGGGTGTGTGTCAGGTCGATTAGACATAACATATGCACGCTTAGAGTGATAAGGTTGGGCGGTGCTGAGTCCTCGTAGATTCGGTGCGGAACTTGTTTGTGGATTAGTGGTGATGGAAATGCACAGCAGTTCAGGCAGCAACCGAGGAACAATAAAATCGATATTTCGGGCAAAAGTACTTCATTGTATTCCTAATGAAGCGATTTTGCCCGAAACGTCGATTTTAATGCTCCTCGGATGCTGCCTGAACTGCAGTGCTTTTCCAGCACCACTAGTCCAGAATTTGGTTTCCAGAATCTGCAGTCATTGCTTTTACCGATCGTAACCTGTTTGGCTGAATGACCGTTTCTCACATTGGAGGGATTCCATGCCGTGGGGCAAGTCCAGATAATTGGCATTAGTTTACTATTACTGCAAATTATATTGATGTAGAGTTGATTATGTCTGCAGAATATCAATTTCTGAATACGCAAATTTTCGAATGCGCCCAAAATTCACATCCAAATCATTTTTGTGGATGACAAGAAATCGTGGACCAAGCTACAGTCCTTGTAGAACATATATGCTCAAAGCCTCAAACGCAAAGCAACAGCGCGTCTTTGACTGCCCTTTCTTTCTATCTTCAAAGTTTGCATCCAATTGGTCACATTCCCTTGCATCCTATGTGATTCAACCCGCTGTCCTGTCTAGCATATAGAATCTTGTCGAACACCTTGCTTAAATCGAAAGAAACAACATCAACCACTGTCCTTTCATCTATCCTATTTGTCCCCTTGTCAAAAAAGTCATCACGTATGTGAGACGTCATTTCCTATGCATAGAGCCATATTAACTCTGCATAATCAGACCTTGCTATTCCAACTTCATGCCAATCATTTTCCGTCATAATCCCCTCGAATAATCCATGTCCCAATAACATCAGGTTCAAAGGAGTCTCGTTCCCCAGCTTTTCCTTTAAAAAGTTCTAAAATCATGATACAGCATTAGCTATCCTCCAGTCTTCCTTTACCTCACCCGTGCCTGTTGGTAATACAATATTTCGGCAAAGAGACTCAGCAATCAGTTCCCTCGGTTCCCACAATCATCTGCAACATAACGAATTAAGGAGAAAGGATGCACCATCTTTTGTGCTGTAAAACTTCTGGCACCTCCTCCTCTGTAAGTTGGACTCTTCTCAAGAGATCACAATTAATTTCCCAAAGTTCCATAACTTCTATGCCGTTCTATACAGTAAATAATGAAGGCAAATAATCTTTTCGTATCAGACCCACTTCCTGTCGAGCAATACGTCGACGGTCTTGCTGATAATTAAGGGGTCTATTATCTCCCTTTTACCCCTCACGTATTCTTACAGAATCTTTGGAGTTTCCTTTACCTTATTTGTCGTTGCTTTCTTTTATTTCCTTTTTGTTCCCCTGATTTCCCTGTAATCCCAATGCGAGGAATTCCAAAAAAGCGAATGGTGTATCAAAACCAGCGGCTCATGTGCATTCATGCAAACCAATTAGTGATAAGTTGGATAATGCGACATATTATCCAGGATCCATTTCTCTCCATCAAAGGGCCTAAAGAAATGTCGGGAAATCCTTACTGGCGATCAAACTGTAACATTGCATGTTATCTCAATTTGGGAACACTTTCTGACATTTTTTCAATCACAATCAGTGTGATGCGGCAGCTCAGCAACGGATTATTTTGTTTTCCCATCGTGTATACAATCTGCTAGTCAGACTCAATCGATATATGTGTTCGCAGCACTAAATTAATAAAGCAGAATTTGTACAAATGTAAGTGATCTCTGAGTGAAAGAGCTTTGACAGATTTACAATGGAGCAGAATTAGTCATAGGTCAAAACTATAAGAAAATGCTAAGAAATAAGAAAATGCCATTTATGCAGTAAATATCAAAGTCGACAGAAATGATTCACAAAGATGTTTGTGAAATACTTGCAATAGATTGCAATGTATAAGCGAAGATGTCATTGAATGAACAGCTGTGATCAAACGTATACTTCAGTGTCATGGTTCAACCATGTAGAAACGGTTTCCAAGATGCTGAAGGCAGAAGCTACCATGAGTTAATTGGGGGGTGGGGGTGGCGGGGCAGAAGGCAGGTTTTCGATATTTACCTGCACGGTTCATCCACAAAAGCAGGCAATGTTCTTGGTCCAGGGGTTAAAATGCCTCCTAAAAATGCAATAGGATTTCAAGGATCTGAGGTTAGGTATCGAAAGATTGCCATTAATCAATGCTGATATTCAGGGGGAAAAATAGATCTGAGTGATAAATGTCCGTTAGGAGAGAATAATGTTGTCCTTTCCCCCTCTGGCATACAGGTGAATAAAGATCCTTCACAATTTAGTAGAATTTCAATTGCTGTCTGGGTCATTAACAATCTACCATAAAGAACGAATAGGCCACTCTTGCCCACCTCTCGTGAACGAATGAAATAAAAAAAGGAGGATAAATGAAATTTTCAACATTTCCTACGTTATCTGCTGCTTACCGAACCTCACAATGCTAAAAATAACGTCAGGAATGATGCTTTAGGACTCATTTTAATTCATTTGATGTCAATGTCGTTTGAATCAAAAGCATTCAGACAGCGTATGCGCACATTTTAGAAAGAAGGATTATGAAATGGAACGGGGTGGTGGTGCAGTGATGAGCCTGATTTGACACTCGCTTCGGAATTGGTAGAGTTTGTGCGTTCTTCGGATGCTCCAGTTACTTCCAATAGGCCAATGATGAGTATGTAAATGGAATAGGCATTGCTCAATTTTTCTGCAGTATGGTCTGTTAAATGGATTACCTGTGGTAAACTGTAACATCTTCGAATAGTGTGGGATGCTCCTCGAAATGTCCCTGCAGGCCTGTTTGGCCGAATGTCATGTATCCGCGATTTGTGGCGATAGTATACTTTCAAGGATGTTTGCTCAAACTTGAGGAAATTGCTCTCGTTTCCTAACTACAGAACAATGCAGAATAAATGCAATTTGAACAAACTTACTGGATGCTGACAAAGCAGGTACAAGATAACACATGGACATTGCATAATGGATTGGTTGGATGGGATGTGGTGTAGCCTACAATTATAACTAATTAGAATGAAATCGTGATTATCTATAAGACAGACGATTTCCCATAACACACTTCGTTGATCATGTTTGACTTCAAATGATTTGTTATGCTTTATAAGTTGGTGGTAATCGAGTTGATGGTACACTATATAACGGGGAAAGATATGAAAAAAAAGTGTGTTAACATGAATAACAATATCAAGTAGATAGATTTGCTGTGCGGTGGAAAAAGCTTTCGTTCATCTACATTCGTATGTTTTACACAACAATCAATGACAACTGCATTGCACCATTACACAATAATCAACAACGTCCGCACTGCATGACCAGACTTGCGATGAGAGGCAGGGAATTCACATCCTCTGTCCAACGGTGCGGAGCAAACATGCGCAATCAATGATTTGTAACGGACATCGAGTGATAAAGGAACTTTCATACTTAATGGGTCAAGTGTGGAAAAGGAATTGAATTGATTGCTTCACAGAGAACCAGTTTTGACATAAAGGGCCAAACGAACATCTCCTACAAAATAAGTGAATGAATGGCACGAAGTTTCGTCTTAATCTATAATTTTCTCAACAGAGTGATTAGAGTTTTTTATTCTCTCTCCACCGTTGATTTTCTCAAAAAAGAAATTAAATGGATGTATGTGATTTATTAGGACTCACACCTAAAAAATGAGTGGTGAAGCGTTTAGTAATTGTTGTCCCCAATACATCGCGACATAATAAGTCTCATTTTAATCGTTAATTATGCTGAGATCACTTTGAATTTTTCCAAAGAGAATTTGTAATTTAAAATTGAATCTCAAAGATCGATGCAGGGAAGAGTCATATTGGTCGATTTAATTCTTTCCTTAATTCTCATGCAACACGTGATACGGGAACCTTCTTATTCGCCTTTGAAGCAGTGTGTAAATGGAGACTGCAGTATGCACAACTTACATTCAGCAGAATCTGCAAGATCTTACAAAAAAACGAAAATGAGGTAGTTAGATACCAAACATAATTTTCTGATTTAAATTCTTGTCAGTGTTGAATTATTTCGTTTCTACATGTCCGACGTCACTAAAACTTATCAGTATATTTCACACCTGAACTTGATTCAATAGAACATATGAGATCATGCGACATGATTATCCAAAAATTTGGATAGCACCTGGAAACAATGTATGAGCAAAACCCAGAAAAACTGCACAAAAATCGCCTCCAGTTTTCACTTTGCCAGAGAATATAGAGAAGGACGGAAAATTTACGACCAACACTTTTCTTGCAAGAATTGATTTACTTGTTTACTATATTTATTTTCTTCCCTTTTCCTTTTCATGTACCTCAGTGAAGAGTTGGTCACACTTTTCAGCTCTTCTCTGAACTTTCTATTTGTCGTTGTATAAATACACGGGTTGTGAACACAACAACTTCAGGAATGCTCCAGTTTCAGTGGCAATATAATCAGAAATTACTCACCGAATATCCGCAACATGGGAATCTAATCACCACCCAATCATAATTCTAAAAACATTCTCCCCATGTACTTTTTGAGCATGTAAGTACTTCATTTCGCCGAACGTATGCAAATAGCGGAAAATACCATAGTCTTAACAAAAAAAATATCGTGTATCACATGCTGTGTGATTGCTACTTAGCAAAGGTAGTGATGGTAAGAAAAATCAGCTCCTTTATTTTCTGTGTTGAAGTTGAAATTTTTCATTGCATAAATCGATCACAACAGTTCGAGAGAAAGGGAAGAACTTAGAATAATCAGATTCACGAGGGAATAGAAAGTAGTTCGCAAACTATTGAAATTGAAGCTATGGTTAAAACCTTCTATTAAGGCATTAATAACAGGGGGCTCTCAATGTCAAACCACATTCCATCACAGTCAACATCATTTTAGATGGATAAATCGAGTTTGAACTATTTGCTGGAGTGTATGTTGAAACGTGTCAAGCAAGGGGGATACAGGCATCCTGTAGATGTATTTTCAGTGAACTTCCAGACGGCACTTCATAAGATGCCTCCCAAAAGATGATTATACAATACAGGCGAACCCAGGTTTAGTGGGCAAAATAAATGCTTGGAGCGAGGATTGGCAAGCCAATAAATGCCATATTGTGGAGGTGTCAGTATTAGATTGGCTTGGACAATGATAAAAATATCACACAACCCCAGGTTATACCCAATGTACTTTTGTGAAAACATAAAGTCTGCTGCGTCTTCATTTGGAGTCAGACTAGCTTTTTTTCCAAAGTAGGAGTTTATAAAATGTCACATTATCTGGCTGTCTATATACCGTATGGTTTTGTACGAAATATAATCTATCCAGAAATACAAATCTACAAATGCATATTCACACAAAATATTAAAATGCATGTATTTGTGTTAGTGTATGAGAGTGTGAGTGTGAGTTTGTGTGTGTGAGGGGTGGGGGGGGAGAGTCAGAGTGTGTGCATCTGTATGGGGACACAGAGAGATACAGTCCCATGCTACGTCTAGAATTGAGTTTTAAAAATCCTCAGATCACAATAATTGTCTGAGGTAGACCGTAGCACAACCACCAGCAAAATATCCCCATCACATATACTAACTTTTCAATTTAAAAAAGTCAGTCAGAAGCCCCTAAGCTTCAAGTTAGATGCTTGGTCCTGTGCAATAATTATCGGGGCCTTCCTCGTGTCACTGACCGCATCATCAGCAGAGCGGAACAAAAAATGTGGTTCAATGGACTGGCAAAGACCAAGTTTCAAAGATGTGAGTCAAATACCATGACCTGGGAAAGATACAGAACGACACGATGATTCAAGAAAAGGTAGACACAGACAACGCATTTACTGAGAACAAGTTGTGGAAATATGGCAGAAAGAAATGTCGCTTTGGAAGGTTCAAATGAAAAGAATGAAGACACTAGAAAAGGCATGGCCATTTCAACTGATATGGGACTTGAGGTTAGGTTTACTGCAGTGTGGTGCAGGCCCTTCAGCCTAACAAGTCACGCCGACTCTCTGAAGAGGAATCCGCCTCCCTGTGACTAATGAACCTAACACTACGGGCAATTTAACATGGCCAATTCACCTAGTCTGTATATCTTTGTGACAGAGGGAGGAAACCGGAGCAAACCCACGCAGACACGGGGTGGAGGTGGGGGGGAATATGCAAACTCCACAGAGAGAGTTACATAAGGCTGCAATCGAACCTGGCACCCATGGGCGATGAGCTAGCCGCGTTAACCACTTCGCCACGGGGCATCCAATTCGAAATCTGCCTCACAGAAACAGCCCAGGCAGTACAATCTTGGACGACATAACAGACAAGTACAGAGAGCTTTGCAGACAGTACCGGTGTATTGCCCAGCAAAACAAGCTATCAGCCCAACATTGGCAGTATTGCAAATATTTGCCAATATATTGCTGCGATACTTGGACTATATATCTGTCTAAAACGGGATGATTTGCAGCCCACACTGCGAGTGACAGCAATTGGGTTCCCATAAATTTATTTCCGTATATGCATATATCAGCTCCTGGCAAGGTGTTCAATATGTGCATGCATGTCTGTATGTGAGGCGGTGATGGATGTGAAAGTCGTTGTCTGACAGAGTACAACCATGGAGGAAACAATTTGAAAAGTGAACACCTGACAGAGGCTTGGGGAATGGACAAGAGAGATACTGACGGACAGAAATGATGTGATGGTTATGAATATTAAAATAAAATATTAAAATATCAACTACAGTAACAATACAGAAAACTGCGAACAGGAATGCTAGATGGATAAGATTTGGGTGTGAGTTCAGATATGAGCAATGGAGTGTCGACTCAGAGTTGCTTCTGCAGATTTGATGCTGGGATTGTCAGCAGTAGATTATTGACAACAGTAAGACTGTATTTCTTAGCTCAAGTTGCCAGTACCAATGGGCTGACTCCATGAAATATATTCTGGAGTTGTTACAAATGTCAATTATGAATAGTTAGATATGGCGGCAAGAATCAGTTTATGGCCAAAACAATCACTCCAGCTACACTTTGTCTGTTTTAGCCTCAGATATTGGCCTAAAATGGGATAGAGTGTGTGGCAGAAAATGGAGTTTGTAACCATAAGAGAAGACAGTGACTCCATGCACCCAATATTCCAATATCAAAGGCAGTGATGCAATGAGTCGTGGTTCACAACTGAAATTGAATATGTCAAATAGAGACGCACAAGGGATACGGCTCGAAGGAAATATGGAGAGAATGCATAATCAGGTTTACTGATGTAGTTAGTAGTGGTTTATGGATGGTATATCTGGATTCAGACGCTCAACAGCAAGGAGCGTAGAGTAAATGAAGAGAACAGAACTGTGTTCATAAACTATGTATGTAATTAAAAACTAAAAAGTCAGATTTTCCAGGGGCAACCACGATGGCCAGGATTGCATATATTGAATAATGTGAAGAACATATCTAATCCGCGTCGATCATGGCAAGTATTTATAGAATGTAGAAAGAACCCAAATATTCCAGAAGAAATCCTTGCCCATTGTTGTAACATTCCAGTGTAACGTTCTCAGATTCTGATCCATTCTTGGAACATTCCAGGATAATGCAGTCAGATTCTGATCTGTCTTCCCCCTCTGTCTGCAGCTGATGCTTGCTTCTTGTGCTTTCTTAGCTCCCACTCAACCTTTGGTATAACACAGTGAATGGAACACATTTTTCATTACAGGATGTAAACCCTCCACTGGGATAATTAGAATCCATGGAGAGTGATATTAATCACAGTCACTGTCCAAACAGGTTCAGTTAACCTCTTCCTTACATGTTTTTTTCATGTCACAATAAAAGGGAACACTCGGGGAGTATGAATGGAATGAATGAGGGTTTTGAAGGATGGACCACAAATCTTTCAGTCTTTTAAATCATTTCTTGAAAGTGGGAGCAGTGCCATGCCACTGCAGAAGTGCGTGTATATTCCACCCAGTTTTACAAAAGACCAGCTGGAAAAGATGACTGGTGGGGAAATTAAGAGATATCATTAATCAGGGTAACAGTTTTTGTGGCCCATTGACTTTCAAACTGCGTCGTAAGTGTAGGGATTTAGAGATGTTTTAGAGCACCGGTTGTGCTTGCACAGAACAGGGTGCAGCAATCTACTCCATTTTTCAGTGACAGATTGACAAAAGGAGGCCATTCAACCTCCTGTTCGTGAACCTGAAATGCAGTAACTATTAGTTCTAAAAGAAATATGGAGAAGAATTACCCTGAGAAACATTAAAGCTTTAAATTGGGTACTGCCAATTATGATCGTTTTGAGCAAGCACATTTAAAAAAAACAGCTTCGAAGAGACTATTCCCAGAAAAGTAGGATGCCTTCAGAAATGAAATTACAGAGTCTAGCAACAGGATATTCCTGTTCATGTGGAGGGCAGGTTTGGCAGGTGTAAAGTATGCTGGACGGTTGTAAGTTGTGGCTCTGGTCAAGAAACAGAAGGACGCATATGATAGGTTTGGACAGCAATTGGTTCTTTAAAGGATGGCGAAAACGATTAATTTGAAGTAGAACCGGATCTTAATCAGATTGGCTGAGGAGCAAAAAATCACAGATGGAGTTTGTTTAAGACAATGGTAAGATTTAACATGTTGTGAAGACAAATCAGGCCAATACATACTTTTAGGGTCCTGGGAAAGGTTGCGAAAAAACAGAGGTGAGAATATAATTCACAGAATCCCTGCAATGTGGAAAAAAGGCCATATTGTCCATCGTGACAACACTGGCTCCTTAAAAAGCATCCCACGAGATACACGAGATATCCCTGTACCTCTGCATTCCCACAGCTAACCAGCACATAATCGGATTCTGCAATCCAATTTATCATGGCCAATCCACAAGACCAGTGGGTTTTTCCACTGTATGGTGTAAAACAGAGCATCTGGAAGGAATAGACGCAGACACGGGGACAATGTTAAAACTCAGAATAGGCAGCCAGCCCTGGGTGGAAACAAACCCCGTCCGAGGCACGGCGATATCCCCTGAGCCACTGTGGCATCCGAATAACCAGATGAGAGTAACTCCATGTTTCCACTTTCTCCGGACCTGTCACATCTGTTCAGTGGGGTACTTCTGAGATGGCGTCTTCTGATCTCTGATGATTCATACCTAATCCCAAAACTCTGATGAATAGGACTTTCAGCCATGTCTGAAGTCTCCTGTGCTTATGCAATCACCACTGCCCCTCCTTTTTAGAACACGTCGTCCATTAATATTTTACGAACAATACTTCTCTATCTCAAACAAATGAAATTCAGGCACTGGAGCTCGGAAACAAAAAATGTTCTGATGAAGTTCCACCACTCCTACTGAGTTTCATCAGCAATTTCTGGAATATCTAATTTCCAGTTTATAACATTCACACAATTGTGACTGCAGTATTTCCTTCGATATACAGCTCCCAACATACACGCTTCTCCTTGTTGTTTCTAAACTTGAGCCAAAAGTGTTTGTGTAAGCTGTGTGCCGTCAGTTATAGTTAAATTAATGATAGATTCAGCGAGGTGTTTCCTGAGACCGTTCGTGATGTTAAGGTCATCTCGGTGCCCGCTGTTTATTCTTCTCAAAACGGATGGCGAGATTCTCGCTGGGTCTCCCTTTACGCTGCTATAGTGATGAAGAACAAAAATCTCTACTCAACAGTTACCTCTCGGTGGCTGAGACTGCTGTAACTGAGGAGGGGGTGGGGGGGTGCTATTTGTGATCAGTTAAGCATGTTCTGCTATCATGGCCTCCACTCCTCATCCAGCTGGAACAGGAATCCTCCTTGTGACAACCCCCGCCCAGAAAGAGCTCCATGTCCATGTTCACATTATGTGTTTGGGAAGGGCAGCAATTTTCCCCTGCCTGTCACGTGCAGAATCAATATCAGGGGCTGTGCAGGGTAGCTCTGAACAGACTTTGCTTATCACAGCGCACTATGGGGTTTCAAAGATGGTACTTGTTCCTGGGATGCTGATTAATTCCAGCATCTCAGCTAAGTGGCTCTGGGAATGATGAGGAATAAGAATTCGGAGAAGCATAACCTTTTTCACAGAGTGAGGGCTTGGACAACTATTAAAGTGAGGAGTTGGTGAGACCCACTCAGCTCACGGTGGGAATCTCTCCCTAAACTCAACTAAACTGGCGTTTTGCATAATTTTGTTTAAAAAATGAACAAAAGAACCCGAAGCAGGAATAGGCCATCTGGGTATTTGGATTCAGTAAGATCAGGACGGACGATTTCATGGACTCAACTCCATTTACCCGCCCTCTCATCAGAAGCCTTGATTCCTTACCCATACACACACAAAAAAATCATCTTTCGTTGCCGTTAAAATATTCAAAGAGTGAACAACAATTGCTTCACTCGGCAGGGAATTCCACAAATGAACAATCCTTTGGGTGAAGAGGTTTCTCCTCAACTCAGTCATAAATCAACTCTCCACCATTTTCAGATTATGCCCCCTCTTTCTAAATTCACCCAGCAATGGAAAGATCCAACCGTGTTCGATTTCACGTTTTCCCCTTTGTTAATTTTATATATGTCTACAAAGTTCGCTTCCCACAATTATTCTAATTTCCCCTGAGACTCATCAATCCACATCATGAACCCAACTCTTCGGCGAACTGAAGGGAAAACATGAAACTCTTTTTGGACAGAAACCATCAAAACCAAAGAACGATACAATCTTTGTAAAAAAAAAGCGTTCAAATCTGGCCTACAGTAATGCTTCTGTATTTATGATTGAGTAGTATACTTGACAGCCGACCTGAACAATGTGCAGTGCATTTTCTGATCCAGTTATTTCTTTTAAACAGAATCAGTCATTGCCAAGTGTTATAAACTATCTGGTTAAGAGTCTGGCCCCTGCACACACTGACCTTCCACTGGAACTACTGTCGCATCCTGATTTAGAATATGTTTATGACAGGAAGCTGTAATTTAGATGTCTTATTATTTTCAATCTTTTGAATGTGGCTGAATATATGATTAACTGAGCGTGACAAAACTCACTCAGTTTCTACCTCTTTATCATTTCTGAGCGATGATACCATATTCCAGTGTAAGCCTCCAACAAGACCTACTTTTCTGTCACCGGGAGATCCACCCGACTCTAGTGGACAGGACCTTTAGCTGTGGCTGTCCCGCTCTGGCGTTTCTGTCCTCATTCCTTCTCCTATTTCCAAAAACAATGATACAGACCCACTTCAAAGTTTACGAGAATATTTGTAGCTCGGGTGCTCGTTGTTGTGGCTCTGCTCGCCGACCTGGGAATTTGTGTTGCAGAGATTTCGTCCCCAAAGCTCTGCTGTCCTGTTCCATCGAGTCATGAATGATGATGGACGATGCAAAAAGGACGATGGCTCCATTCAAAATAACGGAACAGGGCTAGACATAAATGTAAAACCTCGGATGTTGTATGTGTACCACCTTCAGCCAGATGTGTTGTGTCTGTTATCCATCTGAGACTCGTCATGATGCTTGCAGTATCATAGATGCCCGTCTTCAATCAATTACATTCACTGCACGTCAGATGAAAGAAATATATATGTCAGTAGATACGGCAAAGGCAATCGGCCCTGACACCACTTCTGCAATAGGACTGAAGACATGTGCTGCACAACAAGCCTTGTCTCTGGGGAAACTGTTACATTCCAGTTGTAACTCTGACATCTGCCTGGCGATGCGGAAAAATACGCATACTGTGTCCACTTCGTTAACAGAAGAATCATTACAATCTAACCAATCACCACACCACAAGTCTCATCAAATTAGATGAAGATATTTTTTGGCAGAGCCGTGAAGCAGCACAGAAATATTATGTTCAGTTTGGATTCTGAATGGTCCCAATGTGAAGATGGTGCGTTTGTGAACAAATCGCTGGATTATTCATCCACACCAGGTTAATTATATGGCAGCTGGTGGAAATTAAAATCAATTAATGAAATATCGAGATCTGAAATCTGGTTACTGTAATAGTGACGTTGAAGGTATTGTTGATGCACCAAATTTCTTCCCCAATGTACTGTCCGGAAATAAATCTCCTGTGCTTTCCTGGTCTGCCTGAAAACTAACTCCAGACGCACTGAACGTGATAAAACCGCCGATGGTCTATGAAGCAAACAAACAGGATCCTCAATTGTCATGTCTTTCAGTATAAAACTGGGTTGAACACGTTGTACCAGCCGCGATATTGGAAAACGTAACGGGATGCACATTCCTGTAAACACAGCATAGGCTGTCTTCTTGACATCTGAGAACTTGTAAAAAAAACATTTACAGAGCTTTCCCATAGATGACGTCAGGACACGGGCAGGCCATTCAACCAATATGGTCACTCTAGTTCAAGTTCATGGACGAAGATCAACTGAATGCACTTTTCCCAAATGTCGTATGCATCATATCTCCTGACCAACCACCAGAAAAAAAATGCAGGAATTGAACTGCAATAGATTTTTCGGGCCATCGATGTCTATCTCATTCAACACAGTCATCGATGATCCTCTATCGCCTGACCATCGACCTTTCTAATGTCTAGGTACCCTTATTAAATTCAGTGCCTTTACTTCCACAGTAGAACACAGAATATGGAACAATGCACCAGAGGACTGGCGCTTCTGTGCTCGACGTTGCACCGATCTGTAGAACCAATCTAAATGCGATCTATCCGACACGATTCCATTTTCATTCATATGTTTAGTAAATTACCATTTAAACGCTCTTAAACTTGGCCAGTCCACTATTGTTGCAGGTTATGCGTTCGACGCCTATACTACTCTTTGAGTGAAGAAACTACCTCAGCCATCTGCCCTATATCCATCAGCCTTCAAATTATAGCGATGTCCTCTTGCGCAAGCAATCACCATCTGAGGAAAAAGGCTCTCACTGTCCACTCTACCTACCATTCTGATTTTGTTGTATGTCTCAAATAAGTCATCTCCCAAACTTTGTCCCTGTAACGAAAACAGAATTAATTCCCCCACCCTTTCCTCATGCGACAAAATCTTCAGTAGAGGTGCAGTCCTTACCTCTATGGACGCCGTGATGGCGCTTTGTTCGACAGTGATGACTGGATTATTACCGTCATCCTGCCGGATTCCATAAGGTCGTTGTATCTGAGATTTTCAGTGAGAGTCCATATTGTGGGTGACATTTATAAATCCGTTATGAGCGAGTTACAGCTCAGTTCGAACACACAGCAAAAAGGCAGAAAGAAACATAAAACAGTTCAGAATGTCGTAACTGATATACTTCCAGCGTTGAGCAAATACAGCTCCACCCGCCCCCCCCCACCTTGACTACTCTTGGAGGGGTGCTGAGAAATGTCTCTGTAATTGGCTCCCAGGTACAATATCTTCAGCAGTTCAAGCTTGCTCATTTCTGAGATGGACATGCATGTGGTTCACCCCGCCACCCAACCCCGGCCGTTATGATATTTTCCAGACTCTGACCTCTCTTCTTGAGGCTTTCCCCAACGAATATTGTGTTCAAGTAACGTTTGCCACCTGCATCGTGTTAACTGCGAATTCATCGTATTTCAGGCCGTTTTGTAAATATCATTACAGGAAATAATGTAATTGTTGATTTTTGATCAGTTTCAACAAACGACTCATTAGACTCGGAGGGGCCCTGACGAAAATCACTAACTTGAAAACTCTGTTTAAATAGGGCATAAGGCACAAGATGGCAAATTGCAGATCGACTAACCTAGGTTGTGGTTAATATCCGAGAATCGATGGCGAAGAATGGGATTTCTGAATGTTTCGAACTGTATAGAAGATTGGCTGTCTGGCGGAAAGCAGAGAACTAGGATAAAACTTGTTTTCACGATGGCAGCCGGTGAGAAATGGTGTTCTACAAGGCTTCGTGTTGGGACCATAATTATTCACTTTATACATTAACTGTCCAAAGAAGGAAGTGAAGGACTTCTGGCATTGTTTGCAAATGATACAAAGATAGGGAGATTGAGAGGGAGCATGAAGGAGACGTGAAAGGCTACAAAAGGGTTTGGACAGGGTAGGAGAGTCGGCAAAGAGGTGGCAGTCTTACGTGGTATAAGTTTTTCAGGTTCACCAGTCTCTGAGTGGAAACATTTAACCTCCTCTCAATGCAGAGTGGCCTGTCTATACTTAATACTGTGGCCCTTTATTTTAGACGTCGCATCCAGCGGAATTATCATCTCTCCTTCAAATCTATTTCGTATTATCAGTGCTTTACATATTTCATTAAAATCTCAAGGTATTTTTTAAACGCATGGAACACAGGCAATGTCGACGCAAAATCTTCTAACACAACAAGGCGGTCGTCCCAGTGATCAGACTGGTCATTTTACCTGCTCTCCCTCAATAACAGGTTTTTCCTTTATTAGGTAAGGAGAGCAAAACTGGACACAATAGTGCACAATGTTCCAGATGAGTTCTCAACGTCGTCCTGTATTGCTGCAGTGACACACCCTTACTCATGTACTTGAAGCCCTCTTAAATAAAGGTCAACACACCATTTACCATCCTCACAGCTTTCTGCTCCTGCAATATTGCTTTCAGTGACTGGTGGACAAGGATATCCAGATCCTTTTCACTGTCACAGCTGCCACCTGGTCTGTCTATGTACATTGCTCAGCGTGTCACTTATCATTCACATACTGATGTCTGGTTTCAGGGAGCGCTATCCTGCATTGCCCTCAGAGGTCTGCGCTGAACAATACAATAAAAGCAGTATAAATCTCTTCTTACAACAATACGTTTTAAGTAATCCTTCTTCAAATGAAGACTGCTATTCTCTATATATCACCAAAGTGCACAACGTCCAAACTGCTCTTCGGGTGTCATGTATTTCCCCATTCACTCCACTTGTCTCAGTTATCTTGGAGTGTTTTTTTTTCATTTTAACCTGCAGTCACTTGCTAATAACTTGACATTGTTTAGTGACATCAGCATCTTTGGGGAAAATAAAACCAAAAAAAACAGCGTTTGTATCGCAATGTTATGGCAAGCACAGATCCATGAGATACCACATGAACCTTCCGAATCAAAAACATTTTCTTTGCCAATTCTCCAATTCAAAACATGCCAAAATGTTGTGGTTTTGTTCGCCGAGTTGGGTATTTGTGTTGCAGAAGTTTCATCCCCTCTCTAGGTGACATCCTCAGTGCTTGGGAGCTTCCTGTGAAGCGCTTCTGTGATCTTTCCTCCGGCATTATAGTGCACTACAAATGCCGAACACAACCACAAGAACGAGCACCGAGCTACAAATCTTCTCCCAAACTTTGAACATGCCAAAATATTACCCTCAATTCCATAAGATTTGATTTTGCCCAGTAAGCTTCGGTCTTTATTGGAACAGTTTCTGATGATCTAAATGTATTGAATTGATTGTTTCTCCATTTTTTTCTGCCAGTCGTTTTTTCACACATGATTCCAATTTCATAAATCTATCTTGGCTTTCATGCCAATTATTTCTCTAAAACCACCTGTTTACTAATTATATTCCATTTTTTATCTCAAAAGATGTAGAATTTCGAGTATTACAACAACGTTTTTTTGCGTTTTTTCTGCCCAAAGACTCCTGGGCAGTCTGCCTCGATTTGTTTAAGGACGGTCACGCAGAATGAATCTGACTGCTTTGGTTGAAGACAGTAACTTGCAACTTGATATGATGTACTGGGATTTGTCAAGAGAACATATGGCATACTGTTTAAAAACAGAAACTGCTGGGCGCAGGTGAATGAAGCAAATGACCAAGAGAATTGCATGGAAAGGCATTTGGGGACATCAACAAATGAGAGCAATGCACAGTAAGTGAAAGGATAGATAGTGTGGGCAGAACACAGAAGGTAAACGGTCACTTCAATCATCTCTGGAAGTGACAGAATGGCTTCATTTCCTCTATCGGCCAAACTGCAAAATATAAGAGCAGAAAGCTTATTCAAGAGCTGTGCAAATTATGATGTTCAGTCGCAGCTTGGGAACTGTGTGCTTTTCTGGTCACCCTGTCACATGAGAGGAGAGAAACATAGAACATATAACATAGAAAAATACAGCGCAGTACAGGCCCTTTGGTCCTCGATGTTGTGCCGATCCAAGCCCACCTAACCTACACTAGCCCACTATCCTCCATTTGTCGATCCAATGCCCATTTAAATGCCCATAAAGAGGGAGGGTCCACTACTGCTACTGACAGGGCATTCCATGAACTCACGACTCTCTGAGTAAAGAATCAGAGTAAAGATGAATTGGACTGGAGAGAATACACAGGAAATTCATTACTCTGTGAAAGTGAAAGTGCACTAATGACGAAAGTTAGGAACAGATGATTCTGAGAGGAGATTTGGTTAAAACCGTTGATCAACAATACCGATCAACATGGTGACCTCAACAATGTCCTGCACAGCTACAACATGACATCCCCACTCCCACTGTCAATGTTTTCATTGTGACATCAGGGTAGGGGAAAGTGGATACTGAAGACACTGGATATTGCAGTGGTGCTGGCAAAACACAGCAGGTGGGACAGCACTGGAGGATCAGGAAAATCGACGTTCCGGACAAAAGCCTTCATCTGGGAAGGGGAGTCTGTTTGTGTTCTCTTCCTCTTTGGTGAATGTTGCTTCTGAGATTGCAGGTTTCTTCAAATTTGTTTCATTTTGCGATAACAAACGTGTCATCAAAGCAATGGACGCAAAGATTGATTTGCATCGTGGGAAGGGCTGTGCGTGGAATCTCTGGATAACGGCTTCTGCGAAAAATACTGGCATTGGTGCTCCCATGCGTGTACCGTTGCTTTGTTTTTCCTGCCGTTGAAGGTGAAATGAGTGGAGAGGCACAGGTTTACTATCTTGAAGATGCTGTCCTTGCTGATGGAGTTGGTGCTGTCTGGTATTTGTGTCCTTGTTCATCTCATAGTGTAGTTCGAATTTCATTCCCTTCATACTTTCAGGTTTTTATGGCTGCAGTGTGAATCCCCTCTCTGTATGTGCTAGCTATCTAATACCCAGCATCACAGGTGTACCACAGAGTATCCAGTAACTGTCTAATCGGCATTTTCTAGGCTGACAGGTCCGATTATTTCCCAAAACTACGAATCCCATCTCACATTTTTCCGATCTGTGCTACCATATCTTAACTTCCAAGCTACCTAGCCCGAATTATTTAACAAATTAGTACAAAATAAACACGAGGGAAATAATCTTAGGCGATGTTTAGCATATGTTGTTTACATGGACTTTAGCAAGGTCTTTGACAGGGTGTTACATGTTGGGTCGCTATATATGTTTAAACCTCACGGGATCCAGGGAGAGCTAGCAAATTGCACACAAACGTAGCTTGACAGTGAAGGCTGAGAGTTGTGGTAGAGGTCTGTTTTTCAGTCTGGTGGCCAATGAGTAACGGTATGTCACAGGGATCAGCGCTGGTCCGCTGCTATTTTTCACATCAATGATCTGCATGAGAAATCAGGAGATATGCTTTGGAATTTTTTCAGATGACACTATGATTAGTCGTATAATGGAAAGTGAAGGCGGTTTTCTAGAAACTGGGCCAACGGCTGAGGATCGGTGGATGGAATTTCCTTTAAATAATTGCAAAGAATTGCGTTTTGGTTAAGCAAACGAGGTTGGAAGTTCCACAGTCATTGGTAGGGCCTGGGGAGTATTAGATAACAGAGAGATCTCGGGTGAAAGTTTTTAATCTTCTTGAAAATGGGCTGACAATTGGATAGGCCAATGAATAAACTTTCCTTCATGCTAGCTTTTATCGGTCAGAACATTGCATATCGGAAATGAGACGTCATATTGCAGCCGGTGAGGCTAAATTTTGAGTCAAGCGTGCATTGCTGCTCTTTTAACTATGAAAAGGATATTATAATTTGAGAAAGGGTGCAGCAACGATTTATGAAGACTGTAATTGGAGTGAAAGGTCAGTGTCATAGTGAGAAGGTCGATAGAATGATACTCTTTTCCCTGGAACGTAGGAGGTTCAGCAATGACTTATCATCGGCGTATAAAATAAGGAGAGGCAGCGATACGGAGGACAGTGGCCAACTGTTCCCCAAGGTAGGGGTGTCTAAAACGAAAAGGTATATGCTAAAAGTTGTGGTTGGGGTGGGGAAGCAGAGAGAAATGAAAGGTTCCTTTGTTAAAATCGACGTGGTGAATATCTGGAACGGGCTGGCATTGGTATTGATGGAAGTTAATATAATTTTGACATTTAATAAACGTTTAGACAACAGCATTTTTGGTTAGCTATGGAGGGATAAGAATCAATCCCGGGCAAATAGGGCCAGTCTAATATATGAAAAAGTCGCCAACATATGCAAGTGGGGCTCAATGGCCTGTTTTCATGCTATAGATCTTCATGTCTTTTTGACTCATTCATTTACCCACCTGTGGGTCACTGAGATTATTAGAACATAGAATAGTACAGCAGAGAACAGGCCCCTCTGCCCACTATGTTGTGCCAAACATTTAACTTAACCAAACTTCAATTTAACCCACACGCCAATCAACTTATTGATCTTGTCCAACAGTGGTGTAAATGTGCCTAATGTCTCTGACTCAACGACCACAGCTGGCAGTGCATTCCATGTATCCAACACTCTCTTCGTGAAGGTCGCAAATCTGACATCTCCACTATACTTTCCTCCAATCACCATACAAGTTCCACCCCGTGTAACAGCCATGTCTGCCATGGTGAGAAGACTCTGCCCAACTATCTCATTACCGTTTTGGAAAATGACTCTGATGCTGGAGATCAGAGTCAGAGGTGAAGTATTGGAAAGCACAGCTTGTCAGGCAACATCTGAGTAGCAGGAAGGTCGACCTTTCGAGCAGAAGCATATTCCTGTTGACGAGCTTATGTTGAAACGTCGCCGTGATGCTCTTAGGGACGCTGCAAGACTGGCTGTGCTTTTCCAACATAATAAGTTTTGCTTCTCATTAGCTTCTACACCTCTATCAAGTCATCTCTCTTCCTTATATTCTCGAAAGTGAGAAAAGCCTCAGCTCACTCAACCTCGTTTCATAAGCCAAGCACTTCAATACAGGCAGCATCCTCGTATATTTCCTCTGGACCATCTTGAAAACCTCTACAACTTCCCTATAATGAAACGATAAGAACTGGACACACTATTCCACGTGTTGTCTTTCCAGTATTTGAAAAAGCTGCAGCAAAAACTACGTGGCTCCGAAGCTCAATCTCCCTCTCAATGAAAGGCCTTCTTAACAACCCTCGCAAATTGTTTGACAACTTTGATATATCTATGTGCGTTGACCCCAAGATACAGCTTATCCTCCACACTGTCAGGAATCCGATCTTTAACCTTGCTAGCATTCGAATTCTAACTTCCAAAAGGAATCAATTCGCATTTATCCAGTTTGAATTCCGCCTTCGACTTCTCACTCCAGCTATGCATCATGTCAATGGCTTGTAACAAACCTCAACAGTATGAACAACACCACAGATTATTGTATCTTTGGCCAAACTACTCATCCACCCTTCTACTTATTTATCCAATTCCTTTGTATTAACGACAAAGAACTGAGGCCCAAGAACAAATCACTGTACGACACCGCTATTCACTGACATCATGAAGTATGCTTTCCAATCACTACTGCTCACTCTCTTCTTTCTTCTAGCCAGTTCTATATCCAGATAATCAAATCTCCCTGTATTCCATACCTCATAATTATCTGAATGACCCTACCACGAAGAACCTTCTGAAATGTTTTATTGAAATCCATATGCACTGCATCCACTGCTCGACCTTCAACAACATTTCTCATCACATCGTCAAAGCACTCAATAAGGGTTGTGAGACATGACCTGCCCCTCGGAAAACAATGTTGACGACCTTTATTTCAACCGTGTCTTTCCAAATAGTCATAAATCCTGTCTTTCAGATTCCTTTCCAGAAGGATGCTTACCACAGACCTAAGATTGACTGGTCTGTCATTCCCAGGTATTGCATTATTCAATTTCTTGAACAGACGAACAACAATTACTTCCTCCAATTTACTGGTACTTCTCCCGTGGAAGGTGATCAAAGATCATCACCAGAAGTGCAGCAATCGCATTTCTCACTTCTTCTATTAACTTTCGATATATCTGGTCCGGCACTGGTGACTGATCTATGTTGATACTTTTCAGTAATTCCAGCACATTCACTTTCTTAATATGAATCTGTTCAAACCTTTTGACCTGGTCCACGGTGATCACATAACCAACAAGGCACCTCTCTCTTGTGAATACTGAAGCAAATATATCATTTATGGTCGCCCTTACAAATTAGGACTCGAGCCATAAGCTTGCTTCACGATCCCCGATCCCCCCAACGACTTTCTGATTTTTCTCTTATTCCTCATGTAGGGGAACAACACTTCTGCGTTTTCCGTAATCCTTCCCACCGAGACTTTTTGCATGCCCACTCCTAGTTTCCGTCAGGCCATTTTGAGTTCTTTCTTAACTCCCCTGCAATCTCTACAGTAATGCGAGATCCTTGCTTTCTCAACCTTATGTACGCTTCATTCTTCCTCTTGACTTGACATTACTCTTCTCTTACTATCCAAGTCTCCTCCACCTTACCATTCCTTGACTGTCTGAATTGGAGATATTATCCTTTCGTCGCAACAAGTGCTCCTTAAACTGCCTCCACATTTCTGTTGTGCATTTCCGATAGGACAACTATTCCCAATTTTTACACCACAGCTCTCTTCGAATACCTTTATAGTTTTCCCTCCCCCAATTGATTATCTTGGACACAAGTTAGAAAATCCTGAGGGATTATCTACCATTATGCTTTTTCAGAAATCTAGCACCTCCTGTTCTGTAATATTAAGTCTTTTGAAAACATCACTAATTATTTTCCCATGTTTCCATCTTTTTCCAAAGTAAATGCCGACGTAAAATCTTTGTTTAGGTTCTCACTCATCAGCATACAACATACACAACTTCGCTGAACTTTAAGTTGCCCTATTCTCTGCCGAGTGGTTACTTTGATCGGATTGAAATTTGTGAAATGATTTGGAATTTCAAATATCAAATCCCTCTACCGCCACTATCTTCACTTCTGCCATGTAAAGGAAACGCCATCAAATAAGATGCAGCGTGCTCATCAAAACTATTTCACTTTTATAAGATCATATATTTGTATTATATCAAAGAATCCTGTTACTGTTCATTGTCATATCCTTTATAATACACTCCAGAACGATCCCGATTTACTGTCAAGCAAATACTGCTCTTTGTCAGACTGACGGCACAGAAGGTTTTGGGAAGCCTTGTGTATTAATCTGTAGGTGGTGGCTTAAAGCGTCAGCGGGTAATCGACAATGAAAATCTAATGCTGGCAATTATTGCAAGTGGAATGTATGTAGAAATACAGAGGTGCTGCATTAGCAAGATATGAATCAAGCCACGTTTAGAATAATATGAACAGTATGTCAGCCCTAAAGAAAGGTATTCATGGAGCCTAGTCAGCGACGGCTAATTAGTTTGATCTTGGGAATGGAAGGATTTTCTAACGGAAAGAGTTTCAGGTGATTGAGGTCGGACTCATTGGGTTTTCGAAGAATGAGAGAGAAATTGAATGAAACATCCAAAATTCTGAGGAACTTTAAAAGGTTACGAGCTGAGAAGTTAGAAAATCGAACAGTACAGCACAGACTAGACCTTTTGTCCGACCAAGGTTGCGTCGACCATGATGTTATTTTGAGCAAATATCATCTGGCTGCACATGATCCACATCCCTCCATTCAATGCCTGTTCACGTTTCTGTCTAAATGCTTATTGAAAAAAGGCATTGCTAATATTTCTGATTTTACCACCTCCTTGGCAACGTACATAAACATTCATACATTCATTTCTCAACTTCAACTTGTGCTCCCCAATTTTTATGTTATATACCTATAGCTGGTCGCCCCTCTGCCTCTGAAACTCTTGTAAAAAATATGAAGTCGGTCGAACCTCTCCTTACAGCCTATACACTGTCGACCTGCCAACCTTCAAGAAGACCTGTGACACACGCTTTCCAAAGCCTCCAAAGCAATGAGAGCTGCACACAGTACTGCCAATGTGGCTGAACTAAAGTTAGTGCAGTTAGAGAGTAACGTGCAAACTTTATACTCAGTTCAAAGACCATGCTCTACGCATTCTTTCCAACCTTATCCGCCTGTGTTCCTCTTTTCAGGGAGCTAAATATTTGTCCACAAGATCCCTCTGTATATCAATAATCCTCAGTGTCCAGTCGTGTACAGTACAGACTCCTTTTGCCTTTCACCTCCCAAAATAAATCACTTCACATTTGTCGAGAATAAATCAATTTGCCATTTCTCCTCCCATCTGTCAAATAGAACATAGAATATAGAACATTAAAGCGCAGTATAGGCCCTTCGGCCCTCGATGTTGCTACGCCTTTTAATACTAATCTGAAGCCCATCCCTCCACATTATTCCATGTACGTCCGTAAGCCTGTCCAATGACGACTTAAATGCACTTAATCTCGGCGAAACTACTTCCGTTGCAGGCAAAACATTCAATACCCTTCGTACTCTCTAGTAAAGAAATTACCTCTGACATCTGTCTTAAAGCTTCTCCCCTCACTTTATAGTTAGTAAAGTCGATATCCACACTGTTGCATCCTTCGCTACTCTTCCTCACTATCCACAGCACCAACAATAATGCCTATTCACTACATACCTTTCACAATGTCATGTGAAACCCCAAGAGTATATTCCAAGCGCCGTACGCATCATTAACTCAGTGAGCCGCTCTCACCCAGCCTGTTGTTATGTCCCACACAGATGGAGCATAAGGTTGCGCAACTCCTCACCTGCAACTCCCAGTGCACTCAACTCTGAACCAATTGTTGAAATGCCATTGGACAGGTGTTTGCACTGTTACAGTCCAGCCACAAATACACCATCTCTTTTGCATTCAACTGATGAGCAATCTAACAAGCAAAGACATTCTGAACTCAGATAAACTGGTTCGAAAATCCCCTGAATGACGCTCTGCACAGAATGACAGAATCCATGAAAGCCCACAACATTACCAGAGTCTGTGACAAACGTTTCATTCTCTCCACTTGCAGAACATTTCCTGCACCTCACAAAACGTCACTTAACATTGGTGAAAAATGACATTTCAAACGAAGGTTTTGATGAGTTGAGCTCTGGCCAGTCATGCAGATCTCGAGGTTAGCAGATGCACGGAAAGGTACTAGAGCAGCACGAGTTCAATATTAGGCACACAGACAGAATGAGATCTGAGCTCACATCTCCCAAAGTGGGAATCTGAAACTGTGTTCACCCGTTCTAGTAAAGATCTCCAGAATCAGTTCAGCAAAATTTTAGGCTTGTGCATTTACAGTTACAGACTATTTTGCGGTTCAATCCCGTGGTCCAATCAGAAAAAAGAAACTGCGATTCAAATTCCAACATCTTTCCACTTCCACAATCCATTCTACCATGGTCCTATCCAGAATGTCCTGCAATTCCCTTCACCCCAACGTCCTTTTGGATACACCTTCCTTCCTAAATTTCTATCATCCACAGTGATATGCAGCGCTTCCTGCGGCTGTGAAGTGTCCCGGACTCTGTACCCTTCCTATGACAGCAATGTTTCCCAGATGTACACTGGATAATGATGGATATTACAGTGATAGGGAGGGATATCAGGACGGCTGCGTTATACATACATTATAAGGTCTTAGTGGCAAAACTACGCTCCAGTAATTGTGACGGTTCATTGCAAGGAAAAACGGTTTCAGAGGGAGGGAGGATTGCAGGAACATGATAAGTTTCACAGTTTGGGAATACTGTAGGGACTAAAGGAATTTACTGTTTTGGGGAATTTTCAAGCATTGGAGGAATTCAGATAAACATGGAGGGATTTCCACGACAGGAAGAATATTCAGGAACGTGAAATGTATGGGTATTAACAAGGTTTCACAAAAGGGAAGAGTTATCATGAATGAAGGAGTTTACAGGGGCAGGAATGGACCGATCTGCAACAGATGACCCAGATTTAGAAGGTATTCGGGACTGGGCTCCCAAACGTCAGTGGGAGATTGTGAAAAAGATATGGGGGGAGAAGTCATAAATCTGCAAATTGCCAGTGTTGTTCTTATGGAATCCCTAAACTGCAGAAACAGACAATTTGGCCCGACAAGCCTGCATTTGCCCTCAACAAAGTAACACCCCCAGACACAGCTCAAGAATTAATGTTTTGACCTACATATTTCTAAACACTACGACAACTTAAAATGATCAACTCATCTAACCTGCACAAGGTTGGACTGTTGGAGGGAACCAGCGCTCCCGGACGCAACTCGAGCTGACAAGGGAAGAACACGTAAATTGCATGCAGGCAGTCGTCCAAGGTTCAAATCGAACGTGGGTCTCTGACATTACACTACAATTGTGCAAACTACTGGGCCTCCTTGCCATCAGGTGGAAGATATCCTAACTTTACCAACCTAGACAGCCACTCCTTGAATGAGAGGAATTTACTCTGTGTGTTCGAGAAAAAGAATTATCAACCATAGATGGCCCGACTTGATAAAGGGGTAAACATTTTCGAGCAGTGGGGACGCAATTTCGCAAAGTGACCACAATTCTATAATTTTGAAATTGACTAGCGAAACGGTCAGGGTTAGTCCACAAGTTAAAGTGGTAAATTGCGGCAAAACCAGTTTTGACGGTATTACGCTGGAACTGTTAAAAGATTATTGGGGAATCTGCTTGCTGATCATGTTAAGTTTGGCGTGCGAGAATATTTTAAGTGTGAGATAAAATGAGAGGTCAGGTTAATGTGAAGGTCAATGCTGACACAAGTTCGAAACAATGGCTGATCATTGAAGCTCTGGTCAAGAAAAAGAGGGCGCATGTCAGATATAGATAGCTGGATCACGTGAATCTCTCGAGGAACATTTGCTGTAGGAATTCACTTAAAATGGAGATCAGGAATCTAAAAAATGGGCCATGAGATAGCTTTGGCAAATTAGGTTAAGTGGAATCCAGAGATATGTTACAAAAATAACAAGGTTAAAACATGAATTCAGGAGAATTATTAGTCTTAATGATCAATGAGACCATCACTGTGTGGAACAGGCGATGGGTAAAATCCTGAATAGATATTTCAGTTCAGAAACAAGTGTGGAGAATGTCTGGGATGTCAGAGAAACAAACAGTGATAGATTAAGCCACTTCCGGAATACTGCATACAGTTCTGGTCACCTTGCTACTGGAAGGATATTGTAAATCATAGAAGGGATTGGCATGTTGCAAAGTGTGGAGGGCTTTAGCTATATGTAGATGTTGAATAACTGAAACTATTTTCCATCAAGGTCGGTGTCTGAGGATTTTCTTCACAAAGGGTTTGTAAAATCATAATCGTCGTGGATAGAATAACTGGAATGCACAGGTTAATGTGAAGAAGGGTAAGATTTAAAAGGGACCAAAGGAGCAATCTTTTCTCATCGATGGCGGTGCGTGTATGGATTGAGCTGAGAGATGAAATAGCGGAGATTGATGAAATTTTATTTTGCAGTCCTATGAATGGGTCCATGAATTGGAGGGATATTAGCAAAATGCTGCCAAATCGATCTAGCTTTATGGTCAGCCTGGATGAATTGCACTGAATGGTCTGTTTCCGTGCTGCGCATCTCCAGGACACGATGATTAGCTCATGCAAAGAGTCCATACTACAGAAAAAGAGCTTCTGGAGGTTTTGAAATAAAGGGAACTAAATTCCCGGGACCAGAACAAGTTTATCTCAGAGCAATGTGGGCGATTGGGGACGAAATTGCCGAAATTGCAGCAACATTTGCACTATTGGGAGTCTTTTTGTTTGTGCTACAAGACGTGAGAGTGGCAGAGCGGATAGGGAAGGAGATTTTTTTTCTAATTACAGAGCGATCTTGATGAAGTGGGTGAATGGGCTGAAAAACGGCAGATGTCGTTCGATCTGAATAAATGTGACGTAACACACTTTTGTGCAACAAACATGGTTGGGCTGATACAATCAATTGTTACGTGTTTTGGAGTTTTTGGGGCATTCGTGACCTCCAGGACCAGATACATATGACTTTGAAGTTTGCATCATATACAAACGCGGTGGTAAAAAAAGCGCTTGGCACACTTGCCTTCATGACTCAGATCTTTGAGGAGAAGCGTTGTGAAGTCATGTTGTTGTTGCCCAGGGCATTGTTGAGGCCTCTAACATTATAGTGACCAGATAACCTGGAAGGGTTTTACGAGATCGGAGGGAGGTCAGATGAGATTTACCTAGATGCTGCTGGATATGGAAGATTTGTGTTAGAACAAATCTCATGCTGGATAGACTGCAAGTTTGTTCACTTGAATCTGGAGATGGACAGACGAAGTCATAGAAATATATAATGTCGTCATTTGTAAATTGTTTCTCACAGGATGTTTAGCATGTTAATTGAACTTCCAGAGGAAGAGTGCACGTTATAGTTACAGGTAAAACGGCACAATTACATGTAAAATTCATTTGCATAATCTAAATAATAGGAAGGGTATGGATGGATTTTGGCTAGGAACAGATATTCGGGACAACTTTATTTTTAGAGTATGGTGGGTCAGTTATATCGCTGTATGGTTCTGTGACAATGAATATCATGCTGAGTCATTATTTAAGGAAAGCTGCGAGGGAAAGCCAGAGAACTACAGACGAAAGAGCCAGACATCAGCGTCAGATTAGAAACGATCCTGAAAGGTAGGATATACATGCATTTGGAAATACAAGAGCTGATTACATATACTCAGTAGGATTTTGTGCGTATGAAATCATGTCTAAAACTTTGAATGAATTTAATGAAGATGTGAATAGGAATATGTCAGTCAAAGCAATAGAAGTCGTTTCTGTCTTCAGCAAGGCCCTGGACAGGGTTTACCATGATACACAGAGTAGTACAGTTAGATAACATAGGGTCAGGGGCCGCTCGGGAACTGGATACAAAACTGGGTTGACAGTTGGAGGCAGATGGTCGTGGAAGGGTGTTGCTGTTCAGACTGGAGGTCTGTGGCCAGCGGTGTGCCGTAAATGTCAATTCTGGATCGACTATTGGTCATCATTTAAACAAACGATTGGTGAGAAGAGACGAGTCAGTATGTAAGCTTGTGGATAACAACTTAGTGGCAGAGTGGGCAGTGAATACAGACAACAAAGGAGATCTTGATCAACTGTGCCAATTGGCGAAGGAATGAAAGATGGATTTGAATTCAGTTGGTAGATTTTGTTAAGACAAACCAGGGAGAAGAAAATCAGTAAATTGTAGGTCCTTGGGCAGAGTCGTGGAACAGGGAGTGACTAAGGAGTGCAATTACATTGTTCCTTGGAAGTGGCGTCACAGGTGTACAAGGTGTTAAATGTAGCATTTAGAACAATTGCCTTAATTAGTCAGACCTCAAAGTACATGAGTTGGCGATTATTGTAATGAAGTCTTTAATATTTCTCTTGGACATAGGAGGCTACGGGGTGACCTTGTAATGTGGTACAAAACCACGCGGGCATAAGTAACGTCAATAACCAAATGTAAGCCAGTTCAGAGGGCTTAAAGTTTTTGTGAGAGAGCAATGATTTAAATAGGGACGTGAGGAGTAACATATCTCACAGAAGATGTTGCATGTATGGAATGAACTGCCAGAGGAAAAGGTATAAGCAAATACTTTTAAAACATGAAAACCACATTCGGGCAGTTTCAAGGATAGGAAAGGTTTTGAAGGACTATGGGACAGATACCGGCAAATGCGATTCATTCAGTTGAACAAACATGGTCAATTTGTGCTAGTTTGGGCAGACGCACTGTTTCCATGATTCGATGCCTCTAGTTATTGGAGATTGAGACGGCGGAAATAAGGCATGTTATGGAGACTGAAGCGAGTTACAGAGTTAAGGATAGTAATCTTGATTGGAGAGCATTTCACATAAGCGGAGAGATTGCTGAGAGGTTTGGACGTTACTTATGTAAGACCTACTATAGGAGTTAGAACGATTGAAGACACTGGTACACAAATTGTGGACACATTGGAAAGGACGCGGAGGGGATTTACCAGAATGTTGCCTTTTGTTGAATGATTGAGGGACTTTGGGTTGTTTTCGTTAGAGAGAAGAACGTTAACTGATGACTCAATAGAGACAATCATGATGATCAGAGGATTAGATAGGATCGACAGTTAGAGACTTTTCCCTCGAATGATGATGGCTAACACGGGGGGACATAGTGTAAATAGAGGAGTGACAGATATAGGATAGAATTTAGTACTTGGTTCTTTACTCAGAAAGTGTTAACAGTCGTATGCTCTCAACATTTAAGCGAATTTAAAGGATTATTTGGTCAATGTATAGGGATGACAATGGAATAGTCTAACTTAGAGCGGCTTCAAACTGGATTCCTGGGTAGGCGCAACATCTCGGGCCCTCTGTTCTACGTTCTACAAACCATGGATACCGTGTTGGAGAAGAAACAGAGAAAGGAAGACCCCAAATATTGCTAGCACTCTCCGATGGTAGACCTGCTTTCACCTCTGTTGTACTGTTGCTCACTGAGACAGCATATGCCTGGATTGATAACTGTGAAATTTCATTGTTGTGTTAGTACAACACTTAAAGTGGGGGTTGTGATTAAGCCTAATGTGTGTCTGTACTGTGCTCCCCCTAAAATAATGCATCTACGTCATGTCTTGTTAGATGATGTTTGGAGTCCTCTCCTTGTTCTCTGCTCTGTTCACTGTGAGTGATCTTACCGCACTTCAGGATTTATTGAACGCTCCAGAGCTCGCTACATTTTTTTTTGCTTGACCTACCATCTTCAATGAATGATGGACAAGACACCCAGCATGGGGGAGATCTATTGAGTCACACAATTCCTGATAACCAATAGGAGTTAGAAAAATAGAGTGAATCACAAAGTAAACTGATGTTGTGAGTTTCACAAATGTTGAATGCTACTGAGTCCCACAGAGGTCCACAAAATCCCACTTTCCATCCTTGACCCAAGCTACTCATCCTGCTGAAGTGGAAAATTCTCTTAGCTCAGGATCTTAAGCAGCTGCACAATGTGCTGACAGACACATAGAGAGTGAGGAAAGCCATATGGAGAGGCAATGAGTGATGTCAGTCGTGTGCAGGAAGGTTTCAGGATGAAAGTTTTATAGAATGAAGAGGCTTTGAATCATGATGCACGGGAGTCAGTACTCAGCGATGGGTCACTTCCTAGCAGGCAAACCGATGGCTGAATGGTGTTACCATGAGTCAAGTTATCTGAAAAGCTTGTCTAAAGTGCAGGCGACCCTGATTCAAATCTCACCAACTGCAATGTTTGAATTAATGAAATCTTGAAAAATATGCAATTAAAAGTCTATAAATTGCAGATGTTATCTAAAATCCAGCTGTTACTTTTATGCCTTTATAGAAGTACATCTTCCAACGTCATCTGGTGTGGACGTCATGTTATGACTCCAGGACCGCAGCAAAATGGTTGATTCTCAAGTGCATTCTGAAAGGGATTATAAAGCCATTCATTTAAGAACAGTTAGGGATGGGCAATAACTGCTGACGATTCAAAGATACCAATATCCTGATCGTATCAGTGTGCTGGACAATTATATTTACTGCTTTACGGCAGGGCTTTTAACTGACTGAGAGTTTAAACTGACCGGTGAAAGAAGCTTTGAAAACCCAAAGAGAAAATGAGAAGCATTTGAAAAGCATAGGTCTGAGATTGAAGCCTTGTATGAAAGGTCAGCCTTTAACTAAACATGTACTCCAGAGAATAGGTTTATGACAGGAAGCTGTGGTAAAAAACAAATTATGTTTTTTGTTAAATGGACAATCCAAGATGTAATAATGTAGATGGACTTGGAGTACAAAAATAAATAAGATTTTGTCACAAGAGAAACATGGTTACAAGGTGAACGAAATTTGGAAAAGTAGTATTCAATCGCACACAAACTTGCGGGGACGCAGTCAGAATGGGAAAACAGTAGAGATAACCATGACAATAATGGGTAACAATGGCATTACAGCGAATACATCTGGCCTGAGGTTATGGAGTAGAATCAGCTGGGTACAACGTGTCAAACACAAAGACATGCGAAGAGCTTAAAGCTATCTCAGAATTTCATTGCTCATCACTGCATTGAGGCGAATTGCATTTGAAATTGAAACAAAGACACTTTATAAATTTGGGAGATTTCAGTCTTCATATAATTTGAAACAATCACACTGCCAAGAATGATGTTCAAAGTGGAGTTCAGAGAATATTTTGGTCAGTGTTTCTTTGAGTAACACATTGTTCGACTGGCTAGCGATATAACTATCTCAGATCGAAAGCAGTGTAATGAAGCTGAATGAGTGAGTAATGCCACAATGAAAGATCCCCTGGGAAATCGCGCAAAAGTGAAATTTAAATGAATTATAAATGTTTAATATTAACTGCCGAATGAATAATCTAGAACTCGAAGCCGAATAGTTAATTGCACGAGATTCAGACCATAATTGATCAAGATAAACAGGGTAAACAGACTGAAATCTATGGCTATAAGGAAATAGTGGAAAACATTTGAAGAAACAGTGTAAAAATTCAAAAAGTGGCATTCTATTGAAACAATCAAACACTCAGCATGAATGTCCCATCCGTTCTTTTCTTATTACGTAGTTTTGATTATATTTGATTGTTAGGCGTAGAGGATCACCAAAAAGTGCTAACAAATCGGAAGCGAGAGTGTTTAGAAGTAAGTGTTAAAGGGATTACACATGGTTTCTCCTCGCAGAAGGAGGGCAGTAGGAAGGGGAAACATTGTCGAGGTTTAATGACATGGTCAGAAAATGGTAGTGTTGAGTGTGTTTCACAGAGTGGTCAGAGCCTGCATGATGATACAATGTCCGTACGAATTGCTGCAGCTGGAGTTGTTTGCAGAGTTAGGGATGGAAATATGGATTTTTATTTAGTTATTCATTGCATGAGGATGTCACTGATTGTACCAGCATTCATTGTCCCACTGATAATTGCCCAGAGGGCACCTCAGAATCATCCATATTGCTGTGGCTCTGGAGTCACACGTAAGCCAGTGCAGGTAAGAATTTCAGATGACCTTCCCTAAAGGACGTAAGTGAACTAGATCAATTCTTCCTGCGGATCAGTAATAGTGGGCCCTCCAATGTATTGTACACCCACAGCCTGTCTCCCCAACACGGATTCACAATGCTCTGAGCATTGAAGGCAAGTGTCCCATGCTCTTGCTTAATCACCCTAAGTACAGGTGATGTCTATTTCAAAGAACTGTGTATCGACTCCCATTTGTCTGCTTCACAATACTACCCAGGGCCATATACAAGTCCCGCGCTGGTTTGGCTTACCAAAATGCAACACTTCACAATCCACCTGCTACTCCTCAGCTCACTATCCCAGCAGTACTGATAATCTTGTTGTCTCTCAGTTTACATTTTCACTGTCCACGATATCACCAATTTCACTGTCACTCAAAAACGTACTGACCATGCAACTATAATTGTCAACCAAATCATTTATTCAAATGACAAACAACAGTGAACCCACTACATCGCTGTTCACATGCATCCAGTCAATAAAACATAATATATCCCACCACCTTCTGTCTAGCGGCATCAAACTGATTGTGTCTAGTTGACTGGTTCCTTCTGCATACCATATCGTTTTGCATTGATCAGTGAACGTATTAAGCAGTCTAATCCACTGAATGTTTTCATGCACTTTTGCTGAAATCCATCAAGGCCGTCTTTGACCGAGTTTGGAATCAAGGAGCTCTGGCAAACCTCGATTCAATGGGAACCAGTTCCCACCACTCCGCTGGTTGGAATCATACCTAGTAGAAAAGACAATGATTGTGGTTGAGAAAGGTCAGTCATCTCACCTCGAGGACATCTGCACAGGAGACCCCAGGGTTATGACGAAGCCCAAGAACCTTCAGCTGATTCATCAATGACCTTGCCTCTGTCATAACTTCAGAAGCAGTGTGGTTCGCTGATAATTGCACAGTTTTCATCACCATTCGCGACTTCTTAAATATTGAAACATTCCGTGCTCAAATACAACAAGATCTTGAAAATACCTAAGCTTGGGCCGTCAAGTGGCACGTAGGATTCGCGCCACATAAATGCCAAACATTGTGCACGATCGATAAGTCTCACACTCACCACAGCCCCTTGAAATTCAGTGTTATTCACTGAATCTCGCATTGTGAACATCGCCGAGACCTTCCCCGCACCTGCGCTTCTCGTATTTTAACAACTGCCAAACAAAAATGGAACATTATTTGGAGCAACTATACGATCTTACTTCGTCACGGTAGACGGTGCAAGACATGTCAGAATGTCGACACGGATATCAACATTATGCGTGGGAACACTCCAAACATGTCGTTGCCAGGTTCTCATGTGACTCATCCAACGTTGTCTATCTCATATGCTGCAGGTCAGAATGCCCTGAGGCATGGGACGTTGACGGCACCAATCAGAGGCTTCGCAAACAGATGAATGGACACCACACAGCAATGAATGGACACCACACAAGCAGGAATGTTCCCAGCCAGTTGGAGAACACGACAGTAGTCTGAGACATTCATTTGACCATCCTCCAAGGTGGACTTCGGGACAAGCAACGACAAAAAGTGGCAGTCATGCACACAGACACCCCTACTCGCACGTACACTCCAACATACAAGCACACAAAATCATACACACACTGCTCCAGACACATTCACGCAGACTGTCTCTCATACACTCATACATATACTCCCACACACACAGTCACCGTCTCACAGACATATATTCCTTCTAACACACAAACATGCACCCACACTCAGAGACACCCAAAACCACGCCCCCCACATACATGCACACATACACATATAAGTTGGTGAAGTGAATCTCCACTTGCAGAATTACATTTTACTTTGCTCAATAACTGCATGAATCCATGTCAAGTCGTGTAAATCCGTTTTCAAAAAAAAATAGAATCAATTGAAACATTGTGATAGCACAATCTCAAACAAGGAAGTTCACACCTTCCATAGATTATCTAGGCCAACATAACAATAATTGTTAAAGTTCACTTGAGAATGCAACTTTTACAAAAGTGCTGCGATTTACAGAGGTCATTATATTAGGTGGGAGACTGAACAGGCAATCCAGGTCATATTCAATTAATAATTTCAGTTACATCACACTGTGACTTTTTGCTATAAATCATGTGTCTTCTAATCTTGTACTCCACAGCAACCAGACGAAGAGCAGCGCTCCGAAAGCTACTGCTTCCAATTAAACTTGTTGGACTAAACCTTGTGTTCTGTAATTGTTAAGATTTAAACCCTCAGTCCAACACGGACGTCTCCAAATCAGGAAAATGCTTATGCACGAAACATCAACTCTCCTGCTCCTCTGATGCTGCCTGGCAGGCTGTGCTTTTCGAGCAACATACTTTGTGACTCTGATCTACTGCATCTGCAGTCACAACGTTTTCACAAGATAATGAAAGACATCGATAGAGTAGATAGGCAGAGTCTTTTCGCCACGGCAGAACAACTATTACATGAGGCGTTAATTTTGAGGTGATTAGAGGAAGGTATAAGGGAGATGTCAGACATAGGTTCTTTATGTAGACAGTGATGTGTATGTGGAATGTACTGCCAGCAGGGTTAGCACTTTCAGAGACATTAGGCACATTTAATCGACTGCCGGACAAGCCCATAGACGGCAATAAATTGAGGGATTTGTAGTTTACATTGATGTTAGGTTAAGATAAATGCTGGGTATGAAATCATGCGCTGAAGGGCCTGTATTGTGCTTTACTGTTCTATGCTCTAATGATCTCAGTAGCCCACAGGCTGGTAAAGAATGAATTAAGGAGTCATAAATCAGGATGAAATCAGGCCGTTCATTTTAACCTGTCCATGTTGCCCATTTTCCACATCGTAACCTGGCCCCATTTGCCTGTGTTTAGTCCAAAATGCTCTATATCTATCTAAAAATGTTTCTTAAATGACAAAATTGAACTCACTTCCACCAATGTCTCTGGAAACCTGTTACAGACTCTCATTGCCTTCTATGAGACCCCTCTGGTCCCATTTGTATCTTTGTCCTCTCACCTCAAACGTATGCCCTCTTGTTATGGACTAACTACCATGAGGAACAGCTCTCCACGGTCTATTTTTTCCCCGCCACGCTTGATTTTAAACACTTCTGTTAAGCCACACCTCAGTCTGCTGCGCTCTGGGAAAAAGATTCTGAGCCTATCGAACTTCTCTCTGTGATGCAAACCTTCCAGTTCAGGTACTGTCATCGTAAATATTTTCCTAACTCTGCCTAGATTAATATTATCGTTTCTATATTAGAGCAATTAGAACTACACAATTTCTTCAAACGTGACCTCACCAGCGCCTTGTACATCCTCAATATGACGTCCCATTTCCTGGACTGATTTTAAAAAAATGCAGAAAAACTTCGTCATCACCCAGGAAACCTTTAACTCCAGTTTGAAGAAGCTACGAGTGTGTATGATCCAATATTTCTGTTTTTTTGGCAATCCCAAGGCCCTAGCATTGACAGTGGATTTCTTAATCTTCCACAAAATACAGCATCTCGCATTATCTGAATCAAACTACATCTACCATTCATCATTGCAGTTCACTTTCCACTACTCGACCAATCTTGGTGTAAACTGCAAACTTACAAACCATATCTCCTGAATTCTCATTCATATTATTTATTAAAATGGTAAACAGCAGTGGAGCAAGCACCGATCACAGTGGCATATCCTTGGTCAGGGGTCTCTAGTCTGAAAACAGCGCTCAAAAACCATTCTCTGCATTCTACAATCAAGTTGATTTTGTGGTCAATTTGCTGGCTGTCCCGGGATTCAGTGAGATTTATCCTTCCTCAATGAACCATTATGCGGGATCTTTTGAAATAAGACTTGGTGAAGTCCACTTAAACGACATATAACGCACATCACTTAAGTTGATTTCCCTCATGTTAACATTATAATAGTAATTACAAAATTTTGCCTCAGTGGATTGCAAGTTATGATATGGCAGCACAGATTGGTCAAATGCAGGCTGTGGTTTGTAATGTTTGAAGTCATTAGCACTGGCAGTCACCGATGTGAGGGCAGAGGAAGTTGCAAAAAACGACGGTGATGAAGAAGCCTGGGATACTTGCCCAGAATTGTATTTAAGTAATGTCCTCAGGATCCGAGTTAGAGGCCAATAACACCTCTGTGTGATGTTTAGTGTGAGTGATCTTACCTCGCTGCAGAAGATATTAAAGGCTCCAGATAACATTGTGTATCTCTGTGGTTGACCAACTGTCCTCAATGAGGTGATACATAAGACAACAATTCTGCTGAGTCAGAAACATCCTGATTACCTACGGAGACAGATAAATACTCAGACTCACAAATTAGACTGAGAAGAGAGCATCGCTCAAGTAGAATGTCACTGGGTCCCACAGAGAGCTCGATAGTCCCAGTCTATTCTTCTCATATGCTGCCTTGTCTCTGTGGAGAGGAGAATTGTGTTGGCTCTAGATCTCAGATGACGTTTATGAAAAAGATGTGCAGAAACGGGCACAGTGAGGGTTTGTCACAAATAGATATCCTGCGATAAGTCACCAGAGTCCAGTGTCATGAAGATGTGGATGAACCATTAAAAGATTTAACATAATCGGAACTACTGGAAACAACACCAAGTGTACTCAAAAGGTAACAATGTAATCATGGGTCAACCATTCGATGAGTTCATTGCTTGGAGAAAAAAAAAATCGAATTCAGCCAATCAGTTTACATAATTCCGGAATATATCAAACTCCAATCAAGTTTTACTTATTTATATTGACAATCTTAAAGCTAATGACAAAATCCGATGTTCTGGAGTATAAGACGGGGAAATGGAACAGTTGAGAGAAGGTATGCTGCGTCCTACCATGGAAGAGACTACTAGAAAAATTATCTCTATTGGAAGTCCTTTCTCGATCAGTAACCTGTAACGCAGAAATTCCGAACAAGTAGAAAAGAAGACACTGGAAGATACGAATACAAAAATATCCAACTGTCCGGTTTTGTGATAAGAAGTGCTGTTTTGTGAAATTTAATTGGAAGTTTAATCCAACGACTTTTACCGAAGGGAGAATGAAAGATCGGTGAGAGAAAGAAATTATAACTAGTGGGTAGTTAATTATTCTCTCCCGCACTTCAAGAAATAACATGTGTTTTCTAAAAATATTTCTTTACCAATCGAATTTTTACAGCTTACTGCGCGGGAGGACACTTTTCTGTGTTTCTGATTTTAACTTAAGCAGGCGGGTTTGCACGTATCAAGAAGATTTCATGATTGATCAATTGTGTCAGGAGAAGAGATTTGATCCAACGGGCACTGTTACCAGGACTCCAGGAAGAGTGAGCAATTATCTTGGGATGAACGGTACTGGGATCAGTGTTCTACTGAATGTTATGGCCAGGATTATGCAGAATGATTTAAGTTGAGACAGATGAGGAGGGACAAGGACATCAGTTGGAAAAAATGTCTAAACGCAAATGTAAATATGTAAAGTTAAAATCCTATGAGAATGTGGCTGAAGACAAGGAGAAAGGAAAATGAAGGGCCTGAGTTTGACACAAAAACTGCCATCAGAAATTAAATTGTGACAGGAAGTTGTGGTTTAAAACGTAAATTTAAATTTCTTGATTTGAATGCACAAAGCATTTGCGGTAATGGAGATGATCTTGTGATTACATTATTTCTGTCTAATCGCCCTCAGGGAGCCGTGGTCGCAAGGTGAACATAAAGGTGGGACATTAATATTCATGGCTACACAACACCGTGGAAAGTCAGATAGATTATAAGGAATGATGCAAATCCTCATAGTTGGGTTAACCAAGAAAATACTTCTCTTCAGGTTATGAACAAGTATGAGTGCAATTTCTGGGTTCTAATTGACCGAACACAGAAATGGAAAGGCAGTGTTTAGGTCCCCTGACAGCAAGATATTGTTAGAACCTGCATTCGCAGGGAAATATTGGAAATTGTCACATAAGGCAGTCGGAAAATTGTGAGAGTCTTGATTCTTCCTGTCTAAGCAACTCGTTGGCAGTGTGCTAAATGTGAGGATGGCTCTCCCCGACTCTCAGAGTGAAACTGTGGGTGGCTGTATGGACGGACGTGGCTTACACAGATTCTGTTTCTCGTGAGACAAAAGATGGCCATGGGAAGGGCGTCGGTGTCTTTGGTTTGTCTGCGTGCTTCTTTTGCTATTTATGCCTGAATTCCACTGTTTACCCCAGAGCAAGTCTGGAAGTGCTGACGCCTTCCCATTGCTTTTCCACCACTTTGCACGGCCATGAACCAGCGATTCACAGGTGTCGGTAGGAGTGCTGCACTTCAGCAGTGAGGCCTTGGAGATATCACTGAAGAGCTCCCTCTGTCCACCCGAGGCTCGCCTGCCGTTTCAGAGCTGGGAGTAGAGTACATAATCAGGGAGTCTTGGGTCAATCATGGGGATGATGTACTCAGTCTTTCACAGCCGATCAAGGGCATGGTGGTCATTGCCTTGATGCTGAGATGTTGGCCTGGTCGAGGATATTGGTGTTGGTGCGTCTATCTTCCCAGCATATTCGTAAGGGATATCCCATGTCGTTGAAACTGCAAGAGTATGGGAAACATTACATGTCTGTATCCCATGAGTCTGGTAACAGCTCTGATGTTGTTGTCCTCAAACACTCTTTCCCTCATACGGTCGAAACCTGTGCTCTAATAGTGCTGAATATTTTCATCAATATCTGCTTTTAACCACAGACCTCTCCTGAAGTATTGACAGGGCTTCGCGTGTATCTTGATGATACGGTGTTCGCTCTGCAATTCTGAACCAGGTTGTTGGATAACTTTTGTATTGTGGATGCTCAGGGTGAAACTCATACACTGATACATCAATTGTAAAGGTGCAAACAAGATTCTGCAGTACGCTCACACGATTGAAAACACACAAACATGTAAAATGATCATTACAGCGCAGTAGAGGCCCTTCGACTCTTGACGTTACTCTGACATATCAAGAAAAAGTATATTTCTATAAGGGTGAAACGAAAGGCTGATAGGAATAGGGAATGCTGGATGACTAAAGAATTTGAGAGTTTGATTGAGGAAAATAAGAAAGGAAGAGAGATCAAATGAATCCTTAGTTGAGTATAAAGCAAGTGGGAGTATTCATATAAGGGAAATCAGGAGGGCAAAATGGGGACATGATATAGTTTTGGCAAATAAAATTAAGGAGAATCCAAAGGGTTTTTGTAAATACATTAACGACAAAAGGGTAACTAGGGAGAAAATAGGGCCCGCCAAAGATCAGCAAGGCGGCCTTTGTGTGGATCCTCAGAAAATGGTGGAGATACTAAGTGATTATTTTGCATCAGTATTTTCTTTGGAAAAGGATATGGAAGATATAGCCTGTAAGGAAATAAATGGTGACATATTGTAAAATGTCTAGATTACAGAGGAGGAAGTGCCGGATGTCTTGAAACGGGGAAAGATGGATAAGTTCCCAGTATCTGATCAGGTGTACCTGAGATTTCTATAGGAAGCTAGAGAAGAGACTGCCGGGCCTCTTACTGAGATATTTGTATCATCGATAGCCACAGATGAGGTGCCGGAAGACTGGAGATTGTCAAACGTGGTGACACTCTTTAAGAATGGCGGTAAGGACAAGCCAGGGAACTATAGACCAGTGAGCATGACACCGGGGGTGGGCAAATTGTTGGACGGAATCCGAAGGGACGGGAAGTACATGTATTTGGAAAGGCACGGGCTGAATTGGGATAGTGAACATGGCTTTGTTCGTGGGAAATCTTGTCACACAATTTTTACTGAGTTTTGAAGAAGTAAAAAAGAGGATTGATGAGGGCAGTAAGGCGTTCTACAAGACACTCCATGGGAGAACTAGCCGTTTGGCCACAGAACTGGCCCAAAGGTAGAAGACAGAGTGTGGTGTTGGAGGGTTGATTTTCAGACTGGAGGCCTGTAACCAGTGGAGTGCCACAAGGATCCGTGCAGAGTTATCTGCTTTTACTCATTTATATAAATTATTTGGATACGAGCATAAAAGGTACAGTAGTTAAGCTTGCAGATGGCAACAAAATTGGAGGTATAGTGGAGGCGAAGAGCGGTCCCTCTGATTATAACTGTATCTTGACCAGATGTGCCAATTAGCTGAGATGGGGCAGATGGAGTTTAATTCAGATAAATGTGAGGTGCTGCATTTTTGGAAAGCAAATCTTAGCAGGAATAATACACTGAATGTAAGGTCCTAGGAGTGTTGCTGGACAAAGTAACCTTTTAGTGCAGGTTCATAGCTCCTTGAAAGTAGAGTCGCAGTTATTTAGGATAGTGAAGAAGGTATTTGGTCAATTACATTTATTCATCCGATTATTGAGTCCAGAAGTTGGGAGGTCATGTTGCGGCTATACAGGACTTTGATTAGGCCACTGTTGGAATATTCCTTATACTTCTGATCTCCTTCCTATCGGAAGGATATTGAGAAATTTGAAAGGGTTCAGAAAAGACGTATAAGGATGTTGCCAGGGTTGGTGGATTTGAGCTACAGGGAGAGGCTGAAATGGCTGAGTTTGTTTTCCCTGGAGCGTCGGAGGCTGAGGGATGACCTTATAGAGGTTTACAAAATTATGAGGCTCATGGACAGGATAAATAGACAAAGTATTTTCCCTGATGTCATTGAGTCCAGAACTAGAGTGCATAGGTACAGTGTGAGAGGAGAAAGATATGAAATAGACCTATGGGCAATGTTTTCACACAGAGGCTGGTACTTGCATGGAATGAGCTGCCAGAGGAAGTGGTGTAGGCGGGTACATGTGCAACATTCAAGAGGTATTTGGATGGTTATATGAACAGGAAGGGTTTAGAGGGATATGGGCCAGGTGCTGGCAGGTGGGACTAGTTTGGGTTGGGATATCTGATCGGCATGGACGAGTTGGACCGAATCGTCTGCATGAACCAGCACCTGTCCAGCACCTGTCCAGCACCTGTCTTTTCCAGCACCTGTCTAATCAAAACTCTCATTCCCAGCATTTGCAGTCACTGTTTTTACCTGGTCTGTTCACATGCTGAACATCTCTATCTCTCGAACTGAATATATCTGAGGATTTTCTTCCTTCATTTTACTGCTATGCATTACACCTCTTCACTCTTGTAAATTCCTCATAACCTCTAACTGCCTCTCCAACTGATTCTTGTGATGCGATAGAATCCGCAAGCAATACAAAAGTACTGCAGAAGCAATCCTCAGTAGCATGGAAACACTTTCTCTTGTCCCACATTCGATAGGATGATAAATTATGCTTCGGGGCCACATTTGCACCTTAACAATCTACAGACACAGAGAATAGCTGAATCTTAGTGCTCAAACAAATACCGCTCCAGGTTTACGTCGTCCAGGTCATCTGTGATTAAAATTATAATCAAGAGGCTGTTCTCAATAAAACATATACTCAAAAAGAACACACTACTCATTATTGAAGATTAACCACAAAATTTTTACATTCAAAACTATGTACTTAAATGCTTTCGTAATTTGAGTTTTCCCACCTAGGTTCTTCCAAGGTCAGCGGTGAACTTCCTTGTTTCAAATTGCTTTTAGACTCACTCCAATCTCCATTATTATGTGAACTCAAATTAAAAATGCAGCAGCTCTGCAAATTCACACTGTGTTGTCAGCAGTGGATGGTTCATTCTCATTTGATTTACTGGCTAGATTTTACCTGTCTTTGTTTTTCTTTCTCCCCAAAGTTTAAAAACGCAGCAACTTATGGAAAAGCAATTGCTGCTCCTGGAATTTGCAAATATCAAGTCTAACTTCTAAAATAGATTTACAAAAAGGGCAGTTCTTACCGCCACAATTCTTCCATTCTCTATCTCAAATTACACAAAATCCTTCCAAATGCAAATATTAGCAAAATGGTCAATCTTTATGCAGTTTCTGTATAGTAGACAACATCGAAATTGGGCAATTGGATTTTCAGCAGCAATCAAAGACGTTGGTTTTGGTTTGATACATTTTAATTAGAGGAGATTCCTGAAGTGATGAAATGAAAAGGGAGAGTGATAATATAGAGCTGGTTGCTGTCAGTGGAAGTGTGAGAGCTAACAACACTTTTCTATTATTCTCTCAGTGGCAACACATAAGTGATCAATAAGTCAAACCTGAGTTTGATCTTTAGGGACATGAGGTACACATCGAGCAAAGAGAGGCCACAAACACAAAGAGAAGGTGGTGGAAAGGCTAACCTGGTCTGACAGCATCTATGAAGAGAAACCAGAGTTCAAGTCAATCATCCAGTATTGCTTATTGGTTTTTCAACTCGTCAATTTCCTTTCATTTGAAACATGGCAGAAAACGTACTTTATGTTTACACGTGGATGTTTTGTTATTTTAAATTAATTTAAATTTTGCCTATGAGTTCAATGCAATTCAAGAAATTTTTATAAATCCTTACTATTGCCTACTCGTATAGTGCATTTTCCTAATTCTCCATGCTGTTTCTTTCAGTCCTCCATTTCCCTTCCATTTTGTGTGACATTTTAGACTTTGCTGATTTGCTGCAACTTGAAATACACAATTTATTCCTATTTTCTCATCTATGGATTTCGACTCGACCGGGGTGGGGTGGGCGAGGGGCGATTTCTCTTCATAAGAGATACTGAATGATTTCCCCATTTTATATACCATTAATCGAGGCGGAGGTTGAACTAGAAAACAAAACAAAACAACAGAAAAATGATAAAGTGATCGTTGATGCTGGTGAAAGAGAAAAAAATGTGAAGTGCATCCAAATGAAGCTATGAAAGGCAGTATGGGTAACCATTCGTAAGAAAAAAGTAGCAAGATATACAGAGAACAGTCGCAAATGTTTCATGTACAGACAACAGACAAATGTGGTCAATTTCTGAATTTATTTAATTTCGATATTGAGACGTCCCGGTTGTGAATAGTGAAAGCAAAAAATCATATGTTGTTCGTCAAGCGTGTGTTGTATTCGCTTCTTATATTGTAACATACATAAATGTGCCGAATAGCATCCCTCTCCACTCTGATATTTTTGTGATTCTCCGAATTGCACGAGTCATTTTCCAAGAAACATACTATGAGGCTGAGCTTCAGTAACATTTTTGGAAGGTTACAACTCTGAGTTTCGATATGCCCTCAACACATGTCAATGTTCTATACAGTAAAATAGTACTGTTACTGCAAATTGCAGTAAACTCTGTGGGTTGTGAATACAAGTTGCCCACATCTGTTGAAACATAAATTCCATAATCTGCAATAATACTATGATTAAAAGACTGTGTAAGCTGTGTGTCTGACCAGCTGGTGCTGAAAATGAAGGCTGAAGCAGATTGCTTCGGTAATGCTCATGTTCATTTTTCAGCCAGCATATACACCTACCTAAGGATGCCAACAGCATGTGTCAACTGTAAATACACGCACACCAGCAAATAATCTCAAGGCCATTTAGTTCTTATTTTGCCTGAAGCATCAGACGTGGTCTTTTAGAAGAGAAATGTTGGTCCAGAATCCCATTTAATACCATAGAATCCCTGCAGCGTGGAAAAAAAGGCCTTTGGCTCGACAAGTCCACAAAATGTATTCCCCCAACACTCTATATTTACTCCACCCTATTCATCCCGAAACACCTATGGGAAATTTAGCATGGCCAATTCGTCATACTGCACATCATTGCGAGGAAAGCAGAGCACCGTGGGGTGGTATGGTGGCTCAATGGTTAGCACTGCTGCCTCACAGCGCCAGGGGTTCCAGTTCAGTTCCAGCCTCGAGAGACTGTCAGTATGGCGTTTGCACGTTCTCTCCTTGCCTGCGTGGGTTTCCTCCGGTTGCTCTTGTTTCCCCCCAGAATCCAAAGATATGTCGGCCAGATGGATTGGCCATATGATAGATGCATTAGTCAGAGGGAAATGGGGACGGGTGGGTTAATGTTCAGTGGTCGGTGTCAACTTGTTGGGCTGAATAGCCTGTTTCCAAACTGTCGAGAAACTAATCTAATCGAACCGCAGGAAATCTAAGCAGACATAGGCAAAATATGCAAGCTCCACGCAGGCAGTAACCCAACGCTGGAATCAAAATCAGTTCCGCAGCACTATGACGCTGCAGTGCTCACAACTGAGGAACTGTGCCCCCCGGTAAATGCTGAGAACATCATACAAAATAAACAAAGTCAAGATGCAACACGAAATAAATGAGATCAATTCTCACTAGCGTCTACATACACAACACATTCAATAGAAATTGATAATTGATATGCATGTATTTTACATATGCGATCGTCCGTACTTCAAACACTGGAATAAGAATCATATTACATAATCAGTAACAGAAAAGAAAAGGTCTTAATATTTAAAAACAAGTATATCACAATAGTGCTAATGTCATGAATTTAATTTCGAAATCAGTTGATTCCTTCTTCAATTTTGGAAAACGCAAACGAGAAAAAAAAAGAACATTGACTCTCCACTCCCATGGCCATTAGTTTACTTGTTCATCTGAGTAAATTCAGTAGCATTAGCTTGTGCTCTGTTTCTTATTTCAATTTTCTGAATGTTTGGTAACGTAGTGTACTTTACTTACGATGATGCATATCATTTATTAATATAAGTATGATCTTCAGCCTTACCATTACTGCTTTTTGGAAAATAAAGTACACTCTGAATCCAACAATGGCTCATTCTAATCAGTGTTGTATAAAGAATTGCTGATTCTTAAACTCAATTGCATGGAGTTTGAGTAAGGCAAGAATAACTGAACGTTCTCCCACCTCTGCATGTTGAAGATTTTGCAAATAAATAAATAATCTGTTCCAAACCTGCATGCAGTGAAAAACATCATGTCTCCTTTTATCCAAAAAAAGGTACAGTTTATTCGATGCAAAAGGACACGAGGTTGTGAACAATAGACGTCCGTGCAAGCAATGACTGGAGTGAAAACTCCCCATGAATATTGCAACTTAATTGGTTATTTTCCCACAAATGTTAAGCGATTTCAACATGAGTTGCTTCTTTCAAGCGATACATATCCTGAGTTCATGGAATTGTCCTCCAATAATTGCAGTATGACAGCATTTATTCAATACTCACATCATAAATACCTTCATGGTATTCATCAATTCTAGTTCACATGAACGGTTAATGGACTTCTTATTAAATCAAGTTGAAGTAAGGTGAAATAAGTATTTACATCAGTATAAGACGCCAGTCTTCAGGTAAGGTTAACAGTGCGAGTTTTCAACACCAGCTCACATCTGCGAATTATTTACGTTGATTTGCTCTGCACATTTCTTTGGAAAAATAGTTATGCAACATAAAAAAATGCTTTTAAATGAGGTACTTATCTACTATTGCTTGGGCCATATATTTGCACTTCAATATCATTTAAAACTCTGAAAGTAGGTTCATTGCGAAACTGAGAGGTTCTGACTGTGAATTTGTAAAACACTGTTTATATTTACCGTAACTACTACCATTGTGCAGTTATAATTCCACTATTCTCTGGCGGTTACACCTTTTCATTTGTCCTGGTAACACATTTCATCATTGCCCATTTTTTCTGCATTGTATTCGTTTCATCACAACATTCACCTCACTGTTTGCTCTCACTATTTCTTTTGCCTCAGTTTCTGTGGTGTGTTCCTCGTTCTGGATCTATAGTTCTTTCCAATCCATATCTTGGATTTTCCATGTCACAGAACCTTTGGTCCAATGGGAACACTATTACCTCCATGTAGCTCCCCAAAGTAGTTCCAGTCCTGATGTGGAGATCGTGACTTTTTCTTTCACTATTGCCAAGTGTCAAACCGTGGAAAATGCATTCCTCAGGTCATTTTGTCTCTATCTCCAGCAAACGGATTGCAACGGTCCGAGAAGTCACCTCACGAACATTTCATTAACGGCAGTTTGAAAAGAATATTAAATATATGTTAGCCAGATTAACCACGAATGTATTAGAAAAATGGCAAAGCGAAGCCATTTTAGAAACATTTGGAAAAAGATTTGCTGTATTTATGAAGCATTTCTAGCATCCACGGCCTTTTGCGTTCACATTCAAGAAGTCAAAAATATTGGACCTTGACAAAACTGAACGTTCTGCGTTTCTGCCATCTGGATTTTCCTGTATTATGAATGTGCATTGATACCCTAGTTTCAACGACCACTGTGCAAATCTGAAAAGTCTGCCTTAAAAAAAAATCATTGCTTTGAGTATTTTCCTGTCTTTGATGTTTCACCTTGGTGTCCAGATTAACAATTTTTAGCTGACGAGCCAACGATTTGAAAACGTGAATTGTATTTGAGTTATCCCTGAATAATAATATCTTCCATGAGCGTCAATTTATAAATTTTACGTCCACCATCTTAAGAACATCTCTGATATGTACTAATTACTCAATTTTTCTAATGAATTAACCTTTCATTAACAAATCTTCAATGCACAAATTCTCTTGCCGCAGTGGGTTCATTTTATCATACTGATGATAAAATGCGATCCGTATTATTACTGCTTTTAATAATATCAGATACAGATTTACATGTTCGTACTGATGCACAACATTGGAAACGAAATGCTCGAGGCTTAAAAAAAGCCCACCCACCTTCATTGAACTCCGTTCCCAAATTATTTAACGCGTGACAGTAAATATTAAATGAAGCATGCCTTCCCTCAGAACACTGAACTCTTAATTCACGAAGTGCTCCAATTTACTCATTAAGCTGTTCTCTCATATGGAGATTAAAAAACACCACATAGAACGTCTCCTTTACTAACTGCAAATTTGATGATTCCTGTCTAATGCAGAGTTGTGACGATTCAGTCTCCAACTGAGAAGCAATACTTAGAGTAACAAAAACTTATTTAAGACCTTATTTAGGGCTCTATTATGGTGAATATTTTCTGTGGTTTGATAGATGCATGTCGTATCAGAAGTCTCATGCTTAAATAGGGTGTTCACGGATATCTTTTGTTTAATGCCCGATGAGAATCAGTGTCTTATTTTGCAAATGGAATGTGAGGAAGAGTCACGACTTCAATTCTTGTTTCATGGCATTGAGAAACTCAAGGTGTTCTTTGATCTTCACTGATCCAAGCAATTCTCATTTTCCATTTCGATCATGCATTTTGGGAATGGGAGATGAGTTACTCGCCACAGAAGCCTGAGCACATAATGTATTCTGATTGCTCGCGCATTGATATGACAATGAGATCTTCAAATTCTTCATAACGTTAACTACTGCGCGAGCACAGTTATGATGCTTGTTGGTACAGAGGCAATATGAGATTTTTCCTTCTAACACAGCGAGTATTTATAATCTGGAATTCACGGGGAAGAATATGTTGATTCAGCGGTTACTGGTGATGTATTAGAGAGGTCATTGGATGATTATTTCAATGGAAATAATATTCTACGAGGAACAGAAATTGCACTAAGACATGATGACCATTCAGAGAGGTGGTGCAGACATTATAGTCAAAAGGTCTAATCTCTGAAATAAAACTCCGTGATTTACAATTCTTAAGTTTGATAAATTATGGCTGCCTCATCATCTGTTGGCAAGTGTTGTTGTTCGAATCAATGAATTGGGTAAATCTGCAGAATTTATGTCTGACCCTTTATTTTGTAGGATTACAGAGTGCTCCCTATAATAATTGAATAATGACATGTAATAAATATAAGCATTAAGTAACACACAGATTATTCCTCGTTTCCACGGCTGCATGTGATTCCTCTGGTACACACATCTGTACTTAGCTGAGCAGGTCTAATCTTTTCACCGTAACTGAGTAAAAATGATCGAATAGTTCACTCGCAGGGCCTGCAGTCCATAAATTCTTTTCAGATAATTAGTGCTGCTGGCCTAAAGTGCCTCAGTAATAAGCTGGTACCACTGTCCATTGCCAAGAGTCTCCTCATTTGAACAGTTTGATTCGCGTTCCGAGCACACACACGCTCGCACGCGCGCATGCACACACACACACACACACACACACACACACACACACACACACACACACATACACACAAAGACAGAGATACGAACAGAGACTTGGGAGTGACAGAATTGAAGGGATCGCATAACAAAGAATGAAGAATCGGTGCATTAACAATCAACCGATATGAATAAGAACAAAAACGCTGCAGTATTTCATTTGAACGATGTAGTTTACTGCTTTCTGAACAATATAACAGGAGACAGGAAATTATATACATGGCTGTGTAAATGAGATAGTGACTGACTATTCTCTTCTTGTCGTTCAGGGGTGACCGCATTCTTGAGTTGCTGTCTGAATTTGGACTGAGTCGCCAGGTAAATAAACGTGGAATTGTGCTGGACTCTATCATGAGATCCGGGTGTGAAATATTATATCAGTGAAATTGAACCTTGGAACTCAATTGTGCAATGTTCTCATTTAGCTACTTCTGAGTGAATTGAAACATTGCTGCAACAGGAAATCTCACCGCATTCTTGAGTTGCTGTCTGAATTTGGACTGAGTCGCCAGGTAAATAAACGTGTTCGTGCAGCAATTTAAGTTTCTCAACATAAACCCAACTCTTTGAAATATGAATTCGGAATTGTTGTAATCCCTGGCATTTGCTCCCGTAAAGTTGTAATAGAGGAAATCGATAACATGCACGAACCACAGAAGAATGAAGCTGCCCGATATAGTGAAAAGTAAAACCACAGACCGCCTCCTGCTTTCCATCTCTGGGTCACCGCAATTCTGTGTGGTACTGTGTCCTCTTAGTCCCTTACGGACTCTACTACTTACTAAAATGTATTTCACTGTCAGAGCATTGAGCAATAAAATGAATGCGAATGGGAGCAATGGAGTCATAATATTATCAAACCAATCAAAAATCATCCATCCAATTTCATTGTAGTAGCTTGGCTTGATGTAACAGAACCATGGGATATTGTTAATTAACTTTCCAGGTTCTTGAGTGAAGTAGTAGGTGACATCTTTCAAAAAGAGCACAATCGAGGTTGTTGCTAGAACCACATGAGCAATTTTCTCAGTGCAATATTTTCGTTTTAATTTCTGACAACAAATGGCTACACATCGATCTAGAGTGAAAGTAACCGTGAACCAGACAGAACATTCAGTGGTGACACGTCGCAAGACATTGATAACACTACAGACAGGAGTAATGAAAATGAAAGATCCCGGGAAGTAGTAATAAATGATCCGCCATAGTGTGACCTCGGTGATAATAAATTGCAGATCCGCTGTTGCCATGGCCACCAAGTAGTAAGTGGTGCACTTGGAGAGACCGCACTTTCCCTTGGATAAGATCGCAATAGCGACTATGTTAACTGTGAATGAGAAACTGGGTTCATAATTGCCAAATACTGTTCACAAATTCACTGGACACTTAAACAAGATTTCTGCAAGACTAGAGGTATATGTGGGGTTGGTTAATTTCCTTTTGAAGACAATCTCCACTCTGACTTGAACACACCTAATACTCGACAAACTCTGAGCTTAAAACTGCATAACATGGTCTGCAGATGTTCACTTTTTGAAAGCAGTTATAATCTGAAAATATTGAATTAATTTGGATCTCCGATTCCCGTTTTATGCAGCTTTAATTCTGCCTTGCCATATTTTACCCTAAAGTAAGGAGCTCACTTATTACGCAAAGGAGACAATTCTTTGGTGGCATGATAATTCATAGTGCAACACCTAGGCCCTCAAATTATTCATACATCAAATGTATGGAGATCACGAGTTTGTTAACCATTGTTTCTCTGTCAATAAACAGTTAACAATCGTCTTTTTTTAGTCGATCACTATGAAAGAACAGCAACAAGGCATTTATCTTGAGACCGACAAAAAAAAACGACTGCCCAGTCTCTCCATTTTCATCATAATACTGTTTTGTACATTGGATAGTATGTAGTTTCTCAAACAATTATTTTGAAAAATTGTTATCAACTTCCCGTTAGCAAAGCAAACTGCATATAACTCTGCAATGGCAAATACTGTCAAAATAACATCAAAATTAGGATCACTAAGCTACACTTAGTGCACTTCATCAGAGAACAATGCGTCCATTTGCATAGTTTACTGATATCCACTATCATAGTTCAGTTTAGAATTAATATTAATTCAAAATTGCACTGAGAGGAGCTCCAAATTGTACTTTACCTCAGAGACTTTCCCGATTTTATTAACTGTTGTGAAGAAATCAAATTCATAATTTCGAAAACCCACATCTAAGCTGATGCTTCGTTCACACGACGAAATCAATGTAACTTCCAGTGTCATTGAAGTCATTTGGCTAAACGGAACTATTCAAAGTTTGTGTGAAGATTTGTAGCTCGGGTGCTCGTTGTTGTGGTTGTGTTCGCCGAGCTGGAAGTTTTTGTTGCAAACGTTTCGTCCCCTGGCTAGGAGACATCATCAGTGCTGTGGAGCCTCCTGTGAAGCGCTACTTTGATGTTTCTTCCGGTATTTATAGTGGTCTGTCCTTGCCGCTTCCGGGTGTCAGTTTCAGCTGTCCGCTGTAGTGGTTGGTATATTGGGTCCAGGTCGATGTGTCTGTTGATGGAGTTTGTGGATGAATGTCATGCTTCTAGGAATTCGCCGGCTGTTCTCTGTCTGGCTTGCCCTATGATAGTAGTGTTTTCCCAGTCGAATTCATGTTGCTTGTTGTCTGAGTGTAAGGCTACTAGGGATAGCTGGTCGTGTCGTTTTGTGGCTAGCTGATGTTCATGGATGTGGATTGTTAGCTGTCTTCCTGTTTGTCCTATATAGTGTTTTGTGCAGTCCTTGCATGGTATTTTGTAAACTACATTAGTTTGGCTCATGTTGGGTATCGGGTCCTTTGTTCTAGTAAGATGTTGTCTGAGCGTGGCTGTTGGTTTGTGTGCCGTTATGAGTCCTAAGGATCGCAGTAGTCTGGCTGTCAGTTCTGAAACGCTCCTGATGTATGGTAGTGTGGCTAGTCCTTTTGGTTGTGGCATGTCCTCGTTCCGTGGTCTATCTCTTAGGCATCTGTTGATAAAGTTGCGCGGGTATCCGTTTTTGGCGAATACCTTGTATAGGTGTTCCTCTTCCTCTTTTCGCAGTTCTGGTGTACTGCAGTGTGTTGTGGCTCTTTTGAATAGTGGCCTGATGCAGCTTCGTTTGTGTGTGTTGGGGTGGTTACTTTCGTAGTTTAGGACTTGGTCTGTGTGTGTTGTTTTCCTGTGCACCCTTGTGGTGAATTCTCCGTTAGGTGTTCTCTGTACTAACACGTCTAGGAATGGGAGTTGGCTATCCTTTTCTTCTTCTCTCGTGAATCGGATTCCTGTGAGTGTGGCGTTGATGATCCGGTGTGTTTTTTCTATTTCTGTGTTTTTGATGATTATGAAAGTGTCATCGACATATCTGACCGAGAGTTTGGGTTGAATTTGTGGTAGGGCTGTTTGTTCTAAACCTTGCATAACTGCCTCTGCTATGAGTCCCGAGATTGGTGATCCCATGGGTGTTCCGTTGATTTGTTCGTATATCTGATTGTTGAATGTAAAGTGTGTAGTGAGGCACAAGTCCAGTAGTTTAAGTATGCCGTCCTTGTTGATAAGTTCGGCCGCCTGTATTCTGTTCTGTATGTCCAGTAGGTTGGCTATTGTTTCTCTGGCTAGGGTTTTGTCAATCGAAGTGTACAGTGCCGTCACGTCGGTTGAGATCTCATTCGACCAAGTATTTGCCAAAAATGGATACCCGCGCAACTTTATCAACAGATGCCTTAGAGATAGACCACGGAACGAGGACATGCCACAACCAAAAGGACTAGCCACACTACCATACATCAGGAGCGTTTCAGAACTGACAGCCAGACTACTGCGATCCTTAGGACTCATAACGGCACACAAACCAACAGCCACGCTCAGACAACATCTTACTAGAACAAAGGACCCGATACCCAACATGAGCCACACTAATGTAGTTTACAAAATACCATGCAAGGACTGCACAAAACACTATATAGGACAAACAGGAAGACAGCTAACAATCCGCATCCATGAACATCAGCTAGCCACAAAACGACACGACCAGCTATCCCTAGTAGCCCTACACTCAGACAACAAGCAACATGAATTCGACTGGGAAAACGCTACTATCATAGGGCAAGCCAGACAGAGAACAGCCGGCGAATTCCTAGAAGCATGACATTCATCCACAAACTCCATCAACAGACACATCGACCTGGACCCAATATACCAACCACGACAGCGGACAGCTGAAACTGACACCCGGAAGCGGCAAGGACAGACCACTATAAATACCGGAAGAAACATCAAAGAAGCGCTTCACAGGAGGCTCCACAGCACTGATGATGTCTCCTAGCCAGGGGACGAAACGTTTGCAACAAAAACTTCCAGCTCGGCGAACAGAACCACATGAACAGAACTATATCACTGAATAAGTCTCTGCATATGCGTGACCTTACATTAGATATCAACAAAAGCATCCACAGAGTGAAAATGGATATCACCACGCACCAAAGGATTGAAACAAATTCAGTTTTGCATTAAAATATGAAAAAAAATGTAACCTACCAGGGACACCAATAACAGCAAGCGTATTATAGTATATTTTTAACACATTGTCAATTGGATAATGCATTCTCTCTGAAGTGAGCTTTGCCTTCGTTCTGCAGGCAATTGGACTGTGTTCGTGCCTTGCTGGAACTCGAGTGGGATGCTAATGATGCAAAATATTTAAATTTATTGACACAAGTAAACATGTTATGGAAGACAGTTAATTCCCCACTGTCATAGAACGTGTTTTATTGAAGGTCACGTGCACATTTCTGATTACGAAAAATGTAATACACATTCGTTTTTTGTACTGTAAGTAAAGCTACAAATTCCAAGTCCATTCAAAAAGGCAATTGACTTCTTTCACTTGAATCTTCTCAGTTAGCAACCACGTCCAAATAATCAGCCGAACGTATCGACGAAATCAACAAAAACAAAAACAGAAGTTGCAGGAAATCGTCAGCAGGCCTGGCACATCTCGCAAGAGAAAGCAATATTAATATTTCGGGTCCGATGACCCTTCTTCAGAACACAGGGCAGCTGGGAAAATGACAGTGAACATGTAGAATGTAGTGTGATGGAGGGGGTAAGTGGTAGATGGGGTCAGAGTCGAAAGAGAGAGAAGAACGGTTGGACAGATAAAGTAGTTGACAGCGATCTGATTAGAGGGTGAACAGATGCTAATTGGGACAGTTAGTGGCTTACAATAGATAGTGGGTAACGAAGTGCTGATGAAGGGCTTTTGCACCAAAATTCGATTTCCCTCCTCGTTTGAGGTTGCCTGACAGACTGCGCTTTTACAGCACCATGCTTTCGACTTCATTTGGAATAGCTAAATGTTGATAACAGGAAGAGTTGCAGCCGTTGCTGTCCATGACATTAAATAGGTCTCCCACAAATTCGTGCCTTTGCGTCTCCTTTGGACAAGTAGAAGGGAAAGTGTTGTCTGTGTGTTTCTATGTGTATGTATGATTGTTTTGGGGAATGCGTGTTTGAAAATTGTTGTTTAAGAAAGAACACACGTGGATGACATCTGTTTAAATATGAACATTTTGCAGGAGGTTGGATAATCAATGGGGGCAGAAGTTGAGGGACATTTCCCTGCAGATGTGATAACGTGCTGAAGATGTTAAAATAAAGGCATTGCCAGACCCAATAAGTTTTTCATCAGGAAAATCGAATATTCGATACTCCTGGTGCTCGGATGCTATCTGACTGGCTGTATTTTTCCAGTACCACACTCTCGACTCTTATCTCAGGCATGTGCAGTTTTCATTTTTTCCCTATCCCCAGTTTAGCCCGATAAATTAGGAAAGGTGTGCAATTTTGCCAAACTTGACTGGTATTCCATTTAACTGAATGCAAACTAACAAGGCCTACACATTTTTCCATGGTGGGTTGTCGTTTTGTAGCATTTTATGATAGCTGAGTTGATTTCGTCAGGGCGATTTAAGAAGTGATGGAAAAAAAACCGTTCAGCTGTTCTGGCGATATATTCATTCAATAGTGTCATTCTTGCAGTTTGACCATGTAAGTTTTCACTCCTCCAGTCAGTCCCACTATGTTTCTACAACATGGTCTTCGTTAATTAATTGGCTGCCTCTATCTTCAATGAGAATCTTTCTGATCTTTTCCATCTTTCCCTGGGTTTGGTTATTGATCAGTAGTGTCTCAAGTGCTGGTATTTCACTCTCAAAAGCAAATAAATTGCTTGCGTCGGTTCGTTGTTCAAATCCTTGTGAGCCTCATGTGGTGCTCCTTGTTAGACTGTGGGTTCTAGTAGGTTTGACTTTTCTTTCAAACATGGCCTCTCTCTGTCCACTTAACGACTGTGTTTATCCCTCTCAGCTAACGGTGTGTTCAGTAGCACAATGACGAATCTCAAGTATTATTATGAAGGACCAGGCAACCAAATTGTGCAAGGATGTTGTCACATCTAAAAAAAAATATTTTTAACCGATCCCTTTTTTATGAATAGACGTTATAAATGTCCGGTTGCTGAACTGACTACTGAAAATGGATTCAGTAAATACCTTGTAAGTCCTTATGGTTTGGTTTAAAATGGTGGCAACAATGGAAGGGGAATTGCCAGCACTCACAGACTCAGATTACTTTTTTTCTGCATCACTTATAATAGTCAGAAGCTGTTTGGGGTGAAGGAAGGGTTGGAAGCTTGAGTTTCATGTCGTGTCCTTTTGGATTGGAGATTTGTATATACGAATCTGTTTTTGAATGTGAATTTTTGATTCTGGAATGTTACATTAATGGAACCGTTCATGCGTAGAAGATGCTGCATCTGTTACTGTATTACATTTTATATTATTTATGCTATTTTAAGTTCCTATTCCCTTTGTTTTTATTTTAACTAATAATTATGGACGGCACAGTGGCACAGAGGTTAGCACTGCTGCCTCACAGCGCCTGAGATACAGGTTAAATTCCTGCTTCAAGTGACTGACTGAGTGGAATTAGCACTCTCCCCGTGTCTGCGTGGGTTTCCTCTGGGTGCTCTGGTTTCCTCCCACAGTCCAAAGATGTGCAGGTTAGGTGAATTGGCCATGTTAAATTGCAATTAGTGTTAGCTGAAGGGTTAAATGTAGGTGAATGGGTCTGGGTGGGTTGCGCTTCGGCAGGTCGGTGTGGACTTGTTGGGCCGAAAGGCTGTAAGTAATCTAATCTGCTCATGCTTAAATCGGCTCCATCTGCCTTTGTTGAATAGTTTGAGAAATCGCATTTGACCTGAACACATCCTACACCTCCATCTTTCAAGAAGAAAACGCTAGTGCTGAGCTAACTTTTGAAACCATTTTGAGGATGCTGGCCTTACAACTATTACTTTCAGATGAGTGGCTTTTGACTGATTCCAGTTCTTGAAATGTTTGCAGATGTGTTGGAGATGGTTTGCTGGGACTTGTGCTGTGATCTGCCTCAGACGTTATTTGTTACCTGTGGAATTGGTGATCAACTCTAAAAGGATAATGGCCTCTGTAGTTGTAGCACCATGGTCGGCAACATGAGCAACAGAGGGGGAAGCTCGAAAACCATAGGGAAAGTGATCTGCCATAACCACTGGGATTTTCCAAGACATTTTCGCAAGTTACTCTGAACCAAGGAACAGAGTGTGAGGGACGTTGATTGAATAGTGCAAATTGTTCTAGTAAGTCCTGCACGGTCTCTCCTTTTCAGGACCATACGTCTTCCCATTCTTCCTGAAAAACATATGCAGCGTATATAAGATATGAAATTTCCACCGACCAAACTATGGTACATTGAACTTATCTGTTTATATCTATTCACACTCTCTCCGTAGGCTCTTGTTAATCTAATATCCTGCTTATATCAGTGTCATCATCAAACGGAGATACAATGCATCTATCCCGCTCCTTAAGATCATTGATATGGGTTATTGTGGATCCCGATCTACTCAATATCAGTCTGCAGTGGATACATTGAGTAAAACGGATTAAGACTGATTTACCGTAAGTGTCTGCTTCCTGTTTGATGCCCAGTTGCAGTTGTGCACAATACTCCAGTTGCAGACCCCAAAGATGTCTTGCATGGTTGCAACAATACTCCTATACTTTTATACTATATGCATTGAGAAATTTCACTTGCCTTTTTTATTACCTGCTGTACCTGTTTGTAAAATTTCAGTTACACCCAGACTCCTCTGCACCCGAGTAGTCTGATGTTTCTCTCCATCTAGATCATATGTTGCCTTTATATTCTGATGATCAAAATGGATGACAACATTCTTATTAACATGAAATTTCACTTCTAACTTCTGGCCCATTCACCAAAATTATTCATAACCATTTTCCATTTCCTGCATCGTCTTTTGCAAACTACTGCTGCCCTCCATTTTAGTGCCATATGAAAAGTTGCCTGTAATTCTTTTCTAACTGTAAGTGATAATGTAGATTACAAATAGTTGGGGCCTGAGGACTGGACTCTGTTGCAACCCACAAGTTGCTAATGAGAAAACGATCCGTCTATGTCATCTCGTTGCATCTTGTTGGTTCACCAAACCTTGATACAAACTGATACATTTGTCTAAAGAACACGCGCTCTTATTTTGCGAATGAGTCTAAGAGCGTCATCTTACTCAATGTTTTCTGAAGTGCAGAAACTTTACATCTCCAGTCCCCCATTATCCATCTTATGTAATGTCAAACTTTAATGAACTTGAGTAAAACATTCTACCACTAGTTATTTTCATAAAACCATACTGCTCTAATGGATTGTGGTTTTAATTCGCAATACCCCTGTAATTAATTCCTCCATCACAGATTATCAAAGTGCCTTTGAAACTAATAGTTTGCTCATTAATTGCAATGCAGAGTGAAGATGGCAATTCTATGCTCTTTATTTTCTGTAAGCTCTACGATATATTTCAGTTCCTGTGTAATGGGCCAAAACAGTGGAACACAAATGTCCTGATTGCTGTGTAAGTGATATGAATGTCCGAAAGGACTCGTTGTGTTCCTGGTTGACAAAGTGTTGGGGCTGAAAGTTCTCCTGATATTCGTCCAATATAGCTTCGTGGCATGAGTTTGCTGCACCTGTTCCTGAGTAAGAGACTCAAGGTCTGTTCATCCTCTTCCGGTTGATGTGTCAGAAGCTTGAGAGCTTACGGAATTTTCCTTTGCTCCCTAATACTTTGAGGGGCTGAATGGTTTGCTCACATTCCTCCGTAACGCATTCAAGATGTTGACTGCACTACTCCTATGACTGTAATCAGGCTTAAGGATCTAGATAGCCTCATGCTGTTCCGGCGTATCAAAGGCTTTAGCATAATGCTGATGTCCCTGTGTAGCGGGCTGGAGAAGCAGAACGAATTCCTCCATTTCCGGTGTAATCGGCTTCTGTTGCTGACTCATTTTGGTGTTGCAGGAAAGAAGAAGATCATCTTTTATCCTATAATATCCATTGGGTATTGGATCAACCTCAACAACTTTTCCAAATAGGTTAACACTCCCCATTGTAGGAATAACTTGAGGGAACCATCTCTGAGTTGCTCCCAATTAAACATTGACGTTTCTTCAGTAAGGAGACTAAATCTGTACTCACTTCTCCATATGTGATCTCGTCAAAGTCTTGTACAGCGGTAGCAACACATTTCCAGCCTACTGTAAGGTACCCCTTCAATTTAGAGTAATCAATCAGCTGTCTGATGGAATGCACAACACTGTCGAAAGATCATTGTCTTTTGCTACTCCAACATCATAATGGGAGATCCATTGACAATGGTACAATGACAATTGAGGAGTACAAATACGATGTGTTGAGATGGTCCTAACGATTCCATCGTCATCACTCAATATCTCGTCTGAACTTATCATAAATCCCCACTTACTGATGAGTTGGATCTCAAGATGCTGTTACCGTCAGGGGAAGAAAATGGTGCACCGTTATTTTAATAAAACATGGCTACAGCAACGTTGCCAGTGGGCTGTGGAGAAGCTAATGATGTTTCACTTTACAGAAATGTGATGGAGGTGGAACAGAGAACTATAGAGCAGTGAGTTTCAGATCAGCGTTGGCAAATCTATTGGTTGAAAATACAGAAGAGGAACTTCATCTCCATTTAGAGAGGCAGTGTCTGATCATGTACAGTGGGCATCACTTTGTTTTCAGCGGGAAGTCATGCCTAATTAATTTTATTGCTTTGTTAGAGAAAGTACTTCATATGCATTTTCAGCAAAGCCTTTGAAAACGGCCCTCATGGAAAATTGATAAAGAAAGTAAAATCTCATGGTATGAAGTGTAATTTTCAAATTACATCCGAAGTTGTCGCAGTCGCAGGACACAGAGGATGGTGATACAATTCTGTACGGCTGCACACCAGTGTCCCTGGTGTACGAAGGAGATCAGTGCTGTGATCCATATTATTTGTGCTATACAAAAATGATGTAGACGTGAAAGTGGACGGGTTTGGCGGAGTGTGAAAAGTAAGTTTGTACTGGACAGAACGATGGCTGAGTTCTTAACAGTGAGGAGGAAGGAATTATGTTACATGAAGACACAGATCAAATTGCCAGATGGGCAGATGAATTGCAGAAACAATGAAATCTTCACAAATATGAGTTGATGCACTTTGGAAGAATGGCCAGGAGAGGGGAGTACACAATACACCAGGAAACTCAGAGGGCGATTCATCACAGAACTCTGAATATGCCTGTTTAGGCCAGTGGATTGTTAAGAAGGCATAGAGGGCTGTAGGCATAAGCACATCCTTTACTCGTCGAGGAACAGATTATAAGAACTGTACAGGAATATGGTTACGCCACACATTGAATATTTTGTGCAGTTCTAGGCGCCACTTTACAGGACCAGTGTGACTGTACTGGAGGGGGTGCAGAGAAACTAAACTAGGATGTTCGGTGATAGAGCATATCCGCAATGAAGAGAAGGTCGATAAGTTCAGGTTCTTTGCTCAAGAGCAGAGAAGTTTGAGGTTGACGTTATTCTGCAATATAAGATTATGAAGGGCATGGAGAGGATGAATTGACAGCAGCTGTTCCTTTTAGTCAAATGTTCAAGGACAAGGGAACACATTTTAAAATGAAGTGTTCAAGGTTGAGAGAATATACGGGCATTAATTATCTCGCAGTGTATGGAGGTCTCGGATGGGCTTCCTGACAAGGTAGTTGTCACAGGTTACCTCATAACTGTTAAAAGATTATTGGACGAGCACTTGATATGTCATAACATTGACGGCTCCGTACCTCGTGTAGGAAAGTAGGACTAATGTAGACCGTGCTATATTTCTGAACGTCAAGATATATACTTCTTTGACTGTATCATTGTGGAGTTCAATAATTGGGCAGCGGAAGACAGGAATTCGTGAGTTTATGAAAAGTATGTTAACGATAGTTATATAAGTTAACTGCATTAGCTTCTAAAATGTATGCAATGTGAAAGGTAAGAGAAACATTTCCAGCTTCGTTCCAGTCGGAAAAAAGAGAGCAGCGAATGGAGAATAGGAAATTGGCAGATCTATGAAGCATCTACGTCAGTTCTGTCTTCGAAAAAGAAAACAAAACAAAAAACAAAGTTCCGAGCATCACGTGAAAATTTACGTTTCGTAAGAAAAAGAAAATTTAAAAAGTACTAAAGAAGCAGTGCTGGAGAAACTTTTGTCAATGAAAGCAGCGTGCATAGACGAAGTCAACATGAATTTATGAAGTCCGATACATATTTAAAGAACCGACTGACAGATTATTTACGAGAAACAATAGATTCAATACATTTCGATGTTCACCACAATTTTTAATAACGCCCAAATCGAGTGAGCAAAGTGTGATTGATAGGATTTGGGATTACAATCCGGACATGATTTTAGAATGGAAGACGTGACAGGAAACCGATAGTTACAATGTAACTCTGTTTTCGGCATTTGAGACTTATGAACTGTATGAAGAATCATTGCTGGGGTCCCAGATATTTGCATTACAGATGAAACATTAATTGTCATGACCAAATACAATATTTTCCTGCCCACCGACAGCAGTAAATTGAGCCGAATTTTTGGTGGTGAGGACGGTAGAAGGAAAATTGAGACAAGTTGAGTGAATGTGCAATTTTGTGGCAGATGAAGAACAACTTGCATTTATGTGATGTTGGGCACTGTGATGGGAAAAATAGAAATGCGACTTATATTGCTGAAAGAAGACCATTTTGAACAATCTTGATCAAAAATGGACTTCTGCTCCCTTTGCTTGTCATTTGCTTTTGTGCAGACTTTCTGAGTTGAACACAGAGCAGCAAACTCAGAAGCCAGACTTCAATACTCGAATGGCATTGGTACGATGACAAGAAACATCGACCTCGCCACGTGGGTAGTTGTGACATTGAAAATGATCTGAATCTCCTTGTATACCAGACACAGCTAGCAATATTACGGGAGCAGACTGCAATTAGGAAGATAAATTATATGTTGATCTTCATTTCATAAGTATTTGAGGACATGAGTGAGGTTGCCTTGCTGTGCATGCGCAGGACATTGGTGAGACCTCATCTCGAATATGGTGCTGTATTACGTGCAGTTTGTTCTCCTCATCTAATAAAGGTCGAAACTGACTTTGTGGGGGAACATAGAACATTACAATACTGTACAGGACTTCGGCCCTCGATGTTTTTCCGACATGTGAAAACAATGTGTTGTCGATCTAACTTATTCTATTCGATAATGATCCATCTATTTATCGAATAACCATTTACATGTCCGAAACGTTGGCAAAGCTACTACTGTTGCATGCAGGGCATTCCACTTCCTTAATCCTCTCTGAGAGCAGTGAAGGATGGCCAGACTGATCACTGACATGACAGGCTTTTTTTGTGAGCTGAGTTTCAGTCGACTGGACCTGTATTCCATGATGATTTAAAGAATGAGTGAACATCTCAGTGAAATATGTGAAACTCTGACAGAGAGAAACGGATTAGAAGAACGGATAATAATTCCCCTAGCTGGGACGACTTAGTAAGGGTCCAGAATTAGGTACACGCAGGCCACTCTGCATTGAGATGTGAATAAATGTCTGCACTCAAGGACTGTTGAATCTATGGAGTTCACCATCATATCGACTGTTGAAGCCATGGAAGTGAATACGAGTAAGCATTTTTAGACAATAAAGTGATGACGATGAAAAGGAGTATAATGTGGAGATAAAGGATCGGCCGTGATTGTATTGAACAAGGGAGTAAATTGATGGAATGAAGAGACTTCTCAAGTTTATATTTGATATCCTTCCGATGGTTAATCACATTTAGTCATACGCGCGTTGTGGGTATAAAGTCATTGAGGAAATGTTTGCCATGATCTGGAAATGGTGGAGCCCTAATGTGTTGAATTATTCACTCCATTCGCTAGTTTCTGTGTAGTTTGTGGGAACGCTCCGTAAATGTTGTCACAAGTTCTCAGGTTTTCGAAAGGAGGCCTTTGAAATGTCATCAGGACTGTTATATTTATTTTGTTTTCCAAATCAGTCCGGTTCTGGGTGTTCTGTCCGGTTTCATCCTTTAAGACCTCGGAACAGTTTAATAGAATTGAGTGTCTGGCTGGCCATTTCAGAAACAATTGAAGAGTTAATCGCATGTCTAAATGTTTGGAGTCACTTCCAACCTAAACAGGGAATTGCGGTAGATTCGACTTCTGAAAGTATACTCGTGAAACAAATTGATGTTGACAATTAACACCATTGCCGTCAAGGTCACTATTACTGATCCCAGATTTTAGATCTCCATATTTAATTAATTATTTTTAACTTACACTAATTGCCAGGCCATTGGTCTGGTCTGAATGTATAATCCAATGACATTTCCACAAAAAAACACCATCTCTTCATGGGGAAGCTGTTGGAAACCACACAAAACAGATTATTTCTGTCCTGTTTGACAGCTCTGTCAAAGAAACTTTGATTTTCATGATTGGACCGAAGGAGTGGCAATTGATCAGATTTTACATATTCTCCACTAACAGGAATGGACAGATTTGAGCAATTTTCCAAATTGTCTGGGAGACGTGAGAGTTGGAATTGGCATGGAAGAGCTTCTCCAGAGGCGCGGCTATTTGCGCTGCACAAGGATTCAGTCCTTTTGCGCATTTATTTTATTGTGGTGTTTTTTGAATTCACGTGTAGAGATTGGAATTGGTTTCAAAGTGTCATGGGTGATTCTGTGGACATCATGAAGAGGGCATACACACGCACACACACACATACAGAAGATCATATTTCAACTTTCTCACTACCTCAGTATTCTTTTCAGTATATTCCACGCTTTTAAGGGTAATGAGGCGCTTATATTCCAAAACAGTCGGAATTAGGAAATTTAGCCTCATTGGTCTTGGTTGTGAAACATAGCTTGGCAAAATCTGAATTTTTCTCAGCCGTTCCATTTTCAACTGTAAAAATATTTTCAAGTCAAGTTTTTCATGCCTCGGCATTAGTCTGGGACCCAAGTGACTCTGCTGAATTTCGCCTCAACTTTTTTGAGCAAATGCATCATTCTTTTGCCATTCGGGGGCTTTTCCCCCTGCTATGATCCTTATCCAGAGATTCCTCATTCGATTCTGACCACGATTCGATCTCCAACTCATCCTATCCGTCCCCGAATAGTACCAGCAGGCCCTCCTCAGTACACGCTATTCAACTCAATTTTGCCCCTTCCATGGGTCACTTTCCATCTGAGTCCCTTCGATGCAGCTTTGAAAGTCTTTGATTTGTTTTTATTCTGGTATTGTCCGCAGTAATCTGAGTTCGTCCTACTAATTCTCCGCTTGTGTTTTGTTTTTTTTTTCTCGACTTCCTCCCGCAACATCTTTGTCTCGTTCTGCTTTTCCAAGATTAACTTCTTCACTTCTTCCATTCTCTGGTTCAATTTACTTTTCACGGCCTTGTCCACAACGCATTCAATTTCACCTTCTGTTTCCACCGTTCCCTTTAACCAAGGACATTGCTTTGGTTGTTCTGTATTCGAGTAGGGAGCGGGTTTGCCTAGCTTCTGTAAGTCTGTACAGAAAACAAGTTTGTCTCCCTGACCTTCAGTTTCGACAGGTGCTTTTGTTGTTCTTTGGCATCCTGCCTGGTCACAATTGGTGCTTTGTATGCTTTTGTCAATTTTCCTTCCTTTCATCTGAAAAGTTGGAATACTTTTGCTTCCTGCTCCCGTTTCATTTTCCTCTTTTTCGAATTACCTTTTGATTTGCAATTTTTAATTAATCCTTCCATCTCATCAGACATAATTATGCCAAAATTACCTTCATTTGACCACTTGTTTAATAAGTTCTGAATACGTTTTCCTCAATTCCCGGAAAGTTTGAAAACATCATTTTTTTTGATATTGGGAATTTATACCTCATATTTCAACTGCATTTCTTTGGCTCATCCTGACATATATTTCAGTTCAGCTAATGTATTGCCCTTGTTCTCAAGTTTCACTCCCCATTGTCTTAAATCTCCACTAGCATCTCGTCATTTATTATTAGCATTCGTTAACTCTACTATTTGTATTTTTCTCTTATTAATCTGTCCGTCGCCAAACTTCCCAGGTTACAACCAATTAATAAAGAAAATAAAGACAATCTACCTTCATTGGTTCTGTCTGTACAGACCTTTACTTTTGCAGGGTTGTATCTGCAGGAAAGTCTAACCTGCCAATGCAGACCCCTTCTTTTCTGTATAATCTATACAGCCCCTCGTTACCTGCGAGGCGGTATGCAGCGGTATCTGCAAACACAACATGTAATTTTTTTTCAGAAAATTACTCATTTCTATTCCCAGTTACACAACTGCGCTGTTTTCTTGACCAATCCTCTGAGTATCCTCAAATTTCAATTTATCAAGAGACTCTTTGGTTCTTGTATTGGAGAAACATTTCAGAAACTTTACTACACTCTTGTGTCCCCATGTCCTCCCTCACTCAACCGAATTTAATCCGAGCCATCAGTATAACTCTTATTTTTTTTGTTTGGCCAACACTTATTTTGTCAGGCTCGCAAGGGTCCACGGTGGACCTGGAAGAGCTCTGGGGATGGCTTCCTTTGTGGTTCTCTTTCCAACCAGATTGCTTCCTAGGTTGGCGCAACATCTTGGACTGAAAAACCTGTACTGCGTTGTTCTATGTTATATGTTCCTAATCTCCTTTGGTCTATTTTCTCATTCCCTTACATTATTAATCAGTTATAATCTTATTCCTTATTCTCTTCTGCTCTTTTTTCCGTTGTCATTCTGTTATTCTCTTATCCTTATGATCGTATTCACTTCCTTGTTATTCTGTTATGCAGTAATTTTGTTAATCATAAAATCTTATTCTACTATGTTTTTATTTGCTTATGTTCTTATTCACTTCGATTATTTTTCTCGTGTTCTCTGAAGCTATTGTTCATGTTCTTATTCTCTTCTGCTTAATGTTCGTGCTTACAGATGTTCTTATTCTATGTCTTGCTATTTACTCGTGTTCTTTTTTTCCTAGTCTCTCATGTTTGTATTGAAATTTCCTTCTTTTCACTTGAGTTATTGTGATATTATTCTCTTCTGTTCTTATTTCCATATTCAAAAATATTCTTATGTCCTTATGCTCTTTTGCTCTTATCCTGCTATGCACTTATATTCTTATCTGCTCCTACTCTCTAATATTCTTACTCAAATATTAATTTATGATCTGATTCACTTACGTTCTTATCTTTTTGATCGCTTTTGATTTCAAGCTCCCATGCTCCTAAGTTCGTATCTACTTATGTTCTTATTATCTTATCAGCTTGTGTCGTTATTCTCTTATGTTCTGACTATTTTATGCTCTTGCTCTGTTTTGTTCTTGTTCAGTTATGTGCTATGGTGCTGATCTGTTTTGTTCGTATGTTCTCATTCCATTATGTTCTTATTAATTATATTCATATTATCCTATTCTGTTATGTCTGTATTCTGTTATAATCTCATTATCATATTTTGCAATTCGCTTATGGTCTTATCCTGGATAATTGGTGTCTCAGTCTGTGGTAGGTGGGACCTCTATAACCAGGATTGGCCAAAACCTAAACCAGAGTGATAACAGGATCCGAGGGGGATTTTGCTAATGCTCTTCGGGAATATTTAAACTAATTCAGCAGGGTGATGCTGAATTGTAGTTCCAATGTGCAGGTTTCTGAGAGCAGTGAGGTCAGAAATGAGGTCACAAGATTACACCGGCAAGCAGAAAGGTGGTTTGCAATTCTGTGAATGACCATAACGTGTTAGTGATCCGTCCAGCAACAGACGAGCCTTTAAAAGCAATGATTGGCACGCTTTATCAAGCCGAAAGGTAATCGTGTGATGTTAAATATTTGTTAAGAATGCCAAATAGGAAGAAATCTCATAGAGTGTGTCATGTGAATCTGCTCAAAATATATTTGATTGCAAACAACACAAAGTGAATTGTCGAGTTCAGATGATTCTGAATTGGATCTTCCTCAAAATAAATTAGACAATGAGAAAGTCCTCGAAAAAAATTGTTAAAATATTGAGCCATTTTTCAGAGGAAAATCGAAATTACCTGACAGAGTTATTGATATTAATAGGCGAGATATGCAGGAAAGAGATATTGGGATAGCTGTACAAATTACAGAACATTCTTACTGAATAATCCTCCAAGTTTGGCGCAGTTCCAAATCATATCAACCACATCACAATTGCAACAGAACTGACACTGACTGGGACTCAGCCATGATAATTGCACCAAATATCAGTGATTATATGTGGTCCATTGCAAAGTTTGGGCAGTCAGAATTTCTGATTCATGTGTTTTTCCACGTTTGGAAAACTTTCCTGAGAAAATGAGACAAGCAACTTACATTTCTAAGTTGTACATTTGCAGAACATACTGCCAGGAATCTTTATATAAAAGAGTGAAATCAATTTTGGTTTTGTGATTTTGCATGTGCTGTATAAATTTAATCTCCTGACCTTTCATACGAAGACACATTTTAAATACTAACCAATAAAGTAATTTCTGGATTACCCAATTGTGTGGAACATATGGATGACCTGGTGCCTTTTAATCACAAATGGAAGGACCCTTTTGCAGTATATTTCGGAATTGTTTGATCGAATTATTGGGTCAAGTTTTCGAATAAAACTGGCTAAGAATGAGTAACAAAATCTCGGTTCACATTCCAGATACACGCATTTGGACATGTTCAAATGCCCCCACGGGATGTGAAAGGAAAGGTTCTTGGGAAATTTCACATGCCAACGATGCGTAGGACACTAATCCGATTCGTAAAATCGAGTTGTTATTTTGAAAGTTTGTAATGAAATTTGGTAGTATTCCACTGACTAACTCTTGGAAAGAAGCTCACAAAATTTAAAAAGGACAGTGTACTGTCAGAAGGCATTCGACAGCCAGAAAGCTATGTTTATCAATGCCTCAGTGTGAACCACTGCCCCAGTGTTAATCACCCGGAATTACATTACGCTATTTAAAGTGAATATGGATGCAAGGTAAGCGGATGTCGATGCTTTCATCTTGCACAAAGATAGCATGAAATTACAAGGATCTATTGGGTATTTTTCCAGAAAGCTGAATGATCATTGATGGAAATTTTCCATGATTCTGAAGGAACATTTGAGCTTGTTGCTGCCGTTACAACTTATCAAAATTTATATTCCGAGAAATATATCCGAAACAATTCCCAGGTTGGCTAAATGTATCTTATTGTTCCAGCAATTCAAATTGCAAGTTGACAGGCTAAGAAAGCATACAATTATAAACGCGTTTTTGTGACTTTGATGAAGAAAGACAAACGTGTTCGATGGCAGGGATAAACAATGGATTGAAAAAGATTGCAGGAGTGAATGTTTGTATGCTTTGAGTGAAAGTAATATAAATGTGTTGCAATGTCCTAACAGAGTAAGACGAAATGTTTTTAAAAATGCAGCCATCCTGTGTAGTGCTGGAGATTTTTGAACTTGGGGGTGGGGTGAGAATTCTGTCACTGTAATAAGTTATTTTGTTCTCATTTCCTCTTAGAGAAATTATACGAGACTGAAGGTCTGGTTAATTAAGACCATTGACTCTACAGCTTCGGAGGGTTTCGGTTCATTTCCAATGATCTGAATGAAAAAAGACACAACTCACAGATAAGAATTTCTATAGTTTTTTAAAATTAACTACAGCATCCGAAGCTTTTGCGGTCTCCACAGATTTGGAAGCTACAGTGAATGTCTCCTGGCAGCTTCTTTGTCTGGATTTTTCTTGATATTCTTTTCTCCTTGTGTGGATAATGCACGTGGGAATCTGTTCCTGATTTCTTTTTTCTTTTGTGACAAAGATTGTGTATTAGTGATATTTCTATGTTGAAGTAATTAATTGGTGATAGTTGCAGCATTAATTACATAGTAAGATTTTACAAACGAGTTGCTATTTGAAATTCGATTTTCGTTGGTTGCATTTTCACCACAGTGTCCCAAACTTCAGCACTGTCCTCATGACTTGTCTGGATTTGTTCGAACTGCCGACCACATTTTCCACCTACCACTCCACCCTCTCCTCCCTGACCTGTCACCTTCATTCCCCTCCCCCACTCAACCATTGTACTCTATGCTACTTTCTCCCCACCCCGACCCTCCTCTACATTATCTCTCCACGCTTCAGGTTCTCTTCTTTATTCCTGATGAAGGTCTTTTGCCCGACACGTCGATTTCGCTGCTCCTTGGATGCTGCCTGAATTCCAGCATCACTAATCCAGAATATGCTTTCCAACATCTGCAGTCATTATTTTTACCTCGTTGATTTTAACCCTACTGCGAATCCTCTTGCAAGGATGCCTGCCTTGAAGAAGTTGTCCTCCTTTCTCTACAAGAAGGTTTGTGATGCAGAATATCAACGTCATGGTGGTTTAAATCCCACATTAGATCGGATTGCTTTGAACGTCTGAATATATCAAGCGCCCTTCCCTGCCTGAGGCGTGTTGGCCCTGATGTGAGTCTCAGCACTGGTCATCTCTCTGTAACGAGAAAGCAGCCATACGATCCAGTGGGAGGAACTCAGCTTCATGGCAGGCAAATATCCAAGACAGAATTTTAAGTAGATTGCGAGGGGACATGTAGGCACTCGCTGCTGTCCTGCATTACTCCATCGTCTTTAGGTGGTAATGGTCCTCAATTTGAAACATGCTATCTAAGAAGCCTTGATGAGTATCTGCAGTGAAACTTGATTCACAATAGTGTTGATAGTGGATGACATGCATTTTTGAATATATGGTATTAATCAAACCGGCTCCTTAGTCATGACATAGAAACGCTCCGGGAAATTTGGCAGGCATGTCAAAATCTGACAAATGTGAAAGAGAATTTAAGTTTCTGTTCCTACATGAGTCATCGATAACTGTTTGGAAAAAAGGTTTGTATTGGAATGGAAATGGTGACACTCCATCTCTCACCACAGATTCTTCCAGGAATGTTACATGTCGCCAGCACGCTCTGCTTTGATTTTATATTTTAAATGTGCGTGATTTTGTTTATTAATGTGGCTGCTTTTTCATGGTGCTTTCTAAATTCTTGACATTTTTGAGTTAAGTCACGCAGACAATTACGATAATTCCATGGATGTGTACATTGTAGATGATTGACAAGATATGGGAGTGAGGAAATGCTTTACTCATTGCAATATTCTTAACCTATTACCTGCTACAGTGGTTAAGGTACTTGCATGGTGTTTCAGGTTCATCTTTGGATCGATGGTGTCTCTGAGGTATTTAGACATCGGTACGTTGGTTGGACTACCTATAATGGAGCATTTTTTGTGACATGAATGTCAATTATAATGATAACTCTTCAACATCTGTGGAGTTAATAATTCTGGTAAATAATTGGCAATTAATTGGTGTGACTGGGGCCCCAGTGGTTAGCACTACTGCCTCATTACACCAGTGACCGGGTTCATTTCCAAACTCATGACCGGCTTCAATTCCAAACCTGCGTGTGTTTCCTCTGGGTGCTCCGGTTTCATCCCACGCTCCAAAGATGTGCACGTCAGGTGAATTGGCTTAGCTAAATTGCCCATAACGTTAGGCACTTTAGTCGGGTGTGTATATATTGGGTGGGGCAATGGTCAGTGTGGACTTGTAGGGCTGAAGGGCTGGAGATAATCCAATAGGGAAAGAAAAACCTTTTTGACACCAGTTTTGTACAGGGACATTCCACAGTACAGAACGAGCAGCTTTTGGAAACAAAGATTTTGGAAGTGAACGTCTCTGCGTGTTTAGAGCAGTGCAAAGAGCCTTTGGGCATGAAAGTTCAGTAAACTAAAATACTTATGAAACTCGATTTTGATAGTTGAAAATACCTCCTCACCATCCACGTTCCCCCAAACCGGGTGAAGAGAATGTCGGACAATGTGCTCTAATAAGTTAGACAGTAGATATAGAGGGGAATTAGATTTGAACATAACTGTTCCAGAACAGACGGTGTTAAAAATTAAACGAGAGGCAGGACAGACGAAGAGGCAAACATAATTAGAATACTGACAACTGGAAAAAGAGAGCTTGTGAGGTGAAATTCAGACGTTATGCACGTTAAGAGAACACAGACATTATGCGGCACATCTAAGTTATTCCAGGAATATTCTGCAGACAGGCAGAGAGTGATGGGGGAGGGGAGCAGAGGAGGCAGTAACACAGGCAGAAAATACAACTTAGGATACAATTGGAGTCTGATAGGAATCCAATGTCGCAATTTTAATAAGGGAAAGAAGCTCCCACATTCCCGCACATGCACCCCGATCATCTCACACTCACTCCATCACCAACAAATTTAAATCGACATACTCATTCCATCAGTATCACGCTGATTCCCTCACACTGCATTCGATCACTGTCAGCCTGACCTCCTCACGCTCCAGCAAAGTCACTCTGATCCCCTCACGCTCACTGCACCACCATCGTCCTGAATCCCTCACACTCACACCGTCACCTTCACCCTGCGCACGTCACAGTCACTGCATTACTGTCACCCTACCCATCTCGCACTGACACTAATAGCTTCACCCTGATCCACTTCAGTCTCATTCCATCACCGTAACCATACTCATCTCGCTTTCACTCCGTCGCTGTCACATTGACCCCATCATACTCACTCAGTCACTGGCATCCTGACACGCATGCAATCACTCAAACACTTTCACCCGCACACCTTTGCACTCATTTCATCGCCATCACCCTGACAACCTCACAATTACTTCATCGCCAAATAACTGACACCCTGCACTCAGCTAGTTACTGTCATCATGAAACCGTGCCCTCACTACATCACCGTCCCCCTGACATCTCCACTTTTACACCATTACTGACACGTTTACCAGCTCACACTTTCACCATCACCCTCAGCTGAACCACACATACACTTTTCATCTCCGCCAACCTCACCCCCTGCAGTCAGTCTTTCACTATCGCCCTGACCCGCTCGCACTCACTCTGTGGTCGTCGACATGACCAATCATTTCACGCTGCCAGCTTCACCCTGACCCCATCACACTCAGCATCGTTTCTGTCAACTTGATCACCTCCGTCTCACTCCATCACTGGCTTTCTGACCCCCTCTCATTCACTCTGTGGTCGGCACAACTGCCCCCTCACCCTCACTCAGTCACGAGCTCTCTGAACCCTCTCACACTCACTCTGTTACAATCACCCTGACTGACTCGCACTCACTCTAGCACCGTCACACTGACGTCCTCACACTTACTCCATTATCTTAATGTTGAACACCGCACATTCACTCCACTACCGTCGCACAGACCTTCTCATATTCACTCCATCACCGTTTCCCAGTTCATCTGACACTCACTCCGTCACCATAACTCAGTTCTGCTCACTCTCACTACATCACCATAAGCATCATCCCAACGCACTCAGTCTGTCACCGTCATGCTAATCTCCTCACACTAACTCTGTCATCATTCCATTGACTCCCTCACACTTACTCAGCCACTAATCCCCACACACGACTCCTTTGCCATCTCTCTGATCCCCTCACATTCACTCCATCATCGTCCCCTGATCCCCTCAAATCACTCCATCACTCTCACCCTGACTACATCACATTCACTCTGTCACTGTCACCCTACCCCAGTTTCACTCACTCTGTCACCGTCACCTTGATCCCCTCACACTCACTCCGTCACCGTCACACTGGGCCCCTCGCACTCTTACATTGTCATAATGACACCCTCACAGTCTCTCCATCATCATCGCCTGAGAATCTCACACTCACTTCATCACAGTCACCCTGACCTGATCACACTCACTCCATCGCTGGAACACAGACCACTTCAGTCTCTCTCCATGATAGTCACACCGACACCTTCGAATTCACTCTGTCACTGTTGGAATGACACCCTCACAGTCTCTCTCTCTCTCATCATCGCCTAAGAATCTCACACTCACTCTGTCACCTTCACACTGACCACATCGCACGTATTCAATCATCATTTCTCTGACCCACCTCACAATCACCAAGTCACTGACATCCTGACTCCCTCACACTCTATCTGTCACTATCACACTGATCCCCTTGCACTCACTCTGTCGTGTTACTATGACCACCTCACGCTCACGATGTGACAGACACCCTGACCCGGTTACACACACTCCATTACTGTAACAGTGACTACTTTGCTCTCACTACATTACTGTTACACTAACATCCTCACAATCACTTTTTCACCATCACTCTGAAGCTCTGCGCACACTATGTCACCGCAACACTTACAACCTCACATTTTCTCCGTGTTAGTCATCCACATCCTGTCACGATCATACTGACACACTCACACTCTCTTTGTGACAGTCTCAGTGACTCTCTTGTAATCACTCCGTCACTGTCACCCTGATCCCCTTGCACTCACTCCGTCAACGTCACTCTGACCACCTCACACTCACTCAGTCGTTGTCACCCTGACTCCTTCACGCTCACTCTGCCACCATCAACATGACCAGTCATTTCACTCCATTCCATTCACCCTGATACCCTCACACTCAGTCCGGCAAAATCAACCTGAAACACTCACTCTATCACCATCACTCTGATCCCCTCGCATTCACTCTGCTACAGACACAATTATCCCCTCACACTATGTCAATGTCACCCTTCCAACCATCATACTCTATCCGTGACAATAAACATGAGTACCTCGCCCTCACTCTATCAGCACTACCCCGGACCATTCACACGAAATCCATCACCATCACTCTGATTCCATTCGCCATTCATTCCATAACTGTCACTCTGACATCATCACACTCACTTCATCACAGTTCTCCTGACCGACCTCACACACAGTCACTGTCACCCTGACACCTTCACATTATACCTGTCACTGTTACCCTGATCTCCTCAAACTATCTCCATCGCCACCAACCTGACAAACTCACACTCACTCAGACACCATCACACTGACCCACTCGCACTTCCATTGTCACCATGACGCTGACCACCTTACATTCACTGTCTCACCATCAGCTAGACCCTCTCACAGTCATCCTGGCACCCCCGCACTCACTACAGGACATTCACCCGCACTCTTTCCCACTCACAACATCAGTGTCACCCTGCCAACCTCATAGTCACTCCACCACCATCATGTTGACATGCGTAAACTCGCTCAGTCACCATCACCCTCATTTACTCACGTTTTCCCGATCACTGTCAATCTTATCTGCTCACACTTTCTTCTTTCTCGTCACCTGAAACCCCCATACTCCGTTCATCCCCAACAAATTGACCCCCTGCACTCAATCATTCACAGTCAAATTGAACTCCTTGCTCTCACTCTGTCACTATCGTTCTGACCCCCTCACATTCACTGTATGTGCAGCATAATTGCTCCCTCACACCCACTCAGTCAGTGACTCTGACACACCTCATACTCACTCTGCTCCAGTCCACCTGATCGCCCTACACTCACTTCATCACCGTCATCAAAACTCCATAAGCTCCAACTAGCACCATTACTCTGACCCCATCACACTCACTCTTCCGCCTTGGGATTCACATCGTCACCATCATGCTAACCCTCTTATACTCACTCCATCAATATCACCCTGAACCCCTCGCAATTACAATCGATAATAGGCACCATGACCCTGTCGAACCCACACTGTTACCATAATGCTGACGACCTCACACTCACTCCATCACCGTTCCCCTGTCCATCTCAAAGTCACTCAGTTACCACCAATCAGTCTATAAACATCATGCTGACCTCCTCACACGCACTCCTTTGTCGTCAGATTGAATCCTTCAGACACTCACAGCCATCATCACACTGATCCTCTCACACTACTCTTTCACATCACGCAGACACCCTCATACTCACTCCGTCACTGTCACCCTGCTACCTCCACACTCATTCCGTCATTGTCACCCTGACCACATCATACTCACTCTGTCACTATCTCTCTGCCCCCCTCACTCGTTCTGTCACCATCACCCTTTCCTCCTAAAGCTCACTCTGGAACCGCTATGCTGATGCTTTCATACTCATCATGCCACTGTCCACATGACCAACTGACGCTAACTCTCTCGCCATTTCCATGACCGCATGAATGTCACCATCACCCTGAGCTCTTGCCGTCAGTCACCATTACCCGCACACTCACGCATTCTTTACGTCACTGTCACTCTGCCCATTCAATCTTTCGGCAGAACTGTAACCATGATACCCTCACCCTCACTTCATCCCTGTTACCATGAGTCCCTCACATACACTCCATCACTGTCACCCTGCCCCCCCCACAGTCACTCTGCCACAGTAACGCTGACCCCCTCACACTCACTCCATCACCTTCACTCTGATCCCCTCATCTGCTCACTTCATTACTGCCACCCTGAACTCTCACACTCAGTCTTTTATAAGAACCCTTACCCCCTTGCACTCACCCATTCACTGTCAGGTAGACAACCTTGCATTTCCTCCCTCAATATCAGCCTGACCCCGTCACACTCACCCTGTCACTGTCATCCTGATCGCCTCACACTCATTCTACCACCATCACCCTGACCGTCTCACTCTCACTCCCATCTCTCACCTGATTGCCTCACGCTCACTCCGTGACTGTCGCTGTGAATACTTCTCATGCACGCCATCACCACTATCTGGCACCCTTACGCACACATTTCCCATATGCCATTCTGAACCCCTCACACTCACTTGGCGACTGGCACCTGACTCACTCAAATGCACTCCCTCCTTGTCATCCTGAACACCTCAAACTTCGTCCCCCTCTGTCACTTTGACTCACACACCCTCACTCCTTCTTCATCACCCTGATCCCCTCATGCTCACTCCCACTCTCTTCTCCTGAACGCGCTCAAACTCACTCTGTCATCGTTAGTCTGACCCGTCTCACTTCCCCTCACTCACGCTACCCACTCACACTCACTCAAAGACTGTCACACTGTCACCCTCACACGCACTCCATCACCTTCACTGTGACCCCTTCACTCACTCTCGCACCTCCACCTTAATCTCCTCACATTCCCTCCATCACTATGACCCCTTCACACTCACTGCACGACTATCACATGCACTCCCTCACACTCACTCCGTCACCTTCGCACTGACACCTTTGCTCTCATCCCCTTGCTGTCAGTCTGATCCCCTCACAGTAACTCCTTCACTGTACCTGTAACCCGCCATGCATTTTCTCTGTCACCATTACCCTGACATCATGGCACTCACTCCATCACCATCAGTCATTTCCTCTCACAGTGACTCCATGACCGCTACCCTGATCACCTCAAACTCAACACATCATTGTCACCCTGAACACTTTGCAGTCACTCAGCCATCGTCACCAATGCCCTCTCACCTTCACGACGTCACTATCACCATGACCCACTCAATCGTACTTCGTTACCATCAGCATGATATCTTCGCCCTCACCCTGAACCCCGTAACATTAAGATAATCACTGTCATTCTGCCCAACTCACACTCACTCGGTCACTGCCACTTTGACTCCCTCACAATCTCTCCCTTACCATCACACTGACTCCCTCATAGTTACTCTATCATCATCGCAATGACACCTCACATTCAACCTGTCATTGTCCCGTTGGCCCAATCATGCTCACTCCCTCACTGTTATACTTCCCTCAATGTCTCCGTGAGCCCCTCACACTCACTTTGTCGCCGTCATCCTGACCCACTTACACTCACACCCCTCTGTCTTCTGAACCCCTCCCATTCACTCCGTTGTTGCCAGCCTGACTTCCTCACTTTCATGTCATCACGATCATTCTGACCCCTCACACTCACTGCCTCTGTCACCTTATCCCTCCACACTCACTCTGCGACTGTCACATTGACTCCCTCACAATCACTCCATCTCCTTCACAATGACTCCCTCACATTCAGTTTCTCGCTGTCACACTGACCCGCTTAGGCTCACTCCAACCCTGTCACCGTAACCCAGTCCTACTTACTCTGTCACCGTCTCCTTGAACTCCCCACACTCATTTCCCCTCTATCGCCCTTCCTACTCATACTCATTCTGTGACTGCAACGCGGACTCCCACACTCTCACTCTACCAACTTCACACTGACCCCCTTAAACTCACACTGACCCCACTCACGCTCAATCCATCATTGTCAGCCTGAAACTCCTCACACTCATTGCTTCACTGTAAGCTTCAGCCCCACTGACTCAATCTATCTCTGTCAATGCCACTCTGAACCCCTCACACTCACACCTCACTTTCATCCAGACGCCCTCACACTCACTCACTATCACCATTATCCCTTCATACTCACTGCCTCACCGACTCCTTGACCGCCTCATATTCAATCCTTCGCTGTCATTCTGACACCCTCCCTCTCATCCCGTCACAATCACCCTGATACACACAGACTGTCTCCATATCTTTCACCCTTACCCCCTTGCACTCTCTCCTCCCCATCACCTCGACACCGCACTCACTCTGTCACTGTCAAACGGACCCTCTCACACTCACACCATCACCGCAACCCGAAACACTCACAATCACTCCATCTCTTTCACTCCCGCCCATTCGACCATTTGGAAGCAATAGTTTTAGCTGAACTAAACGTTTTGAAACCATCAAAGTTGTAATCGACGCTTTTGACATAGGAGTTGCAGCTGTACTGCATCCCTCCCACACTCTCATTCTCTTTCTCTCCCTCTCTGTAAAGCTCTCCAGATCTCTGCAACTCTCCTTGTACACCATTAATACAATATTTCTCCCTCTCTCTCATCCGGTCACTATCTCTCTCTCCCTCGACATTCCACACTCTCTCCAGCCCGGCAACAATCTCCCTGTTTCACACCTCCTACCCTCTCACACTCAACCACCCTCCAATTCTCTCTCTCTCTCTCTCTGCAAGCCATCCCATTCTCTCTCTCTCTCGGCATCCCTTCCAATATACCCTCTCTTCTCCACCATTTTCACTGTCCCTCGCTCTCTCTGCCCGCCTGCCATTCTGTCTGTCTACTCCATCCATTTCTCTCTCTATCTCCCGCCATTCTCTCCTTCTTTCTTTCTACACTCCTCCAACTCTGTCGCTACCTCCCTCCTTCTCTTCCCCTCCCCCTTATCTTCTCTCTTTCACTCTCTCTATGTCTCTCTACCGTCCTACAATCTCTCTACCTCTACCTGTATGCTACTCTCTATCTACACTCTGTCCCTCTCTTTCATGCACCTCACTGTTTCGCTCTATTCCTCCAAATCTCTCACGCTCTCCAGCTCATCCCACTCTCTCTACTCGCCGGCCTCTCTCTCTCTAATGATCTGCATCCTTCACTCTTTCTGCCCCATCCAAATTTCTCTCTTTCGAATCATTTCCCTGTCTCTCTTAAATCTGCTTCGTTTCTGTCTTTCTCTAAAACCATCCCACCTTGTCTCCTGATTTACGCCCTGCATTTCTCCCCCACTCTATGTCTGCACCGCTCCCTCTCACTTTCCCTCCCGCATTCCCTTTCTCTCTCTACCCGTCTCCCTCTATTTCACACTCTCTAAATCTCTCTCATTGTATCTCTCTCGATTCACTCCCACTCTCACTATCTCCACCTCCTCCCACTCCCTGTCTCTGTCTGCACCACCGCCGATTCTGCCACTCTCTTAATCCCTCTTCCACTCTCTCTTTCTCTGACTACACCTTTCTCTTTCTAATAAATTGGCACTCTCTCCGACTCTCTCTACAGCCCCAACTCTCTCTCGCCCCTAATCCCACTCACCCTCACCTTTTCTCTACCTTCTGTTACTCTCTCTCATTCTACCGTTCTCCCACTCTCTCTTTCTAACCCAATTCCACTCTGTCACTCTGTGTACACCCTCCCACACGCTCTCCCTCGATCTACCCCATTCCCACACTCTCTCTTTCACTCTCCCGCCCCCACTTTCTCTCTCCTCTCGCTCTGAACCCTTCCCACTCTCTTTCAAACCCTCTCACTTACCCCATCCCACTCTCTTTCTCAACATCTTTCCCGCTTTTCCTCTGTATCTCCCCGACTCCCTGCCTTTCTCCTTGCAGAGAGCGGAGCGAGCTGGGCGGAAGTGAGATTGGAGCGCAGAGCTTGTTGGGAAGGTAAGTGATTGGTTTTTAAAGAACTTACCTCGACGACAACGGTCTTTTCACCGCAGAGAGCGGCGCGAGCTGGGCGGAAGTGAGGTTGCAGCGCAGAGCTGGTCGGGAAGGTAAGTGATTGGTACTTAAAGAACTTACCTCGACGGCAACGGTCTTTTCACCGCAGAGAGCGGCGCGAGCTGGGCGGAAATGAGGTTGCAGCGCAGAGCTGGTCGGGAAGGTAAGTGATTGGTATTTAAAGAACTTACCTCGACGACAACGGTCTTTTCACCGCAGAGAGCGGCGCGAGCTGAACGGAAGTGAGGTTGGAGCGCAGAGCTGGTCGGGAAGGTAAGCGATTGGTATTTGAGTGGGTGTGTCCCATAAGGGACCTGAAGAAAGGGATTAGGAGAGCTAAGAGAGGGCATGAAAAATCCTTGGCGGATAGGATCAAGGATTACCCCAAGACATTTTATGCGTATGTGAGAAACATGAGAATGACGAGAACGAGGGTAGGTCCGATCAAGGACAGTAGTGGGAGATTGTGTATTGAGTCGGAAGAGATAGGAGAAGTCTTGAACAAGTACATTTCTTCAGTATTTACGAACGAGAGGGACCGTATTGTTGAAGAGGAGAGTGTGAAACGGATTGGTAAGCCAGAAGAGATACTTGTTAGGAAGGAAGATGTGTTGGACATTTTGAACAATTTGAGGATAGACAAGTCCCCTGGACCTGACGGGATATATCCTAGCATTATGTGGGAAGCAAGAGAGGAAATTGCAGTACCGTTGGCAATGATATTTTCGTCTTTACTGTCAACGGGGGTGGTACCAGGGGACTGGAGAGTAGCGAATGTTGTGCCCCTGTTCAAAAAAGGGAATAGGGATAACCCCGGGAATTACAGGCCAGTTAGTCTTAATTTTATGGTAGGCAAAGTAATGGAAAGGGTACTGAGGGATAGGATTTATGAGTATCTGGAAAGACACTGCTTGATTAGGGACAGCCAGCACGGATTTGTGAAGGGAAGGTCTTGAATTACAAGTCTTACTGAATTCTTTGAGGAGGTGACCAAGCATGTGGATGAGGGTAGAGCAGTGGATGTAGTGTACATGGATTTTAGTAAGGCATTTGATAAGATTCCCCATGGTAGGCTTATGCGGAAAGTCAGGAGGCATGGGATAGAGGGAAATTTGGCCAATTGCATAGAAAACTGGCTAACCGGTCGAAGTCAGAGAGTGGTGGTAGATGGTAAATATTCAGCCTGGAGCCCAGTTACAAGTGGAGTTCCGCAGGGATCAGTTCTGGGTCCTCTGCTGTTTGCAATTTTTATTAATGACTTGGATGAGGGAGTCGAAGGGTGGGTCAGTAAATTTGCAGATGCTACAAAGATTGGTGGAGTTTTGGACAGTGAGGAGGGTTGTTGTCGTTTGCAAAGGGACTTAGATATGATGCAGAGCTGGGCTGAGGAGTGGCAGATGGAGTTCAACCCTGCCAAGTGTGAGGTTGTCCATTTTGTAAGAACAAATAAGAATGCGGAATACAGGGTTGACGGTAGGGATCTTAGTCAGGTGGAGGAACAGAGGGATCTTGGGGTCCATGTACATAGATCTTTGAAAGTTGCCACTCAAGTGGATAGAGCTTGTAAGAAGGCTTATGGTGTATTAGCGTTCATTGGCAGAGGGATTGAATTCAAGTGTCGTGAAGTAATGTTGCAGCTGTACAGAACTTTGGTTAGGCCACATTTGGAGTACTGTGTGCAGTTCTGGTCGCCTCACTTTAGGAAAGATGTGGAAGCTTTGGAGAGGGTGCAGAGAAGATTTACCAGGATGTTGCCTGGAATGGAGAATAGGGCGGCACGGTGGCACGTGGGCGGCACGGTGGCACAGTGGTTAGCACTGCTGCCTCACAGCGCCAGGGACCTGGGTTCAATTCCCGCCTCAGGCGACTGACTGTGTGGAGTTTGCACGTTCTCCCCGTGTCTGCGTGGGTTTCCGCCGGGTGCTCCGGTTTCCTCCCACAGTCCAAAGATGTGCGGGTCAGGTGAATTGGCCATGCTAAATTCCCCGTAGTGTTAGGTAAGGGGTATATGTAGGGGTATGGGTGGGTTGCGCTTCGGCGGGTCGGTGTGGACTTGTTGGGCCGAAGGGCCTGTTTCCACACTGTAAGTAATCTAATCTTTAAAAAATCTAAAAGGTCGTACGAGGATAGGTTGAGAGTTCTCGGACTTTTCTCGTTGGACCGACGAAGGGGGTGACTTGATAGAGGTTTATAAGATGATCAAAGGAATAGATAGAATAGACAGTCCGAAAGTTTTTCCCCAGGTACAACAGACTGTTAGAAGGGGACATTAATTTAAGGTGAAGGGTGGAAGGTATAGGGGAGATGTCATGGGTGGGTTCTTTACCCAGAGAGTGGTGGGGGCATGGAATGCGCTGCCCGTGGGAGTTGTAGAGTCAGAATCATTGGCGACCTTTAAGCGGCAATTGGATAGGTTCATGGATGGGTGCTTCATCTCGGATCGATGTTCGGCACAACATCGTGGGCCAAAGGGCCTGTTCTGTGCTGTATTGTTCTATATTCTATCTATGTTCTATTTCTTTCTTTTCCCCGGCCCTGTCCCACGATGTACCTCTCTCCAACACATCCCAATCCTTAGCTCGCATAATGCCAACTATGTCTCCCCCTTTTCACGCTCACTCTACGACCGTCCAACACTGTCTCTGTATCACCCTATCACTCTCTCTGTACCCGTCCCATTATCTCTCCCCTTTCGCACACGCTCTTTTCTCTTCCACTCTCTCGCTCTGTTTCCCCTGTTCCCACACTCTCTCTCTGTGCCTCCCCCTCTCTTCTTTCTCCCAATCTCTCATTCAAACCTTTTCCACTGTTTCTAGCTCTCTCCCAAATCTGTCTCTTTGTCTCCTGCGCCCACTGTCTCCCAAATCTTCCCATATCTATCCACCCACTGCTCCTACTAACTCTCTCCCTGCACGATCCATGTCCCACTTTCTTTTTCTCCCCTTCTACCATTCTCTCTCCCCAACTAGCTCTTCCTCCTGTCCCCATCTACTCCCTCTCTACCCGCCACTCTCTTTCTGCATTCTTCTGGCACTCTTTCTGCTGCCAGACTTTTTGTCTCTATCCCCTTCTCAATCTCTCTCCCTCACCCTTTCTGACACTCTCTACCTCCTCTCCCTCTCCCTCTCTACCGCCCTCAGGCTCTCGTTCTACCACCCTCTCACACTCGGTCTACTCTTTCCCACTCACTCCCTCGCTCTCTATCTTCTCCACATCTCTGTCTATCTACAACCCTCTCACTTTTTCGCTACACTATCCCACCCTCTGTCACTCCACTATACTTCCACTCTCTCTCCTCCACTAACACCATCTCTCTCTCCTCTTCTCTACACAAATTCCACTCTGTCTCTACCCCCTATTTGTCTCCATCTCTCTACCTGCTCCCTTTCTCTCACTACTTCCCAATAACTCTTTTATCTTTCTCCCTCTCTCTTTATCCTGAGTATCTCGCTCTATCTACACAACTCCCACACAGTCCCTCTCTGCCTTTGTGCCCTCATCCCCCTCGCTGTCTCAATCTCTGCTCACATGCCACTCTCTGCCTCGACGCCCTCTCACAAACTGCTCTACTCTCTCACTCTCTCCATCTCGTCACCACGCCACTGTCTCTCTCTATCTTCACCACCGCCCACTCTCTCTGTCTTTATACCCATCCCGCAATCTCTTTAAACCCCTCCCTCTATCTGTTTTGCTCCACTCCTCCCACTCACTCTCTGTCCTTCACTTCCCACTCTCTTTCTGCTCCTGCGCTCTCTCTCTCTCCTTCTCCTTGTCTCTCTCTTCCCATCGCTCCCATTCTATCTCTCTGCACGTTGCAGTCTCTCTCTGACTTTCTTGCACACCCTCCCTCCACACCACCACATTTTCTCTACTCCGATCTCCCCTCTCTCTGCCCCCACTCTCTTTTCTCTCCCTTTCATTCTCAATCCCCTACCACACTCTATTTCTCATTCCCATAGTCTGATGATGGGCTTTTGCCCGAAACGTCGATTTTGCTGCTCCTCGGATGCTGCCTGAACTGCTGTGCTCTTCCAGCACCACTGGTCTGGAATCTGGTTTCCAGCATCTGCCGTCATTGTATTTTACCTTCCCATTGTCTGTCTACCCCCTCAAACTCTCTCACTCATTTTCCCCATTTTTCTCTCATTACTCCCACTCTTTCTCTGTCCCCGTCCCCTTCATCACTTTTTATCCCACACCTATTCTTTCTCTCTACCACCCTCTCTCTCTCCACCCCCCCACTTCCCTTATTTTCCTCCCCTTCCACTTACTGTCTCCCACCCTTGCTCTCTCTATTCCTCTGTCACAGATTCTCTCTACACATTCTCTCACCCCCTCCCAATCTCTCTCTATCTACATCCGTACTACAATCTCTCTCCAAATCTATCTCTTTCCACTCTCAATCAATTTTCTAACCCACCTGCTTTCTATTCTCCCCACTCTCTCCCTCTGTAACCTCTTCTCCACCATCTCTCTCGACTCACACTCTGGTTACGCCGCCCACTCTCTTTGTCTCACCCACTCGGTCTCTATGGCTCCTCCTCCTCTCTTGCTCTCACACTCCAATTCTCTCTCTCTCACCTCGCACAAACACACTCTGCATTCTCTATCACAGACACATTCTCTCTTCCTCTCCTCTGCACTCTCTCTCCCCACTCCCTCTCACCCCATTTCCAATCCCTCCCCCTTCTTCCTCTGAGTGAATCTGTCTCTTTCTCTCCCTCCCTCTCTGACAGACTCTCTCACGTTCGTCCTTCCCAATCCCTCTGGCCTAGAGATAGGATTTTGGTGGAGCGACTGGAGTTAGACAGAGGGCACAACGATGTTGGGGTGAGAGAAGGCAGAAACTGGCGGACAGATAGAAAGATGACAGAAAGGCGGAAAAAGCTGGAGAGTGAAGGAGAAGGTAAGGGAGACAGAAAAGAGTAGAGGCGAAAAGGGCAACTGAAGACTTTGAGAGACAGGGAAAGAAAAAAGGGTGAAGAGAGAACGTGAAATGGAGAGGGGAGTAAAAGAGAGCGCGTGCAACAGGAGAAAGGAGGAGAGAAATTAGGAGAAAGAAAGGCCGAGAGGAAACGTGGAGACTGTATAAGAAAGGGGTCTCGGGTGAAGAGGGACACTGAGGGATGGAGCATGGGAGGGAGTGAGAGAGAGACGTGATCATATTGAGATGGGTGCAACAGGGTAGAGAGATGAATACCACCGCAGGACAGTTCAGAGTGCATAATCTAGTGTTGTAAAGAAGGACAGAGTGACTCAGACCCGATTCCTGATCTCCACCCCGTCCCCTCCAGTTCGCTGAGGAACAGGGCTTGGGACTAAATCTGTTTTGCTCCTCCTTAACCTCTTCAACATGAAGACAAACAATAACACATTTCACTATGCTCTTTGGTCCTTTTTAACGAACATCTTCATTGTTTACAAATTAAAGTGATATCTACCATCAGTGGAATATTTCCTTTTCTCAGTGGCCCTTGAGTTGAGAAAAAATCTTGAAATGCGTGCCTGTAACGCCGGGAATGGAATGGGATGGACAACCCAGCATTACCGCCAGTCTGTTAACTTCATGACAGACTGCTTCATTGCAGAATCACTGAACTGAAATGAGAACATCCATGATGGATTGACTAACAAGTGAATTTGATTGATTGATGAATTTGGGTAAAGGGATATTTCAGTACATTCTTCAGCTGCTGTCTGTACCTAGTCTGAGTCACGGCATAAATCGCGGTGTTTGTGCAGCAACTGAGGATCTGTAACATGAAGCCCAATTCCTGTACAAACCAATCCAGATACACAGAGGTATTCACGATCCGCCACAACCGGTACCAAACATAAAACACCATCACCGTTGACCATAACAGGATGAAATTGCCCGAGATTACAAACAGTAAAATGATGTTTTTTTTTCTATTTCTCATTTCTTTGTCAGAGTGCTCGTCCTCGTTAGTGTGAGTTCGTAGTCTCCTGCGGGCTCTGCTGGTAACTAAAATTTGTCTGACAGTGAAGACATTGAGCAGCAGAATCATGAGGAATGGGAGAGCCGGGTTTAAAATATAGTGCAGGAACTCAATTGCGGCCCAGACACGAGAGAATGTAACAGTGATTGTTGCCTCACAAAACCAGGGGATATTCCGCAGCCGATACCGAGCTGTGAGCATAAAATACCAGAAAATGTTCTTTAAACAGCTCAGCATAGTCACTCCTCCCAGAACGACGACCACCATTTTCTCACTGCAATATTTACTTTTTAGCCTCTGGCAACAAATGGCCACGAATCGATCGAAGGTGAAAGTGACGGTGAACCAGACAGAACAGTCAGTGGCTGCATAAAGCAGGATAGCGTGGATATTACACACGGGAATGGAGTAAAGGAAATAAAACTTATTCCGAAAAACAATGGGAATGTGTCTCAATACCAAGTCGAGGATAATGACCATTAGATCCGCCGCTGCCATGGCCCCCAGGTAACGTCTGATACATAAAGACAATCCACAATCTTTATAAAACAGGATGTACATCGTCACTACGTTAACTGTGAGGGAGGAAAAATAAACATATTACACGTTTGCCTGAAGGCAAAGTGATCAATTTGATTGTGGATCCAAACGTATCACTATTCAGATATTTATTAACGTAATTGAGCTAAAATAATAAATGTGAAGATGTGTTGCAAATACAAAAATGTGTCATGTATCCCAAGAAATCCTCCTTCCTCAGTCACACATAAGAACAAATGTTTTCTGAAACATTCCCACACGCTCAATAACTGGGGAGCAGACACAGGTCCCATTTTCCAGTTCATAATACGAATGGTGAAAACATTGCTGTGCTGAAGGATTCTTTCTCAAATCTTTGAAAACAAACGGAGGTTGGAAATTTCTGTCTTTTGGTCAAATTGTGGTCGATTCTCTCTTGTGAAGAAATTTAAATGCAGGGAAAACGTTCACCACTTTAATTGCCTGAGAGGACTTCGGAACAGAGTCAACGTTTCACTGGAACGGGATATCTTCCCTCTGGATATTATCTATTCATCATTTTCCTGACCTCTGGCCTTTCAAGAGTAATGTCAGGGAAAAAATGTGCAGGGGAATATCGGGTTCAGAATATTACACAGAATTACAGTTCCGAATATTCTGGGGAATGTCGGGTACAGAATGTTTCGAGGAATATCAGTTACAGGGTGTTCTGAAGAATGTCAGTTGCAAAATGGGCCAGTGAATGTCAGGTATTAAATATTCCAGGGAATGTCAGTTAGAGAATGTTCCGTGAAATTTCGGTGGTTGAACCTTCCGGGAAGTTCGGCTATAGATTGTGATAGAGTCACAAAAGCCCACATCATAAAGTCCCTTCTGACCATTAAGTTTGTGAGACCCACTCAGCCTCACGGTGGGAATTTTTCCCAAACTGAACTCAACTGGCAGCTTGTACACAAAATGAATAAAATAAAGTTAACAGCTTAAAAATTTGATGTAAGATCCTAATTAATGAAAATGCAGATGCCATCCCTTATTCAGCCATTTCCACCACTTCCTTTCCGGTCTGTCTAACCCTTCTAGTTGTAAGGTTTTCTGGATATTCAATTCCCAATATCGGTCACGTTGTGGTCTTGACTGTCTAATACCATTAAATCATATCCATTTCACTCAGTTCATGCACTGATTTTCTCAGTTTATTTTGAGAATACAATACACATTCAGTGTAGCTTTTATTCAGCTTTTTACCCTTTATTCCCTGTTCCATGGTCAGCTTTATTCCTCTTATTTCCGATCAGGAACCAATCTAACACCGTCGTACTCACAGAATCAGGCCTGATGGATAATGCATCATGAAGTCCCATGACCTTGCCTATGTATATCCTGTCTCACCAGCACCACAGTCTCACCAGTTGTGGGGGCACCGTGACACAGTTAGGAAAGGGGTTACCCTGGACTTGCCGATCATTGATTGAAGAACCCGGGAAATCTCATGGTAACGTTTCAGATAGGGTTCAGGAAATCTCCAGCTGATGCACATCTGCTGCCTTCCACACCACCCCTCGACGTGGACGCTCTCTGGGGGTGAGACTTCAATGTTGATGAGCAATAGTACGTCCACTGTCCCACCACTGACTGACCAGGAAGAGGTGTCAAAGTAAAAGCAGCCACACTGCGGAAAGTGATGGGGGAACCAGCAAGAGGGCACATTCTCACCAAACTACTTGTCACAGATATAATTGTTCCGAGCAATGTCTGGAGGAGCACCCAGAACACAGGCCAGGTGGAGGGAAAGTCTTAGCCCCATATTGAAGATAACTCCCATGGTGTTCACCTGCTGTGAAGTTCTAAAGGGCCGAGGAAATGGCATCAATGAGGCATTGTGAGCTATCAGCAGTTGCATCATCAATGGCCTTTCTTCAATCAGAAATTCATAAACGGGCTGTTCACTGATTGTTTCAAAATGTTGAGCACCATTCACAAATATGCCGACACTGAAGCAGGATATTCAGCTCATCAACTGTGTAAACAAAGACAGAATGAAGCTATTCAGCCATTCGACGCTGTTACACAGAAGCTAGGGCAGATCTTTAAATCTGTCATGCCTGTCACACAAGAAAAAGAAGTGAGCACTCAGCCCTTTGCAGCTGCTGCATTGCCATATGTGGAACACTGGTTACTCATCCGGTAGCAGGGAATAAAACATGGATAAAACAGTCTTTCTGTGGTTAATGCAAATTGCAGACTGTAATGACATAATGACCAGTCCTGTGCCTTCAACCATTTGCAACAAATATCAATATTTTAGAGAAATGAAATAAATGTATTCTCACTAAGATAGACAGGAAGTTGCCAAGAGGACGTAGAGAATCTCTAACTGGAGAAGCAATGGTTAACCATTTGACAGCTGAAAAATAGCATGAGTAACCGTGAAACTGTACATTTTCCATGAAGAATACAAGGTTGGATGTAACACAAACGCAGAGTGGTTGCAGGACATAGAACATAGAAAAATACAGCGCAGTACAGGCCCTTCGGCCCTCGATGTTGCGCCGACCAAATCCTACCTAACCGGCACGGTGGCACAGTGGTTAGCACTGCTGCCTCACAGCGCCTGTAGACCCGGGTTCGATTCCCGACTCAGGCGACTGACTGTGTGGAGTTTGCACGTTCTCCCCGTGTCTGCGTGGGTTTCCTCCGGGTGCTCCGGTTTCCTCCCACAGTCACAAAGATGTGCGGGTCAGGTGAATTGGCCAAGCTAAATTGCCCATAGTGTTAGGTAAGGGGTAAATGTAGGGGTATGGGTGGGTTGCGCTTCGGCGGGTCGGTGTGGACTTGTTGGGCCGAAGGGCCTGTTTCCACACTGTAAGTCTAATCTAATCTACACTAGCCCAATAACTTCCATATGCCTATCCAATGCCTGCTTAAATGACCATAAAGAGGGAGAGTTCACCAAAGCTACTGGCAGGGCATTCCATGAACTCACAACCCGCTGCGTAAAGAATCTACCCCTAACATCTGTCCTATACCTACCACCCCTTAATTTAAAGCTGTGTCCCCGAGTAACAGCTGACTCCATTAGCGGTAAAAGGTTCTCAGTGTCTACCCTATCTAAACCCCTAATCATCTTATACACCTCTATCAAATCTCCCCTAAACCTTCTTTTCTCCAATGAGAACAGGCCCAAGTGCCTCAGCCTTTCCTCATACGATCTTCCTACCATGCCAGGCAACATCCTGGTAAACATCCTCTGCACTCGTTCCAATGCCTCCACATCCTTCCTATAGTATGGCGACCAAAACTGCACACAATACTCCAGATGAGGCCGCACCAGAGTCTTATACAACTGCAACATGACCTCAGGACTCCGGAACTCAATTCCTCTACCAATAAAGCCCAGTACACCATATGCCTTCCTCACAGCACTATTTACCTGGGTGGCAACTTTCAGAGATCTGTGTACATGGACACCAAGATCCCTCTGCTCATCCACACTACCAAGTAGCCTACCATTAGCCCAGTAATCCATCTTCTTGTTACTACTACCAAAGTGAATGACTTCACACTTAGCTACATTGAATTCCATCTGCCACCTTTCTGCCCAGCTCTGCAACCTATCTATATCCTGCTGTAACCTGCCACATCCTTCTTCACTGTCCACAACTCCACCGACCTTTGTGTCATCCGCAAACTTGCTCACCCAGCTTTCAAGCCCCTTTATAAAGATGACAAACAGCAATGGTCCCAAAACAGATCCCTGTGGTACACCGCTAGTAACTGCACTCCAAGATGAACCTAGTCCATTAACTACTACCCTCTGTCTCCTCCCAGCGAGCCAATTCCTAATGCAAACCTCTAATGCACCCTCAATGCCATACCTCCGTAGTTTTTGCATTAGCCTACCATGGGGTACCTTATCGAACGCCTTGCTAAAATCCATATACACCACATCTACTGCTTTACCCTCATCCATCTACTTAGTCACCTTCTCAAAGAACTCAATAAGGTTTGTGAGGCACGACCTGCCTTTCACAAAACCATGCTGACTATCCTTGATCACATTATTCCTATCCAGATGTTCATAAATCTTATCCCTCACAATTCTCTCTAAGAGTTTGCCCACAACAGAAGTGAGACTCACTGGCCTATAGTTACTCGGGCTGTCCCTACTCCCCTTCTTGAACAAGGGGACCACATTCGCTATTCTCCAGTCTTCTGGTACTATTCCCGTTAACAATGACGACATAAAAATCAAGGCCAATGACTCTGCTATCTCCTCCCTAGCTTCCCAGAGGATCCTAGGGTAAATGCCATCAGGCCCAGGAGACTTATCTATTTTCATCCTTTCCAGTATTCCCAAAACCTCTTCCCTACATACTGCAAGGCCATCCATTCTAATCACTTGTGACTCAATATTCACACCAGCAACAGAGTCCCGTTCCTGAGTGAATACTGACGAAAAGTATTGATTTAGTGTCTCACCAATCTCCTCCGCCTCCACGCACAACTTCCCACTACTATCCTTGACTGGACCGATACCTACCCTGGTCATCCTTTTATTCCTGACATACCTATAGAACGCCTTTGGGTTTTCCCTAATCCTACCAACTAAGGACTTTTCATGTCCCCTTCTCGCTGCTCTTAGCTCTCTCTTCAGATTCTTCCTGGCTACCTTATAACTCTCAATCGCCCCAACTGAACCTTCAAGCCTCATCCTTACATAGGCTGCCCTCTTCCCTTTCACAAGGGATTCCAATTCCCTATTAAACCACGGCTCCCTCACAAGACCCTTTACTCCCTGCCTGACTGGTACATACTTATCGAGGACACTCAATAGGTGTTCCTTGAACAATCTCCACGTATCATTAGTGTTCTTCTCCTGAAGCCTGTTTTTCCAATCCACGCATCCTAAGGCATGTCTCACCGCATCATAATTTCCCTGCCCCCAGCTATAGCTCTTGCCCTGCAGTGCACACTTATCCCTCTCAATCACTAAAGTAAAAGTCACCGAGTTGTGGTCACTGTCCCCGAAGTGCTCACCTACCTCCAAGTCTAACACCTGGCCTGGTTCATTACCTAGAACCAAATCCAGTATAGCCTCACCTCTTGTTGGCCTGTCTACATATTGTGTCAGGAAACCCTCCTGCACACATTGGACAAACACCAACCCATCTAACGAACTCGAGCTATAGCTTTCCCAGTCAATATCTGGGAAGTTAAAGTCCCCCATAACAACCACCCTGCTACTTTCACTCGTCTCCTGAATCATCCTCGCAATACTATCCTCTACTTCTCTCGGACTATTGGGAGGCCTGTAGAAAACACCTAACAGGGTGACCTCACCTTTCCTATTTCTAACCTCAGCCCAAACTACCTCAAATGGCAAATCTTCCTCCATCGTCCTTTCCACCGCTGTAATGCTATCCTTGACAAGCAATGCCACACCTCCCCCTCTTTTACCCCCATGTCTGACCCTACTAAAACGTTTAAACCCTGGAACTTGCAACAGCCATTCCTGCCCCTGTTCTACCCACGTCTCTGCAATGGCCACAACATCGAAGTCCAAGGTACAAACCCACGCTGCAAGTTCACCTGCCTTATTTCTTATACTTCTGGCATTGAAGTATACACACTTCAAGCCACCTTTCTGTTTACAGGCACCCTCCTTCGAAATCGATGCCTTGTTCCTAACCTCCCTACACTCAAGGTCCTGTACCCTGAAGCTACAGTCCAGGTTCCCATGCCCCTGCAGAGTTAGTTTAAACCCTCCCAAAGAGCACTAGCAAACCTCCCCCCAAGGATACTGGTGCCCCTCAGGTTCAGGTGTAGACCATCCTGTTTATAGAGGTCCCACCTTCCCCAGAAAGAACCCCAGTTGTCCAGAAACTGGAATCCCTCCCTCCTGCACCATGCCTGTAGCCACGCATTTAACTGCTCTCTCTCCCTATTCCTCGACTCTCTATCACGTGGCACGGGTAACAAACCAGAGACAACAACTCTGTTTGTTCTAGCTCTGAGCTTCCAACCTAGCTCCCTGAAAGCCTGCCTGACACCTTCACCCCTCTTCCTACCTCTGTCGTTGGTGCCAACGTGGACCACGATCTGGGGCTGCTCCCCCTCCCCCTTAAGGACCCGGAAAACACGATCAGAGACATCACGTACCCTTGCACCTGGGAGGCAACATACCAATCGTGAGTCTCTGTCGCCCCCACAAAACCGCCTATCTGTACCCCTCACTATTGAGTCCCCAAGAACTATCACTCTAACTTTCTCCACCCTTCCCTTCTGAGCAACGGGGCCAGGCTCCGTGCCAGAGGCCTGAACCTCGTTGCTTACCCCTGATAAGCCATCCCCCCCACAAGTATCCAAAACATAGTGCTACAATGTGTACTGGAGTATTCACTCTGACCCGGGCAGAGTTAGGAAGTCTTGCTCGATCTCCGTGATGATCTGCTCCCTGATGTTGCCAGTAGCTCCATTGTTCTCAGTACACATCGGATACTTTGATGTCGTTGGTTGGCGGTAGCGAGGGACAAAGGGAAGTGTATTTTGAGCAGTTACTAAGGTGACACCCTTAATACGAGAGGTCACCCTTTCTTAATCCGTGGAGACCCCAATTCGATTAGAATGCCTGACTGCTTCTGAACGAAAACGCTATGGCTGCTGCCAGGACAGTGAGTATTCACCAATGGACATGGACAGACTGCAAAATTAATGCAGTGAGAGACGAACGGTACACAAGAATGAGAGCGAAAGAAGTTGCCACTTCAGCTGACATGGTCAGGTGTATAACATTCTTAGTCAACCACAGAGAACTATTCACCCAGACGGGATTGATGTTCATCACAGAGCCCTGGGTAGACCAAGTTCTGTTCAGTCCAACCAAGCCAAGTGTGGAAAACTGTGCAGACAACAGAAGTGTATTGATCTATAAAGCCGGACTCGATATCTGTGCAGCCTGGACACTGGGCTCGATGCAGTCTGAAGACTGGGCCCCATGAGGCATGAAGACTGGGCGAATGAACAGTGTGGTCAGATGACTAGGCCTAGTGCGGCCTTGAAAATGGGCTCGAGACTGGGTCCAGTGTGGTCAAGAGACTGGGTCCTGTACGATCTGGAGACTGGGACAAGCGTTGCCTGGACGCCAGGTCCGATGCAGTTTGGAGTCTGGGCTCGCTGCAGTTTGTAGGTTGTGTCCAGTGCAGTCTCATGTCTGCGCTTGATGTGGTCTGTAGACTGGGCCCGGTGTGCTCTAGGTATTGGTTCTGGAGTGATCCGAAGACTCAGCCTGTTGCAGTTTGGAGACTGAGTCTCGTGCAGCCTGGAGACAAGGCCTGCAGCGGTCTGGAGAATCAGCTGGCCCCAGTTTACAGATTGCAACTGACCCAGTCTCGCGACTGCACAGGTCACAGTCTCCAGGTCGCACTGGGCCCAGTCTCCAGACTGCAACAAAAAATTTCCAGATTACACCAATCCCAGTCTCCAAGCTGCACCGAACCAAGTCACCAGGCCACAGTGGAACGAGCCTTCAGGCTGCATTGAGCTCAGTCTTCAGACTGTACCAGGCTTGTGACTGGGACTGGCACGGTCTGAGACTGAGCCCTGTGCAGTCTGAACGCTCAGTCTGTTGTAGTCTGGACACTCAGTTCAGTGCAGCATATATACTGGGATTGGAGTGGTCTGAAGACTGTCTGCTGAAGGCTGGAGACGGGTCCGTTGCGGTCTGGAGATTGGGCCTCATGCGTCCTGGAGACTATGTCCTGAGTGGTCTGAAGGCTCAGCCCGTTGAGGCCTGGAGACTGGACTCACTATGGTCTCGAGTCTGGGTCCAGTGCCATCTGGAGATTGGGCCCACTGCAATCTGGAGATTGGGCCGGTTGCAGTCTGGAGTCTGGGCTCGGTATTATCTGGAGACTGAGTACACTCTGCTCTGGATACTGCTCCGAGTGCAGCGGGGAGACTGGGCTCAGTTGGTGTACAGACTGTATTTGATGCGATCTGGACACTGGTCCCGGTGCAGATTGGACATAGAGCACGATGTGGTCGATAGAATCAGCCTGTTGCCGGCTTGCGACTGCGCCTGGAACAGTCTGAAGACTGAGATCAATGCAGCCTTAAGGGTCGTTCCACTGTGGCCTGGAGACTCGGTTCGGTGCAGCGTGGAGACTGGGATTGGTGTAATCTGGAAACTGTCTGTTGCAGTCTGGAGACTGGGCCCGGTGCGATCTGGAGACTGGGACCTGTGCAGTCTCGAGACTGGGCCAGGTGCGGTGTGCAGACTGTGTCCGATGCGTTCTGGAGTCTGGGCCTTATGTGGTCTGGAGACTGGGCCCAGTGCAGTGTGCACACTGTCACAGATGCTGTCTGCAGACTGGGCCTGGTATGGTCTGCAGAGTGGGCCTAGTGTACTCTGAATACTGGGACCGGTGAGGTCTGCAGACTCAAACTTGTGCAATCTGTAGACTGAACCCAGTATTGTCTGGATACTGGGTCTGCTTTAGGGTGGAGTCTGGGCGCAGTGCGATCTGGAGACTGGACCCGTTGTAGCCTCGTGATTGGGTCTTGTTTGGTCTGCAGACAGGCCTCAGTGTGATCTGTAGCCGCGGCTCAGTGTGTTCTCGGGACTCGGCCATTTGCATTCTGGCAACAGGGTCCGTTGCAGTCTGGAGAGTTGGCCTACTGTAGTCGGGGGAGACTTGGTGCTGGAACAGACCATCGTGAAGGGACAGTAAACTATGTCTTATATTTTCACTTTTATTCTGCTGCTTGGCTTTGATTTATTATTATTTCATTTTTGTAACACTTACTTTAGAATCTGTACTTCGGAATCTGTTAAATAAGATGTCGTCATAGCGAGGTCATTGCAAAATATCACTGCATTCATTAGAGTGCGTGTGACATGAGGCCAATTCATTTCAAGTGTGGGAAACTCACTGTCTTTGATGATTTTTCAAACAAAGCTGCTACTTGTGCAGTGGAATAAACTGACCTGCCTCGTGAGGTATTGCATCACTTTTAACACAGTAGTGAGAAACAGATGGAACGAGAGTGGGGGAGTGTGAAGGGAAAGTTTGATTCCTATTTCAATGGATTCACTCCTAAAACAACGGAAACCCAAATAGTCCGAGATGCAGATGCAGAGATACACACTTTAATACTGCAAAGCACACCCACAACGACAGTGGTGAACGCACACACACATGTATATGCATGCACTTTGCCCCTCACGCCTGATTTGCCTTTCAGTAAGATCATGGCTGATCTGATCTTGGCCTCAAGTTTATTTTCTCTTGGGAGATAAGGAAATGCACTTGACTTAGCTGTTCGAGTAAAAGAACATTTGAACCAGTGACTAGAATTCTCTTAGTTTAAACATACTTCTAGAAATGGGAATGTCTGGTCCACAAGTTAACGATATAAATTGTGGCTAGGCATATTTTATTAGCCATGAAATTTCAGCAGATGATTTGGGAAATCTGTTTACAGGTAGAGGGATGTCATGAAAGTGGGAATATTTGAAATGCGAGATAATGAGAGTTCAGGAACATTATGTTCCTGCTCGTGTGAAGGGCAATGCTAGCAGGAGAAGGGAACAGGACATGATAAGGAATCGTGATATCCTCGCCAAATAAAATTATGAACCGCTGGATCAAATGACTCTCCTGAGCATACGAGGTGTAGGAGTACACTTCCGAGGAAAATCAAGAGGTAAAAAAAGGGACATGCGGTTACATTGGCTGATAAGATTAAAGAAAATCTGAAGAGCGTTTAAAAGTATGTTATGTGCAAAAGAGAAACTAGGGAGAGAGTTGAGCCCCTGAAAAAGCAAAGCGCCATCTATGTGTCGAGCCACAGAAGAATTGATTTAATGCGTCCTCTATCCAATGTACTCACATGAGGACAGTGAAAAGTTTACACGTCCCCACATGTGAAACAATCTTACATGCAAACGTAACCACATCGAATATCTCAAATCCCCGGTCCAGAATCCAAATGCAAAGCAAAAATGAAGATTATAAATTTAAAATTTAAAAAATGCAGCCCTTTCTATAAAACTGAAAAGAAAACATAGAAACACAGTTAGCAGTTCATCAATGCGTTTCTTAATCCCCTGACCGCGCTGGGTTCACACTCCTCACTAGGTTCGACCTTCCTCAGTCTGCTGCCTTCCAGCCTGTTCCTGCTCGATGGATGAAATCGCACAAGAATATAGTTTGTAAGTATTTACCGTCGAGGAATAAATGCAAAACAGGACACACAGGGAAACAAAAAAAGTGATGTTTTAAAACGAGGCCATGTTAAAGAAGAGGCAGTGCTGGAGGTCTTAAATGCATAACCATAGATAAATAAGCAGGAACTTTTCAAGTGTATCCCAGGCAATTGTGGGAAGTGGGAAGAAATTGCAGGTCCTTGAGCTGAGATATTAGTCTTATTCCCCAGAGTTCTGAGTAAGGATCAGTGGTTCCAAAGCATTAACTCTGATTTCTCTGCATAGATGCTGTTAAACCTACTAAGCTTTCCCATCGCCTTCTGTCTTTGTTTCTGAGTTACCAAACCTGCAGTTCTTTGAATATTTTATTTTTATCATTGATAGCAAATGGTAAGGTGCGAGAGGACTGGGGGCATCTAATGTTGTGACTTTAGTTTGAAAAAGACTGCAAGAAAAATTCAGAGTACGCCAGATTGTGAGTCATGTCAGGCCTGTGGAATTATTTGGAGGAGATTCGTAGATACAGGATTTACAAGCATTAAGAAAGGCAAGGACTAATTAGGGATAGTCAGCATGTTTTTTGTTCTTCTGTCTCAGAAACTACATTGCAATTTTTGACAAGGGGACCCAGAAGATAGATGAAGGTAAATTAGCATATGTTGCTTATGTGGACATTAGTGAGGCTCAACAGAATTCCTCATGGTTGACTATTTAGTAAGGTTAAATCACAACGGTTCAGGGACAGCGAGGCAGCTTGACAATAGGAGACAGAGCGCGCTGGGAGAGATTTGTTGTTCCGACCGGTGGACTGTATCCAGAAGTGTGCCAAAAAGATTAGGCGGCTGCTGTTTATTGATTTTGTAAATGATTTGGTACAGAATGTAGAAACCATTGATAGTACGTTCGTAGGCGAAACCAAAATTTGTTTTATTGTGTACAGTGAAAAAGGCTATTTATGAGAACAATGAGATCCTGAGCAACTGAGCCATTGGGCCCAGGATTGGCAGATGGAGCTTCATGCAGACAATGCGTGTTGTTGCATTTTGCTCGACAAATCAGGGTAGAATTTATGCAGTTAACGGTAGGGCACTGGGGAGTGTCACCAAACAGAAAAAGGCGTGCAGGTGCCTTGTTCGGTGAAATTATTGATGCTGGTAGACAGACCAATGAAGAGGTTTTCGGCACGCTTGCCTTTTTGTACATCTTGATATGGCAGTACAAAGGAATGGTAAGATCACACTTGAAGTACTGAGTACGTTTCTTGTCTCCCTGTTGTAAGAAGGATATTGTTAGCTGGAACAAAGATAGAAATATTTAAAACGATGGAACAGAGACCGGAGGTTTGGAGACAGATGGGTAGGCTGGGAGTTTGTTCCATTTGTGTAAAAGGCTGAGGGGTGACGTTATAGAATCATGAGGGGCATGGAGAGGAAGAATAGACAAGATCATTTCCTTCGGTTTGGGTGTCAAAAACCAGACAGCTATGGTTTAATGTGTGAGGGAAGAGATTTAACACTGATGTGAAGGGCAGCTTTTTTTCTGACAAAGGGTGGTATTTATATGTGAGAAGCTGTCAGAGGAATTGTCGAGGCGAGTATAATAACAACGATTAAAAGTAAATTTGATGGGTTCATGAATAGGGAAGGGTTAGAGGTGTTTGTGCCAAAAGATGAAGACTACAACTCATTCACTTTACGAAATCTGGTGAAAATGGACGAGTTGATCTGAAGGGGCTGTTTGCATATTGCATGACTCTAAAGGTCTATGATTCTATATCTCCACATACAAAACTAATTCTTCATTACTCTCAATTCAGTTTCAAGTCAAAAATCCTCTATACAGATTTTCAATGATCTAGCTCTCTGAACTTAATTAAATAGATAATTCCTGACGTAACATGGTCCTGGAGACCACAGCAGCAGCAGAAGTACAATTATGTTCAAGCACAATCCACAACCTGTTGCCCGAACTTACATCTCAGTCTATCATCACAAGCAAGCAGATCTATGATTCAGAGACAAGTGTGCGTGAACATGTCAGTGTCAGACTCATGTGCACCTAAACCTAATGACAACGTGTTAAGTTTACCGCATTTGACTGCTTACATTCCAAAGTGCAAGGCTAACAATTGTTACAGAGAGTGAAATGATCCCAAGAGCAATAGACCAACAGTCCTGCCAACCTTAATTTGTGATGGACTGTTGAATAACTCACATGAGGCGTGGGGTCCACAAATATCCGCAACATACAGAGATAACAGCTTTGTGCATCTGTGGAAAATTCAAGGAAGTAGTCTCTGCATCATCCTCAAACAAAAGTGCTGATTCGATTATCCAAATCACACTTGTCACGATACCCACAGAATCACATATGCCAGGCATCAATCAATTCGATTTGCTGCACTTGACATGAAGAAACAGCTGAACGCAGTAGGTATGGCAAAGGCATTGGGCCCCAATACCATTCCTGAAATTGGATTCAAGACTTGTGCTGCAGAACAAGACGTGTCCCTGAGGAAGGTGTTTCATTTCAGCTTTGAAATCTGAAATCTGCCTGGCATTGTAGAAAATAACTAAACTATGTTCAGTCCCAAGGAGGACAACAACCTGACCATTTAGCATGCCCACAGTCCCATCACAACTGACGCATGAGCCGGTTTCGTTTTGTCCGAGCTGTTCAGCAGCACAGAAATAAGCTGCTCAATGTGATTTATGATAGGTTCCAAGATAGAATTTGTTGTTATGGAAATATCACTAGATTTCTAATCCAGGCAAGGTTAACACTCTGGCGGTTGGTGAATGTTAAAAATAATTAATAAAATCTCGAAATCTAAAACCTGGTGTCAATAATAGGGACCACGAAGTCACCGTCGATTGTATGAACTAATTTGCTTCACCAATGCACTTTCAGGAAGTGAATTTCCCGTATTTTCCTTGTTTGGCCTAAAAGTGACTCCAGACACACAAACATGTGATAAACTATTCAATCATCCCTGAAACGGCCAAGCAAGGCACTCGATTGTCTCAAACTACTCCGATGTCTTAAAGAATAAAGCTGGAGACAACACCCGGCACCAGCATTGAAATCAGAAAAGGAAATGTAAAATACATTGGACTCTGCCGATGCCTGTGACAACACTTACAGAACCTACCCACCGACTGCACACAAATATCGAGAAAGAGTAGGCCATTCATCACACTTACCTTCCCCATTCTACTTCATGGCCCAACATCTCTTCAATGCAAACAATCTACACATCCCTTAATGTGATTGACCTTGGGAAAATATAAAATAGGAAATGAAATTGGTTCTTCGAATTTTCTACCCGATTCAATATAAAGATGGCTGAACCGCTAACCCCACACCGTATTCCAGCTCTCTCCCTACCCATTCAGTATCTAGAAAACCTTATTTATATTCAGTACCTTTGCTTCCACACAACCTTATGTGGAAGAGAGTTCCACAGGTTCACCAGCCTGCTGAGCCTAATACTGACCCTTTGTTTGCGACATTCCAGCCTCGGGAATTATCGTCCAGATTCTAAACTGTCGCGCCCTCTCAGACTTTTAGATTTCTCACTGAGTTCGCTACTCATTTTCCTGAACCCGATGGAAAACAGGCCCACTCGACACAAACTCTGCTTCCACAGCAAACATGTGGCGTGGGCGGCACGGTGGCACAGTGGTTAGCACTGCTGCCTCACAGCGCCTGTAGACCCGGGTTCAATCCCCGACTCAGGCGACTGACTGTGTGGAGTTTGCACGTTCTCCCCGTGTCTGCGTGGGTTTCCTCCGGGTGCTCCGGTTTCCTCCCACAGTCCAAAGATGTGCGGGTCAGGTGAATTGGCCAAGCTAAATTGCCCGTAGTGTTAGGTAAGGGGTAAATGTAGGGGTATGGGTGGGTTGCGCTTCGGCGGGTCGGTGTGGACTTGTTGGGCCGAAGGGCCTGTTTCCACACTGTAAGTCTAATCTAATCTATGTCATCCCAGAAATCAGTCTGGTCGTCCTGCACTGTACTCTCTTATTGTCAGTGTTATCCTGTATAAAGTAAGGAGACCAAAACTGTACACAATACAGCACAATGTTCCAGATAAGATTGCACCAATGTCCTGCATAGCTGCCGTGAGACACACTAACTCCAGTACTCAAATCACTATGAAATGAAGGTCAATACACCATTTATCTTCCTAACTGTTCTCTGCTGCTGCAATTTTGCTTTCAGTGACCCACGTATGAGGAGATCCAGATCCCTTTCAATGTTTCAGCTGCCTACTAGCTGGTTCTATGTACACTGGTCAGCATGTTAATTTCTTGCCCAATATTGACTTCTGGTTTCAGAACTCATTGCCCTGCATTGACTTCGGCGGTCTGCACAGAAGAAACAAAAAAAAGCGCAAGTTTCTTTAAAGATCATTTTTTATATAGTCCCTTTTGAAATGATAAGCTGATGCTCTCTTTCGATTTCCAACCGCTTTCCAACGTCACGCCCATCCTAATTGCTCTTCACCTGCCACCTATTTGCCCATTTACTGCACTTATCTCAATTACCTTGGAGCTTTTTCATGTCCTCCTCCCCCACTCATAGTCCAACATCGTTCAGTGCTATCAGCAGACTGGGACATATTGCAATTGATTGTCTTAACCAAATGTTTGAGATGCATTGAGAATAGCTTGGGTCGAAGCACCGATCAATGTGACATTCCATGGTCTTTACACTTCAAATCAGATCGTTTTATTCCTGTTCGCTGTTTCATGTCAGCTCTCCTATTCGAATATCATCTCAATATTTCGGCCCCACTCCTATAACATTTGACTTTGCGCATTTGGCCAGTGTGTTGATCAAAAGTCTTTCTGAACATTTAAATTCATTGCTTCTCCATATGCATCAACCAGTCATTTCCTCAAATATGTTTATCATTTCATGTTGATCTGTCTACACGTCGAGTAAAAAGTGAGGTCCGCAGATACCCCCCAGACGTGATCGATGATGCCCTCCACCGCATCTCCTCCACTTCCCACTACTCCGCCCTTGAGCTCCGCCCCTCCAACCGCCACCAGGACAGAACCCCACTGGTTCTCACTTACCATACCACCAACCTCCGTATAAAACATATCATCCACCGTCATTTCCACCACCTCCAAACGGACCCCACCACCAGCGATATATTTCCCTCCTCTCCCCTATCAGCGTTCCGCAAAGACCACTCCCTTCGTGATTCCCTCGTCAGGTCTACACCCCCCACCAACCCAACCTCCACTCCCGGCACCTTCCCCTGCAACCGCAGGAAATGCAAAACTTGCGCCCACACCTCCTCCCTTACCTCTCTCCAAGGACACAAGGGATCCTTCCATATCCACCACAAATTCACCGGCACCTCCACACACATCATCTATTGCATCCGCTGCACCCGATGTGGCCTCCTCTATATTGAGGAGATGGGCCGCCTACTTGCGGAATGCTTCAGGGAACACCTCTGGGACGCCCAGACCAACCAACCCAACGTTCCCGTGGCTCAACACTCTAACTCTCCCTCCCACTCCACCAAGGACATGCAGGTGCTTGGACTCCTCCATCGCCAGAACATAACAACACGACGGTTGGAGGAAGAGCGCCTCATCTTGCGCCTCGGAACCCTCCAACCACAAAGGATGAACTCAGATTTCTCCAGTTTCCTCATTTCCCCTCCCCCCACCTTGTCTCAGTCGATTCCCTCTAAATCAGCACCGGCCTCCTAACCTGCAATTTTCTTCCTGACCTCTCCGCCCCCACCCCACTACGGCCTATCACCCTCACCTTGACCCCCTTCCACCTATCACATCTCCATCGCCCCTCCCCCAAGTCCCTCCTCCCTACCTTTTATCTTAGCATGGTGGACACACTTTCCTCATTCCTGATGAAGGGCTTATGCCTTAAACGTCGAATTTCCTGTTCCTTGGATGCTGCCTGAACTGCTGCGCTTTAACCAGCAACACATTTTCAGCTTTGTCTACACGTCGACCTATTATATATGAACACAAAAGCTCGGACCAGGAGTACGCTGTCTGCTCCTTCGAATCTTCTTTGCAAGACAGTAAGATCACAACTGATCTTTTCATGCTCTCAGCCCCACATACATGGTCTCTCGCCATAATCCTTAATTGCTTCAGAGTTCACCAAGTTATCTATCTTAGCTTCAAAGACATTCAATGACAAAGACTCAACTATTTCATAAGCCAAGGAATTCCACAGATTCACAGTCTTCTTAGTCAGGACGTTCCTTCTTAATTCAGTCCGAAATCTGATCCCCAGAATTTTGAGGCTACGCTCTCTTGTCATAGTTTCACCTGCCAATGGAAACAACCTCTCTACTTCTTTAGTATCTATTTTCTTCATTATTTCACGTGTTTTTAATAAGACTCTCCCCTCATTCTTCTAAATTCCACTATATACATAATCCCAGTGAAATCAGTCTCTCCTCATAAGCCAATCCACTCAACTACGGAATCAGCCTAGTAAATCTACTCTGCAATAACTCGAGGGTCAGTATTTCTTTTCTGAAGTAAGGAGACCAACAATTCATGAAGTACTCCAGGTGTGGCCTTACCAGCACGTTATGCATCTGCAACAATAACGCGCTGCTTGAAACTCAATCTGTTTCGCAATGTAGGGCAAAATTCCATTTGCCTTTGTCATTAGCTATTGCTCTTGAAGGACAAACCTTGGTAATTCGTGCACAAGAACACTCAGTTTTCTCTTCAGAGAAGCATGCTGCAATTATTTACCTTTCAAATAATAGTTCCATTAATGCTATTCCTACCAAAATGGATGATTTCACCTTTATTAATGTTGTACTCCATCTACCAGAGCGTTGCCATTCACTTAAACTATCTGTGTCCCTTTGCAATGTTTCACGTTCCTCTATACCACTCACCTTATTGTCATCCCCACACTACACGTGGTCCACACGTCCAAATTGTTCATGTAAATTATGCATAATTGTGAACCCACCACTGATGTCTGAGGCACACCACTAGTCACTGATCAACGAACAGAAACATAGCCATTTTTCACACTCCTTGTTTCCTGTTAGCTAACTGATCCTCTATCCATGTTAACATATTAATGGCAATGCCATGCATTTTTACCTTATTCAGCAGCCTTTTGTGCGGCATTGTCTCAAATGTTTTTCTGCAAATCTAGATACACCTCATCTACTGGGTTGTCGTGGTCGTAAGGTCTTTATAGAATTGCGATAGATTAATTAATCATGACCTGCCTTTTAAAACCGATGTTGTGTCTTTGCAATATGATCATTTGTCTCTCGATGTCTTAATATTTCTTCCTTCATGTTAGATTGAATTATATTCCCCACCTTTTATCTCCATCCCTTTATTAAATAATATGGTCACATTTGTTGTTTTCAAATCTTTTTGAAGCTGCACCAGACTCCAGTGAATTTAGGGGATAAAATCCACATGTGCATTTGTTGTATCTCCCAACATCTCTGTTTGTATCCTGGGATGCGTTCCATCCGGGTCAGGAGACTTAACTACCTTTAGCTCCGTTAGCTTGCCCAATACCATATCTTCCGTAATAATGACTGCTTTCTGTTATTCACATACTTGCGTCTCTTTGTCGTTTACTGGTACGTTATTCGAGTCCTCCAGCGTTATCCACACTGTATTAAATTGTCCAAACATTCACTGTTCCACATTTGACCTTGCTGTTGTTATGCTTTCAAATTTAGATAGAGGTTATGAGTCAGTCTTTACGTTTCTCGTTTGGTTGCATTCTGATTCATTTGTTTATTACCTTATCAGTTTATTAATCCTCTTTTGTTGTGTCCTAAATTTCAATAAATCCGCAACATCTGGCATTTGTTTGAGCTACTTTATTTGATCTAATGCAATGTTTATCTTATTTTGTTAGCTATCGTTGAATAAAATTTCCCTTTTATTATTTGAACCTTGGATGGGTATATGTGTATTGGATACCTTACAGCGTTTGTCGAAATAACACACATTGCCTATCTTTCATTAAATCTTTTACATGTACTTTTCGAATTCACTGAAGCCAACTTATTCCTCGTGCCTTGTGGTATGCATGAATCCCATATATACGTGTAATTTAAGAACATAAACTACTTTGTATTCAGACGTCATGTAAAATTCAGTTCATGAAGATCACTATTTCTAAAATAAAATTTTTCATGCAGCTCTTCTGATCAGACAACACCATTTCAAAAATCGACTGATCTCTAGCTTGGTACTCAACGTCCTGCTAAAGCAACCCATCTCATACATGCTTTTGAAATCCATTTCGCTGCATGAGCATTTACCTAGGTTAACACTGTTTAGATGCAACTTGAAAGTGTCCATTGTTACTGTAGTACCGACAAACCTGCGTATCTAATTTACTGTTTTGTAACATGTCCAACATTTATATTGCAGCGTTCAACTTGATGCCATCAATTTTTGTTTCTCCTTGTTGTTGTTAAACTGCACCAGATTTTGTGGAAACTGGGTGCCGTGAGCTCTGGTAAAATTACTTGTAGATTCAGGCGAGATGTTTGGCGAGTGTCGTTGTTACATTTTTACTAGATCTCACGTTAGGCTGGTGGAATAGAGAAGGGCAATGACCTTTCAACAATATTGTGCATTCCCTCAGACAGCTGAGACTGCTACAACCATAGTGCCACTGCTATACAGGAAGAACGCGAGGTCACATCTGGAGTACTGTGGACAGATTTAATCTCCTCACATGAGGAAACGATATTGGCATTACCTCAGATTATTCCCTGAAATAATTCGTGCAACAAAGCTATTAATCATAGAATCTGTACAGTGTGGAAGCAGGCCATATGACACATGGACTCCACACTGATTCTTCGAAGACCATCCCATTCAACCTCGCAACCCCACCCCACCAAATCAATGTATACTGGAATTTACCATCACTGACGCAATAAGCCTCCACATTTTCGGATGTCATGAGTAATTCAGCTTGGCCAATCCACCTAACCCGCACATCTTAGAAATGTGGGAGGAAACGGGAGATCCCGATGGAAAGCCTTGCAGACATAGGGAGAATGTGCAACCTCCACACAGACAGAGATCCGACACTGAAATTGAACGCAGATCTCTGGTGCTGTGAGGTGGCAATTGTCAGCACTGATCTAGCCAGTGTGGGCAACGCAACACGTCTGTAAATTTCTGCTCTGGAAATGTGGCCAAACATATCATTGAGCAACAGGAGGAGAACAATGAGATCTTGAGCGGCTTTGTCATGAGCAGGAGCAGGACAAGCAAGCCATGGAGAATATAATGTCGGAACACCAGGAGGCCATTCAGCTCATAGAGTGTGCAAATCATCAACAGAATAAGTCCAGTCAGCCACTCCTGCTACTTATACAGCAATTGGAGCAGACCTTTTTACAGCCCTTTACCAGGTACAGGAATTAAAAGGGAACGAAGAGGTTATAGAAAAGGAAGCACTTAGAATAACCAACTTCTCTACGGAGTGAAAAGTAGTGAACAAATTGTTGGGATTTAAGCCAAATTGTTAGAGTCTGTTATGAAGGAATAAGAGGTGATTTTCAAAGTCAAGTCAGAATCCATCATAGACAACATGATTTCATGAAGGATAAATCATGTTTGAACGATTTGCCTCAATATCTTTTTCTGAATTATATCAGGCAAGATGGATAATGGGGATATTATAGATGTATTCTATCTGGACTTATATTCTGCATTACATAATGTGCCACACAAAAGATTAATGGTCAAGAAATGAACAAAAGAATTTCACTTAAAAAAAAGCATGGAGAGGCGATTGGCTAATCAATGTTGGCCATCATATGGAGGTGGTTGTGTTTGAACTGGGTTGGACAAGATCAAAAATCGCACAGCACCAGGTTATACTCCAAAAGGAGTTTTTTTAAAAAAAGACAAGCTTTCAGAGCGCTGCTCGTCCATCGTATGTTAGTGAGAGACAAAGACCTGAGACACCGAACTTAGAACATAGAAAAAAGAACAGTGCAGCACAGAACAGGCCCTTCAGCCCACGATGTTGTGCCCGCCATTGATCCTTATGAATGCACCCTCACATTTCTTTGACTATATGCATGTCCAGCAGTCTCTTAAATGTCCCCAACGACCTTGCTTCCACAAATGCTGCTGGGAAAGTTTTCCATGCTGTCACAACTCTCTGCGTAAAGAACCCGTCTCTGACATCCCCTCTATACTTTCCTCCAACCAGCTTAAAACTATGACCCCTCGTGTTAGTCATTTTTGCTCTGGGAAATAGTCTCTGGCTATCGACTCTATCTATACCTCTTATTATCTTGTATACATAAATTCGGTCCCCTCTCCTCCTCTTTTTCTCCAATGGAAAAAAGTCCGAGCTCAGTCAGCCTCTCTTCAAAAGATAAGCCCTCCAGTCCAGGCAGCATCCTGGTAAACCTGCTCTGAACCCTCTCCAAAGCATCCATATCTTTCCTATAATAGGGCAACCAGAACTGGACGCAGTATTCCAAGTACGGTGTAACCAGATGTTTATGGAGCTGCAACAAGATCTCACGACTCTTAAACTCAATCCCCCTGTTAACGAAAGCCAAAACACCATATGCTTTCTTAACAGCTCTGTCCAATTGGGCGGCCATTTTAAGGGATCTACGTATCTGCACACTAAGATCCCTCTGTTCCTCCACACTGCCAAGAATCCTATCCTTCATCCTGTACTCAGCTTTCAGATTCGATCTTCCAAAATGCATCACCTCGCATTTATACATGTTGAACTCCGTCTGCCACCTCTCAGCCCATCTCTGCATCCTGTCAATGTCCCGCCTGCAGCCTACAACAGCCCCTATACTGTCAACGACACCTCCAACCTTTGAGTCTTGTGCAAACTTGCTGACCCATCCTTCAATCCCCTCATCCAAGTCATTAATAAAAATTACAAACAGTAGAGTCCCAAGAGCAGAGCCCTGTGGAACACCACTCAAAGTTGAAACTAAGTAGATCAACCCACAAGGCACATTACCAGTGATCTAAATAGGGAGAGTAAGAGTGAACAATTTCATTGTTGTTGTTCGTAGTGATTTGTAGAGTGAATATCCGGAGGAAAGAATAAATGAAAAGAATGGTAATTCAGTCACGCATGGTCAATGCAAGTAATAAATGGATAGTTACCAGGGACCCCAACAATAGCCAGGTAGGATAATACAAATGTTGAATAATGTAAACTGCACATTGGATCCGCGATTGTCATGGGCACCAGAAAAATGTAGAAAGTATCCAAACATAATCTGATAAACACTGATTAATTGTTGGATAATTTCAGTCTATTTTTCTCAGATTCTTCTCCGTTGCCGGTCAATCTATTCTAATGTTCTCAGTTTCTGAACTGTCCTCGACTTCTCTTCCGACTTACAGATCCTTGTTCGTGCTGATGGTGATGCCTCTCCTCATACTATGGGCTAACATTTTTAACGGAGACTATTTATCATTAAAAGATGGAAATCCTGCACTGCGATAATTAGAATCCATGAAGACTGACACCAACCGCAATCACCGAATGAATAGTTTCAGTTAACCTCTTCCTTACATCGTTTTACATATTACAAGAAAATGAAACGTTTAATCGACCTGAATAGAATGGTTGAGATTTTCTCAGGTTTGGACCATAAATCTTCCCATCTTTTTAATCTTTTATTCCTTTCAATTGTCAGAACACTGCAGGTTTGCATCTGTTCCGCCTTGTTTATAAAAGGAGAAAGAGTTAAAAGGACTGAATAACTGCACAAAATGCCTGGTGGGGAAAATTATGGAGGCCATAAAGCTCGGTAACAACATTTCATGTTCACTGAGTTTGTGCAATGCTGCTCCTAGTTTTAAGTGCCTGTTATCAAATCCTTTCATAACCTTGCAACATCATTCAGAGTATAGGAGACCGTTGCTCAGGAAGGAGGACGTCTGTTCTGACAAACCTGGGACTCAAGTACACAGGCAGTCATTCAAATTCTCCAGATTGGGGCACAAGAAATTCTGGAGGTTAGTTTGCTCCCAGGATCCTTTTATCCAGCAGCAGGAGGAGGTGAATCCCTCCCCACCAGCTGAGACAGTTGATGAGAAGGAAAATGCACTTGTTGCAAACAGAAATATATTAATAAGGTACTTGAATAGTCCAATAAATCCTCTCCCACCATTCAATAATACCATGGCTGATCTAATTGTGACTCTATCATTCCGTTTAACAGAGACTCCCCTCTCTGCAGCCTCTGCTCCATTTGTTGGTCGTGTTGCAGAACCAGACAGTCATAATTGTTATGACATGGTGGTAACCAATGTTAGTTAATGCAAGCAGATGAAAAAGCTCACTCCACCTCGTAATCTGTTTCAGTATGCCAGTGGGGTTTCAGCAGTTTTGAGACACATCGATGTAACCTGTTCTGTGTCTGTCCACTGCACTTCTATGTTCGTCACTCTCTGCTGATCATGTGCTCAGTAACACGAAGAATCCCTTCAACTGTTATTGATTCAGAACAGGATTCTAACATGTACTAGTGTGGCATTTAACTTAATTATGTTGCTGAAAGGTTACGAGAAATGCTGGGGATTGTTTCCTGGAAGTTGCATTTTAAACTGCGGTGGGCATTTAGGAGGTTTAGAGCATTTGGTGACCCAGTTTGGATATTATATGGTGGTATGACTTTGAAGATGTGTATTGTACCTTTCAGAGAGAGTGAAAGTTGAAAAACTGGCAAACAACTGAAATGTGACTGACTGCAGGGACAATGTGTACTGAACAATTAGAAGATGTAACATTTAAGCTGTATTATAAGATACCGATTTGTTTTCACAGCAGTTCAAATTCAACCAATCATTTTAAATTATGAACCCAGATAATACAACCGAATCGAATTTGAGCACTACCCCAAAATTCATTATTGAAAGAAAAATAATAATTTTATTGATTAACTCCATTAACTAACAACTATTTACAACTTCAAACCTTCTTTGTCTTAAAGATTTAGCTACTCCCACTCTATGCCAATTGACTAATCTGATACAGTCCGTACTAAATTCACTGCAAATTTTTAAAACCAGCCAGTGGTTTTGATCCTCCTATGTGGATCTCCCTGGGTTGTATTCAGTCTTCTGGTTCACAGATGTTTTACATGAGAACGAAATGTACCTTCTAGATAGCGTGTTTTGGATATCAGTCTTTCGACGGCAGAAAGTGTTATTTTCTGTCTAACTCTCCATAGTGCCTGCTTTTTATACCCCCCAAAATCTAACATCTCATTGGTTCATCATTTTCAAAACAGAAAACTTCAAATTCGATTTGCTTGTATTCATCAAGTCCCATTTGCCGGAATTTGACCCTATAAAAACTCTCACAACTTATTTTATCCATGTGCCCATTCAGATGTCATTTAAATATTGTAATTGTACACGCTTTTGCAAGATCCTCTGTCAGCTCATTCCACACATGCAAAACCCACTGAGAGACAAAGTTGCTCCTTCGGTCCCTTTTAAATGTATTCCCCCTCACCTTAAATTTGTTTCGTACAATTATGCGGACAAAACTTGACTATTCACCTTGTCCATGCCACTCATGTCCCAGGGGAAATAGCCCCATTAAATTCAGCCTCACCCTGTAACTCAAATCCTAGCAAAATCAATGTAAATATTTTCTTACTCCCTTCAAGATTCGCAACACCATTCCCATAGGAAGGGGACGAGAATTGTACGCAGTATTCGAAACTTGGCTGAACCAATGCCCTGTACAGCAGCAGCATGAGCACCCAACCCCTATAGTGAAAACACTGACCAATTAATACAAGCATACCAACTACCTTCTTCATTATCCTGTCTATAGTTGTCTGCACTTTCAAGGTACTATGACACTGCACTCCAATGTTTCTTTATTTGGCAACACAAGACCTTACAATTAAGTGTATAAGTCCTGCACACATTTACCTTTCTAAAATGCAGCCCCTCGCATTTATCTTGGTTAAATTCCACAGCCTCCACAACTCATCAAGATCCCATTATACTCTCAGCAAAATCCTCTTCGTTTTCCACTACATTTGAATTTTGGTGTCATCTGCAAACTTATAAACTTGTTCTCCTGTATCCACATATAAATAATTTATATATGTGTCAAAACTTGGTGGACCCAGCACCGATCCTTCTAGAACACACACACACACACACACACACACACACACACACACACACACACACACACACACACACACACACACACACACACACACACACACACAGTTGGCTTGGTGAGGCTTATCGTTGTACTGACAATCTCAGCGTTGAGCATGCTCATGTAGAGATTGGTCTGTGCTCTCTCTGCAATGAGGAAATAATTTGTCTCTGGGCCATATTCCTGACACACAGTGTCAAGATACGCGTTACTGAGTATTTCTAATGCAATTATATCCAAGCAGCTCTGAGTGAACTATTTTTAAAGAAGAAGAGATAAATTTAAAGCATTTCTGTAACTTGCAATATTGAGTTACTTACACTTACAAATGGTCTTACATGCACGAAAGGATTGAAAATTCCTAAAACACACCGAAAAACTGTGGCATTGTACCATTTCAAACAAAACAGGGACAGTCAGAGAGAGAAGGAGGGAGAGAGGGTTTGACCAGCATTTCAATGATTCACCCCCAAAACAAAAGAGTTCCGATTTCACAGAGATGCAAAGACAGAGATAGAAACATACATACACACACAAATGCAGGAACTGACATGAGACACAGATACCACAGAATGGCACTGAGAGACATATACAGACAGACAGTAATAGACACACATGGACGGAAATATGCACAATCATAATTGGACATAAAAACACACATGGAGTCGAGCATTATGTAGGGTGGTTGACCCATTCTCATCCCTTATCCAACCCTCAAACATGACACCGCCCTCTTGACCTATCCTTGACAGTATGTCTCATATTGTCATTGCTGACCATAATACCAAACTAAACAAGTCTAACCTGCCTGCGCTTGGTCCACGGTTTGCAAAATCTTCTCTGGGTGTTGTATTTAATTAAATGTATTTTAAACGTTGTAACTTTACCCACATTCAACGTTTCCTCAGGAAGTTCATTCCATACACGAATACAAAAGGATTGTAAAAGTTTGCATCTCGTGAGTGCTGATCAGGTTAACCAGAGAACTCTGTAGGAAGCGAGGTAAGTGATTACTGGGTCCCTTGCTGAGATGCTTTTATCATTAATAGCCACAGGTGAAATGGAGGAAGACATGAGGTTGGCTCCCATGGTGCCTCTATTAAACAAACTGCGAAGGAAAACAAGAGAAAAATAGACCAGTGAACCTGATATTTGGGTAGGCAAGCTGTTGGAGGGAATCCTGAATCACAGGATTTACATACATTTGGAAAGACAACGAGCGATAAGGGATAATTAACATGGCGTTGTGGAATGGGAAATTATACAACGAACTTGATTGATTTTTTGAAGAAGCAGCAAAAATGATTGATCAGAGCAGTGGATGTGACTTTAGTAACGTGCTCTGAAAGATTAATTATAGTAGACTGCTCAGCTAAGATTCATTTCATGGAATACAGGAAAAACTAACCATTTGGATACAGAATTCGGTGGAAGGTATAAGACAGATGGTGATTGAGGAGGGATGCTTTTCAGAGTGGAGGCCTGTGACCAGTGGTGTGCCAGAATGTCAGGGCTGGATCTATGGCTGTTCGTCATTTATATAAATGGTTTCGATGTGACCATAGGAGGTATGGTTAGTAAGTTGACAGATAAAACCAAAATTTAAGGTGCCATGGACAGAGAAAAAAAGATTACGTCATGATACAACAGAATCTTAATCAGATGGGCCAATGAACTGAGGAGTGGCAGATTGTGATTAATTTAGATAAATGTGAGGTGCTGCATTTGGAAATGAAAGTCAGGCAGGACTTATATACGATATGTTAAGTCCCTCAGGACTGTGGTTGAACAAAGAGACCCAAGACTGCAGTTTCATAGTCTCTTAAAAGTGGAGTGGGAGATATATAGGATAGTGCAACAGGTTTAGGATGTAGGTTGGCTGCCTCTGTGGGAAGGTTTACTTTCAGATGTTTCGTCACCATACACAGCAAAACCATCAGTGAGCTTCCGGATGAAACACTGGTGACATGGCCCGCTTTGTATTTATGTGTTTAGGTTTCCCGTGGTTGGTAATGCCATTTCATGTCTATACGTCATTTCGTGTCTTTTTCTCGGGGGTGTTAAATGGGATCCAAGTCAATCTGTTTGCTGATAGAGTGCCGATTGGAATGCTCTGCTTCCAGGAATTCTCGTGCGTGTCTCTGTTTGGTTTGTCCGAGGATGGATGTTTATCAGCTGTCATTTTTGGGCTACCATGATGTCAACAGGACTGAGTAATCTGGCAGGCATTTCCGAGATGCCTTTCAATGCAGGGGAGAGTGGCTAAGGATTCTGTTCGTGTTTTGTCCTCTTGTTGGGGTTTTTCAATGAGAAATCATCAGACTGTATTCATTGGGTTAACAGTGTGTTGTTTGTAAAGCACAACAGGTCAGGTAGCAATCGAGGAGCAGGAAAATCAATGTCGATTTTCCTGCTCCTCGGATGCTGCCTGTCCTGCTATGCTTGTCCAGCAGCACACACTGAACTTGTGACCTCCGCCACCTGCAGACCGCACTGTCCCCTGTGCTCACTGCGTGCCCATTCTTTTTGAATATATTGTATAGGTGATTTTTCTTCTGTTCTGCGAAGTTCCTCCGTGCTGCACTGTGTGGTGGCTCATTAAAAAAAATGATCTAATGCAGCATCGTTTGCGGATGTTTGGACGTTTGCTTCTGTCGTTCCATGTTTGCTCAGTTATCCTGCAGGTACTCCTGTGGACTGCACACACCTTTTGGCATCATGGTAGCCCACAAACCCGCCAACACACTGAAAGAACTGCTAATGAACATTAAAAACACTATAGAATCAACAAGCAAAACTAATGTCATTTAAAAATAACTTGCAAGAACTGTTACAATCATTACATTGGACAAGCAGACAGAAAATTAGCAACCAGGACATATGAAAATCAACTAGCCACAAAAAGACATGATCCACTCTCACTCGTATCCTTACATTTTTTTATGCCGAAGAACACCACTTCGACTGGTACAACACATCCATCCTAAGACAAGCCAGAGAAAGATAAACACGAGATTCCGAGAAGCATGACATTACAACCAGAAAACTATCAACAAACGCCTTGACTTGGAAACCATTTACCGACTCCTGAGAAAAAAAGAACCAGAAACAGCGTCACCACCGGACACTTCGTCACAACAGGCAATGACATCACCAAACCATGGACACCTGAACCCATAAATAGCAAGCGGGCCATGCCATCAAAGCTTCTTCTGGAGGCTTACTAATGATGTTGCTTAGTATGGTGACGAAACGTCGGAAAACGTATCTTACAGTTCAGTGAGCAAATCTACAGCCAGAAAATCAACCTGAGCAACCAATATTCTCAAATCCCGATAAGCAAAGAAGGTGTTCGATATTTTTGTCTTCATTGGTCAGTACAAGCTAAGGTATTTTGTCCTCAGGTTGGCGCATTCTTAGGATAAAGATTTAAGGTGAGACGATAAAGACTTAGAAGTGATCTAAGGGACAATCTATTCACCAAGGGACTGGTGCGCATTTAATAAGCTGCCATAGGAAGTTCTGAAGGCTGGTATTTTTAAGACAGTTAAAATGAATTTCCACTGGCACAGGAATAGGAAGGGTTTAGAAGGATATGGGTCAAATGCTGGCAAATGAAACAACATTCATTCAGGATGCATGGTCGGCAGGGCGAGTTGGCTAAAAGGGTCAGATTCAATGCTATAAATCTCCATGAATCTCTGACTTCTGTCAGACTTTCTCCTCTCATTTTAAAACTATCATCCCAGTTTGAAAACTCCCAATCTAAGGAAACTTCACCTGCCATTCAACGTTTTCTATACTCCTCATTTCTTTGTACACGTCTGTAACGTAACTTCTAAACACCCTATGCTCCAGTAGAAAAGGTTCAGTCCATCGAGCCTGTCGTTATAACTCAAATACTCAATTCCCGGCAACATACTGATAAATTTCTTCTGTGCCCACCCCAGCATAATAATACTCTGCGAAGACACATGCACATTGTACTCCAAGAAAGAACTCACGAATGTCCTGTACAACTTAACATAACGCCAAAACACCTGTACTCACAGGTCTGAGCAATGAAGACAACAAACCAAACCATTCTTAAACAAGAAGTCTATAAGTGAAGCAAACTTCAAACATTTATACCTGTAACTTGAGGTCTCTCTGCTGCACAACTCAATCAATGCCTCGATATTTAACAGTTTCTGTTCTCTTCTTGTTTGTTTTACCAAAGTGCAATATCTTGCATTAATCAAAATAAAACTCCACCTGCCATTATTCAGCCCAGTGAGTAATAGTTCTGGGGAAATAAGGCTGGAAAATAATCAGCTGCATTATATAATTTACTGATCTCAGGAAGAGGCAATCACACTTCAGAGGCAGGAAATAGTGATCGATGTTTTGGAGCCAGAAAGTATGCTCTTACTTGTGTCTACGTGGTTCAGCAATAAATATCTATTTAAGATCCTTCATAGTGCGGGTGTGTCTGCAGGATTTCTTTCCCTAATATTGAATACAATAAATAACAACTATTTAAGCTCGAAATTGTAGCCAAGCAAATAAAGATGTTAGTAGTTTATCTCGGTGTAGAACACATGCAGACAACATCCTATAGGTGAGGTGAGTCCATTTCGTCTGTTTATCAATGCAATTCTATAAACAGTGTATTTCAGTAAAGTGAAGCAGTTTTACATGAATTCACACCGAGCTGAAAGCTGACATTAAAAATATGACCCAAAAATCTGGACATGGTTTCAGTCTTGTGGAGTGGATAACATCCCCGCTACTGAGTCAGAGTTCTGGATTCTCTTGGTATTCCTGAAAATGTGTGCTATTGACCTCACTCTGGACAAGAAGGTCTGAAATCAACTCCTCCCTGTCGTGAAGGTCTGCCACAGTATGACAGATCAGGCTGATGAACAAACAGGCAGGAGACTAATGTCGCAGCTTTTGATTGCATTGTCAAGTGCTCGTGGTGTCCCGACCACTGAATCCCATAGTGGTGTGTTATAAAGTGGCTGAACACGTTGATTAAAATTATTCTATATTCGTGATTTTATGGAGAAGGAAACTGTGTCAGTATTGAATTTAAGAACGTATGCCCGGCATTAATGACAACACAGCCATTCCTGTTTATTGCAGTTAAGTTTGCCCCTTCTGCGGGTTTATAAAATCGTAAAAAAAATGGATCAGGTAATACTCAAGGTCGTTTCCAAAAGGTAGGTGAGTCCAAAACTAGAATGCATAGATTTATGGTGGGAGGGACAAGATTTGCAAGGAACCGCACGGAAATGTTTTAGACAGATTTTGGTGCGTTTATGGAATAAGATGCCAGAGGAAGTGATGGAGGCTGGTCCAATTACAACAATTAAAAAGCGTGTGATGGCTACATGAACAGGAAGAGTTTAGCGGGATATTTTGGGATAATGTTTGGAACTTAAATAATATGAACTTATCACGAATGGGTATAACGAATGAGTTGGACCAAAGGTCCTGTTTCCGTGCAGTCAAACTCTGTGTTTAATTGATTGAATTGATGAAGATCTCTTTGTAATCTTTTATAACTTTCTCCACTGTCTAAATATTACTACTTTTGTAATTAGGTCAAAAGACAAACCTCCTCTACCACGCTCTGTCTCCTGCCAATAAGCACAAACACACATCAAACACATAATATCTTAACAATCACCTCATTGTGCCATCATGCCAGAATTTAGTCTGGTGAATCTCTTTTGCACTGTCTTGGTGACAAAGAGATCATTGTTTATAAAGCAGGCCAAATCTATATATAATATCCCAAAAAATCTCTCAACAGAATACTACCACTGAGAAAGATCTATTTACTATGGTACATTAATCATTTTGCATGAAGGACCACATATTATTTGCAGACCTAATTACTTGGTGCCCAGAATGAATTCGCCCTCGCTGAATGAACGCAGCAGGTGGTATCACAAACTGGAGAAAAGCATTCACAGGATCTCCACTGATAAGACAAAGTCAATTCCCCCCACACACGTTGCATACACACCCTGTTGAAAATGCCTTCCTCTCTTCAGTTTCTTTTCCTGGCTGAGAAAGCTGTTGCATCTCTGCACAGTACCACAGCAAAAAGTTTCTCTCTCCAAAGTAGCAGTTGACAATGCAACATTACGTTTCTCTTTCTCTCAGCAACTGTAACAGCAGCACCAGTATTGCAGAGTCGATCTCCTCGCACAGGGGAGAGTTAGAGGAAACGCAATTAAAGTTAACCAGGGACGTAAACAAATGGATGAGACATTCAGGAACTTGGGGAAAGCTGAAATGTTACAATAACCTCCCAATCTATTTTCCTTCAGTTTATCATCAGCATTTCCTCTCTCTCTCTCTCTCTCTCTGTCTCTCTCTCTCCATCTCTCACTCTCTCTTCTTCAACTATTCAACTCAAACCTCCCCTCACCCTTCCATGCGACCTTATAAAATTCATATTAGTTCCTAGTTGCTTTCTGTTTTGATATGGGGTCACTGGACTCGAAAGCTTATCTGTGTTTCTCCTGACATACTCTGGCATACCTGCTGAGATTCTCCAACACTGTCAGACGCTGGAGAACTTTGTTCCAGATCTCCCAGCATTAACAGTTCATTTTTTAAAAAAACTTTAATATTGTTGCTTCACGGGATGTCAGCATCACTGGCAAGGGCAACATTTGTGATACAACAGGTTTTGCCCTTGATTGTGAGGTCAGTTGCCAAGATAAACCATATTGTTGTGCGTCTGAAATGTTAGACCAGACCAGACCACTTAGACCAGACTGGACAAATGTGTTAAATTTCTGTCCCAAATGTTATCAGTGAAATAAGAAGAAAATTCTGATGGTTTATGTTTGTCATAAACCATGTGTTTTCAGGTGAGGTTTCATTCCCATTTTTGTCATTCAAATTTAAGTTCTGTCATCGGCTGTGGTAGTACTTTACATAATGAGTCATAAATTGTGCTTCTGATTTACACGTCCAGTAAAATTATTACTTTGATATTGAGAGAAGAGCAAATTTGTACTAAAAATATTTGTAACGAGAAAAATGGGCAGAAGAGAACTGGAGCAGGAAAATCTGAAGGCAACAAAGGATCAGATTCAGCAACAGCAGTGAGAAAAACCTTGTGACTTGGGATATTATTAAGGTGGGTGTACGCAGGTTTGATGTCAGAGAGAACACTGAGGCATAAATCAGACCACGTTAAAAAAGGAGAATCAAATTTATGAACACTCGTTTTCCTTCTTCGATGTTTATGAGTGAGGAGTCTCTAATTCGTGGAAATAAAGAGTGGTTTGTGACTGAAAATGTATAGAACAGTTTATGTATTTGCTAAATATAAATAACAGAAATAGTAATAACCTTCACCATCGTTTATTAAATTTTCAGAGTTAAGCTTACCAGGAACACCAACAATGGCAAGGACGGGATAGTAACCCGCCTGAATAATCATCAGCACGGCTCGTATCTGTAACTGTAACCATGGCCAATCCTGAGAAAGGTAGTAGAGACCCAAGGATAAACTCCTGTCCTTTGTTTGACCATTCCAGTATATTACTCTCGGATACTGATCGATTGTTGCAACATTCCAGTCTAATGATCTCAGATTCTCGTCCATTGTTGGAACATTCCAGTCGAAAGTTCTCAAATTCTGATCCGTCATTAAAATATTTCAGTCTATTGTTCGAAGACTCGCTTCCACTCACTCTGTCTGTAGCTAGTGAGCCCAGTCCTGATGAGGATGACTCTGCTGCTGATATTTTGCGATAACAAATTGATGGAAGTCCTTAATTTATAGAAGAATTAACCCTCCACTGATATAGTTCGGGTCCATGGAGACTGACATCAAACTGAACACAAAAAGGTCCAGTTAACCCTTTTCTTTACAATACTTACTTCTCACAATAATACTTGTCAAGGTGTAATGCTGATATCGCTGACATTTGGGCTTTTGGCACATCTCACATCGGTAAGTTAGACGGGAGGGAGAGAGATGATGTTTTCTCTTCACTCGCTGGTGATTCTACTTGATTTCAGCAGGGTAGGAAGTGCTGGGTTCCTGAGGCCGTCTGCATCTGATTATCAGGCGTGCTGCATCCTTTTGTATTATTCATTTACGTTTAACTCCAAAATTTATCTTACCATAACTTAACAGCTTGAGTGGGCATAGATTTTTGTGAAGCTACTGCAGTGGTGTAGGGTGTGTGGATACCGTCTGCTCCTTATGGTCATTGCGGCTGGTCCTGTAGGGTGATGATCTTTTAGGTGGAGTGATGGTCAATCTCTCACTGGGAAAGAATTCATGGTTTCAACTTCCGACTGTTTTTGCTGGTGTCTCAACAGAATTGGGAGGCAGTAAATCTCTCTTGGATGCTACACTCTGTCTCTGAGACTTCCCTCAGAATTGTCTTTTGACATTCTTTCCTCATGGTTTGGAAAGTTTTATGTGAGGCAATATGTCTTATGACTTAATTTTTTGACAAGTGTGTGTTCAGGCGATGATGCCATATTGAAGCACTTACTGTTTAGTAGTCAAATACCTATTATTCTGTTACGTTTTTCAATAGAATTAAGTTAATCCAAGTTCCTCTTACTTTTATGGTATTTTATCTGCAGTGATTGAATACGTTATATTTTGTGTCATGTCGAATATTTTGACCAAGCGAATTCTATTTGAAGCACAGCTCCTCACCTTTAAAATAAGAAAACGTTTGTGTCGAGACTACCTTCTCCGTGCATTTGGAGGGGGGTCCACCTGGCCCATAACAACAGGGACAGATAATTTTAATTGGGTGATTACTTACAAGAGAACATGTTGCAGAAATACTGGGTGTGATGGTTGAATAGGCCGAGCTGAAGGATTGATAGCTATATCAAGAGTTACATAGGATCCTCAGTACACGGCATAGATCCAGCTCGGACACTTATGAGCAGAGATGAGATATCTACTCACGATGGAGCACTGTGTAAGCAAGGCTAAAGACAATCTAACAATCCATCCAGATGAAAAACGTGCAGTGCTTATAGTCTACTACTTCTCTGTCCAACATGAAGACCTGTGCAGATCATACCAGTGCATTTATTTACAAACCCAGAGGAAACGGTCTGTTCAGCATGGGGTGCTGTGCAGGCCCCACCTTTGCCTTGCTCTATATATGTGTTCAAGGAATCTTTTCAGTATGGGAGCTGTACAGTGAACCAAGATTCATTTTGCTGCAGCAGCTGGAGTGGTCAGAGCAAAGACCGGGGCTATTGGGAAGGTAAATGAACTGCTACATTCGGGCAACGGTTGTACTTGAGACATTACACGTGTATTGTCTCCCACCCGTCCAGCGCCTCTTATCAAAACAGACTGTGATGAACTGATAGTGTAACTTTTTTTGAAAAAAAATCGTTTTTATCATGTGATTGGTTCAACTTTTGCTTTTTTCTTTTCTCATTTATCAATTAGTTGATTAGTTGATGAAGACCACGGCAGTGAATTATGTGCAATAATTCAATCATAAAATTATATAAGTAAAACAATTAATTAAATAGAGAAGACTGGCCAGATGATGTGCTGTATTTGTATGATATGGGAGCTGACTGGTCGCTTTATAAACTGCAGTGACCACATCTGCATTACGTTTTGGTTGCTGGATGTACTCCGGCTCAGAGATGATGATCTGGAATCTGCACTTCAAACATTATGACACATCGGGGAGAGGTATTGAATTACCTGCACGCTTTACTTCAGAAGCCAGTCACACCTGGTGGACTAAATAATTCAAATTATGTTCGTAATCAGGAACAACAGGATGTCATTACAAGTGAGGCATGCTGGGGGATCTTGAGATCAGATATGGAGGAGCCTCAGCTGTCAGCGTTATCCTCCAGGTATGAAATGCATTCGCCCCGTGTAGGTGAGGAAAAGGGCTTTGGGGGCGATGAGCCAGGTGACCATGACACTATGTTGCATAAGGCCATACAAGAGCGGGGAGTAAAAAGACAAGTGCTATTTATAGGGGATTCTATAATTGGGAGGATATATGGTATCAGATGAAAGCGTATCAGGTGTCCTGCATGGTGTCAGGTTGCAGGACTTCTCCAGCCGGCTTGAGAGGGTACTGGAGCGGGCAAGAGAGAATCCAGTTGCAGTGGTCCACGTTGGGACAATAAACAGCTGCAAGGCCATGATGGCGTATTGGGGATTATTGAGCCCGATGAAAGAAATTAAGGAACACGTCCTACAAGGGTATAATGTATGGATTACAGCCGAGAAACATGCAAATTGGTATACGGATAAGAAAATTAAGGAAGTAATCCGTGGCTAAGGGAATGCGATGGGAAAGGGAGGTATCATTTCATGGGGCATTGACAGCAGTTTTGGAACCAGGGACATCTGTACAGAAGTGACGGTCTCCATTGAAATGATATGGAACCAGGGTTTAGCAAAGAGAATACAAAGGGTGGTCACTGGAATTTTAAACTAGTGAATCGTGGGAAAGGAAAGGGAAAACGACGGAAAGTATGGTGATATATAATAAGTTAAGCAGCAGGTTAGCGTTCGTGAAGGCATTTTATGTTAATGCTCTTAGCATTCGTAACTAGGTCAATGAGTTAACAGCACAAATCATCGTAAGGGAACATGATTTAGTAGCCATTATGGAGACGTGGTTACAGAATTGTCAAGACTGGGTGTAAGATATCCAGGGCGAATCAGACTATTCGGAAGGATAGACAGGAAAGTAAGGAAGGTGGTGTAGCTCTGATATGCAAGGATGACATCAGGACAGAGCTGAGAGATGATCTCGGTTCTGTCGAAAATAAGGTTTAAGCCATTTGGTGGAAATTAGAAATTCTAAGAAAAACGTCACTGATACGCGTTGTCTATCGGCCACCAAATAATAACATCACATTAAGGCGGGCAATAAACAAAGAAAAGAACTAATGCCTGTAAAAATGGTGCGCAATTTTCATGGGATATTTCAATCAACATGCCGATTAGTTGAATCAGCTCGATCAGGGTAGCCTTTAGCAGGAGAATGTTGAGTGCATCCGCCATAGTTTTCTTCAACAGTGAAATGGAAGTGATGACGGAGCAACCCATCCTGGAACAGTTACTGTGGATTGAGGCAGAAATAATTACCGAACTCATAATTAGGGATCCTCTGGGATGTCGTGATGACAGTATGTTCGAATTTAGAATACAGATGCAGAGTGGGAAGATAAAATTCAGTACCAGGATCCTGTACTTAAATAAGGCAGACTGGAATGGGATGATTGAGGAATTGGTTAAAGTACACAGAAAAGAAAGACTTCATGGTAGGACTTTTGATCAGCAGTGGCGGACTTTCAAAGCAATTTTCCAAAGTTCTCAGTAAAAGTATATCATAGTAAAAAGGAAAGACTATGAGATAAGTAGCAAAATGCAATGTGTGTCTAAGGAGATAACTGAGGCTATCAATTTGAAAGAGAAGGCATACAAGGTGGCAAAGAACCGCAAGAAACTAGATGATCGGGAAAGTTTTCAACATAAAGCCACTAAAACAGGTATAACGAAAATGAAATCAGAAAAGTATAAATTATAAATACAAAGAGAAAATGTTTCTATAATTATATAAAACGACGAAAAAAGACTGAACTTTGGTCTGGTAGAGGTTCAGATGGAACATTTAATTATGGGATGCGATGAAATGGTCAAGACGTTGAACAATCCTTTTGTACTGCACTGGCGGTAATTTTCCGTAATTCGTCAGGGTCTGGATCAGGCCCAGCAGATTGCAAAACAGCCAATGTGTCGTCCCTATTTCAAAAGTAAGGTATACAAAAGAAGAGGAATTGTTAGATTAAACTCTGTAATGGGGAAGATGCTTGAGTCTATTTTTAATGAAGGAATAGCAAAGCATCTGGATATACATTATACCGTTTGGTAGACGCAGCATGGGTTTATGAAGTTCAGGTAATACTTAATAATTCTTTTGAATTCTATGAAGACATTACAATCAGGATGGACAACGGCGATCCATTGAATCTGGTGTACCTAGATTTCCAAAAGGCCTTTGACATGGTGGCGTAGAAGAGGCTGCTGCAAATGATGAATATGCATGGTGTTACGGGCAAAGAATGAGTACGGACAGAGGATGGGTTGACTAACAGGAAGCAAAGAGTTGGGGTAAGAACTGCAGTTCTGGTTAGCAGGCAGTAGCCAGTGGTGTGTCTCAGCGATCAGCGCGGGGAAAACATTTATTCACAATTTTTAGAAGTGATTTCCAGTTGGGGATATAATGTAGTTTGTCAACGTTTGCAGATGACACGATGATGACTGGCAGAAAACTTTGCAGAGAACTGTGAAACTTTGCAAAGGGATTTAGATACTTTAAATGAGTTGGAAAAGGTCTGACAGATGGAATACAATGTTAATCAGCGTGAAGTCATTATTTTAGTAGGAGTAACGGGAAAAAAGAGTATTTCTTGAATGGTGAGAAGTTTGCAGAATACTGCTACGCAGAGGGATCTGAGTGTGCTTGTGCATGAATCACAGAAGGTTGGTCTTCCGGTACATCAAGAAATTAGGAAGGCAAATGAAATTTTGTCTTCCTTTGCTGAAGGGATTAAGTTTAAAAACAAGGAGGTTATGTTGCAGATGTACACGGTGCTGTTGAAGCCACACCTGGGTTAATGCGTGCAGTTTTTCTCCTTAGTTGAGAAACGATGTACTGAAATTAGGAGGGTGCAATGGAGGTTTGCTAGCTTGATCCCGGAGTTCAGGGAATCAGCGTATGATTTGAGACTGAGTAGACTAGGATTACATTCACAGGAGTTCAGTAGAATGGAGGGAGGGTAATCGTACAGAAAGATAAAATTATGAATGGAATAGATAAGATATAAGTAGAGAGGGTACTTCCATTGGAAAGTGAAAGTGGGACAAGAACGCACAGCATTAAGATTACAGGGAGCAGGTTTATGACTGAATAGAAAAGGAACTTCTTCATGCAGACTGTGTAAATCTATGGAATTCCTTGCCCAGTCATGTATTGGACGCTCGTTCAGAAAGCGCTTTTCAAGCTAAGATAGATTTTTTTGAAAGATGAAAGAATTAAAGGAGACAGTTACAGAGCGGGTAACTGCAGCTGAGTGCACAAAATGATCAGCCGTAATTTCATGAATGGGGGAGCTGGATGGCCTGTACCTGCAACTATTTCTTGTGTTCTTATGAACACCAACGCATTTATTTGTAAAACAGGAGTAGTTATCTTCCCAGCATGTAGAGCTGCATCCAACACCCCAGTACCTTGCTCGTAAGGCTGTGTTAAATCAATATCCGGGAGAAAGTGAGGACTGCAGATACCGGAGACCGGAGCTGCAAAGTGTGGTGCTGGAAAAGCGCAGCACGTTAGGCAGCATCCGAGAAGCAGGAGAATCGACGTTTCGGGCCTAAGCCCTTCCTCAGGAATGAGGCTGGTGTGCCAACCGGGTGGAGATAAATCGTGGGTGTGGAATTTGGGGGAGGGGCGCTGGGAATACGATAGGTGCAAGGAGGTGAGGGTGAGGGTGATAGGTCAGAGAGGGGATGGGTGCGGAGAGGTCGGGAAGAAGATTGCAGGTCCTGAGGGTGGTGCTGAATCCGGGGTTGGGACTGAGATAAGATCCCAATCCTCGACTTATCAATTTAAATCAATGTCCAGTGTGCAGAAACTTGCAGCCCATGCTGAAAGTGACAGGGTGTACAGCTCCCATTCATTTACAGCATCGTTCTCCATTTTGCCATGATGATCGGTGCTATGGGTGTGAAAGGAACTGCCAGAGAGGGGGATCAGTTTAAACAGCAACAAATGCGAGTGATTTGGGAAATAGAGAGAAATGGGGAGACTCTGAGACAGTATAATGGAAGAATGTGTTTTCAGGTTGCAGAATGCTGAAATGAAGGCATTTTGATTACATCCGGCATCATGGGATAGTATTCCTAGGAATAATGGGTGAATGGGACTTGGGTGTCAGTTCAGATGACCGAAAGCTGTGGATCAGCATTTCTTCTGCAGCTTTCTAACTGAGTGTTGGGTCAGCACGATCGTCGACTCATTGGGCTGAATCTGATAATAATATATCTCAGTGTCAGTTTCATTGGATGTGACGGAGAGATAATCTGGACGGCGTTGAGCTAGTATCCTGGCGTTATCTTGTCGAACTTAACTCATTACGTACCTACCCCACCCTAAGGGGTCCACCTCATTCAATGCCAGGTCGATTCTTCCAAGTATCATGGCTGGAAGTACACACCATCGCCCAGATACTCCTGAATTTGACGTGATCCCTGGCAGTGGTGCCACCTTTCAAAGGCAACTAGGGCAAACGGTTGAGCTTTCTCAGTTTGCAGCTGCCCTGCGGTTTACCCGAGCATGGCAGATGGGAACAATTACACCACGATTTGTGGATAGGGGCACGGTGGTTCCGGTGAATGGGCTAGTACAGTGGAGTGTCTTGTCTTCACAGAAGGGGCTACACCACCTTTCCACCAAGTATGGTCTGAGTTAATTACGCAGCTTAGTGTGTTATTTGCGGACTGAAGACATGTCTAGAAATACAGGGCAAGCATCAATAACCTTTCCCGCTCTGCCACGATAAGTGACACCGTATTCGCTATACTCCCTGATACTCACAATATACTTGCAATGGCAACTCGTTCGGAACAAGGCTAATGCTCCACCGCTTTCAGTACTGCGTGCAGCAATTTCTCCCTCTCTCTTTTCCTCGCTCTCTCTCTCGTTTCCACTATACACCCCACAACATTAATACAATTTTGGATAGAACCCTGTGGACTGATTCCCTCCGGACACCTCACCATTTCCACTCCAACTACACCGGCATTTAACAGCAATGCCACCCTCATTCCCTGCCTCCCTTTTTCCCATTCTAGGAGAAACTGCATGCAATAGGAGAGAAAGTGCCCAGCCGGGTAATGGAGTGCCAAATGACAGTTCCTCAGACGCCCTTCCCCCACCATGAGGAGTGGACCCTGACACGAGCCACCTGCCAGGAACTGAGTACAGGGACTTCCTCCTACACCTGCTCCTGTAACCAGCTCAGCTCCTGAATCTAAACTGTGATATTCACTGCTCTCCACACTTGTGTTGACAGCTTTAATAACCTGCGATGATACACACCCAGGTCGCTCTGTTTCTGCACTCGTTTTTTAACTGTACAGCCTATTGATTTTATCTTCAACGTGCATCATCCCACACGACACTTCATTGATCCTTATCTGCCATATTCCTGAACAATGCACCAACCTGTCACTGGACTGTTACCATTCTACACCGTCCATCAAAAACGTTACCATTCTTCAAGGTTTGTTGTCTGCAAGCATGGAAATTGTACTAGAGTCGGACTTCACATGGACAACTGAAATGCTGACACACTTAAATATATTAGCAAGGATAAAAATGGCACAGTTCATTCATAGCCATTTAAATAGTGACACACTGCTAACCAAGTAACAGACTTCTTGACACAAATAAGTTAGTGAATTACACATTGACAAACTAATCACACAGCAAGAGTAATTCCGGCAGACTCCCCATCTCTATATACGTGCCAGTGTCTTTGTGTGTGAGAGTAAATTGAAGGTTTGGCAGTCACTGTTTAAGGCGATGCAATGTCCCTCTCTGCTGGCCCAGCGACCCTCCAGCATACGTGGTGGCAGAGCTTGAAAACCATTAAGGGCTCAAACATAGAGGGATGGGTGTGGACAGCAGTGCTCAGCTCTAATTAAACTGACAGCACCATCTGTTCACAACAGGCTAACTTAGAGAAGAATCTAATCTACTGAAGTCTCTCTGAGTGGAATATTCATATGTAGAGTAATGTTTATGCATAACCTGTAATTTGAAAATGTTCCTTTCTTGGACTGTATTCCCAACACAAATTTGTACATTAAAGTGCATTTCCACTGCGATTGCATCCAGCACCCTCGGAGTGAAGCATTTCTGAAGTTGGAAATGAATATTATTGCACTTTCTCTAACTTCCAACGTTTTATGATGCAATCTGTAGAACAACATTGTAAAAGTGAGGTCATCCATTTTGTTCTGAATAATATGTTACGATGCGGGGTCAATCCCTCTGCTAATTGAAATCAGGCAGACAGAAAACCTAACCTCGCACTGTAATCTGTTAAATTTAGAGAGGCAAAGAACTATCCCAAATTTAACCACTTAAAGAAAACAAAACTATAATTTCATTCTTTAATTTCAAAATAGAATATTAGACAAAGACTATTTGCAAATCTTTTTCTTAAACCTATCATTTACCTCCTACTCTACAATACTGGTTTGTTAAAACACCATAAGAGGTTTACGAAAAAAAATAACGCATTTCAAAGCTACCCAGCTTTTTCGATTCTCGATGTCGACTTTCCTCTGAAGATTTTCCTCTCTCATTTTTCCTGTGTCAATTTTCCTCTGCCGATTTTCTTCGTCGATTTTCCTGTGTCATCTATTCTTCGGCCTTCAGCTGCACAAAGTTCTGATGGGCACCTGCCTTTCAAGGAGCTATTCTGTTAGCAGTCGGTTGATGCTTCGCTGTTCTTTGCCATTCTCGCAACCGATATTATACCCCAAAAGATCAAATCGTCTAATTGGTTTGATATTATCAAAATATTAAAATTCAAATTGGATTGAAATTTGGCATGTTGAGGCATAATATAATCTGATTTTTCCAAATTCAAATTCGTTGTGTACGATGGCGACACAGCTCAAGTTATTCTTTTAAAAACCAAATGTTACATTTTTAAATTGTTCAGCACACTCCTCAGCACACTCTGTGATTTCAGTCTTTCCTTGCGAGGTTTCACGCTCTCTTAAGTGTACAGTATGCATGTACACCTTCATAAAAAACAGCAAATTGGACTATTATTTAAATCGTAAAAGCATTGCAGCATGCTGCAGTGCAGAGTGTCCTGGATGCTCTCGTGCATTAATCACCATAAGTTGATTTGCAGGTGCAACAGATAATTAAGGCGGAATATGGAACACATACAAACCCAATGACCACAGAATAACACAGATACAGACACACATACACAAAACGTTAATCACAGAGTCATACAGAAACAGCATTTTTTAAATACGGAAATAAAGTAGTTTTTCATTTATCAAGCATTATGGGGAGAAGGCAGGAGAATGGTGCTGAGAAACGTTGCAACCATTACGCGGCTGCAGAGCGGACTTAGTGGTACAAATGGCCGCATTCTGTTCCTTTTTATGTTCTTATGGTATTATGGGATCTTAAAAGGTGTCCTCAAAGTCCAGAGTCAATTATGGCCATTGAATATTCCTTTGAGGATTCAATGGTAATGTGGGATAGGATTATGGGCTTGAATTGCGTATGTCTGTTTCTAATTGTTGTTTGTGAGTCTCAAAATAGTTCGTTCTTTCATGTAACTTAACACACTTTTAACATAATGGATCCCTGATTGAGATAAGGATGTCCCTTTCACTTTGGCACTGTGCTGTCTGTAATGCACTCATCCCCAAGGAATAGTGAAGACTGGATCTTTGTAGATATTCAAGGCTGAGCTCAAATAATCTTTGGGCAGTGCGATCAATAAATACTGAGCAAATAATGTTCAGACACAATCATATCATCAATGAACATTCTGAATGGGGCAACAGTCTCATGGAACCGAATGACCAACTATGCATTTCGCTCTCACTCAAGCCCTCAACGCTGTTGCGCGGTGAGAGGAAGATCATTCAACCAGTCAGGAGACAGGAGACGACAATGCTGTCCCTCAGGATTTATACAGGAATAGAATGAAGCCATTCAGATCTTTACGTAATTACAAAGAAAGGGACGAAGCCATTCAAACATTCTAAACTGTGGCGCGGAATAGCTTCTCCCCACTTTACTCAACTTGTTCCAATTTGGGGGTCGACTAACATTATTGTATGTTTCAGCTCAAAGAGTGAGAAAACTGAACCTGCCTGAGAGGGAATGGTCTACTGCTCGCACTGTCGTTCCTTGTTCCTCCTCATACCAAATTGGGGGAACTGAAAACTTGTCATGTTGTTTACCACTTGTAGAGGATTCCTATTGAAGATTCGATGGAAATTCCCCACTGTCTGAATCAAAGTAAATCCGGCCAAATCCATTAGTTCCAGGAGGAAATCCCATTGCCAAAAGAATGTTTGAGCAGAATAACTTTCAGTTTCAGAATGCTATTTGGGCAATCACCATTTTTTTTTCTTTTGTCATGCGCTTAGCTGTTGTTTGGACAACGTTCTTTCACATTAATCTTCTGTACAGGCATGTGTATGTGTGTCTGTGTATTACGGTACAGACAGGAATGTTGGTTCCACCACCAAACTGTTCAGTCACACTCTTAGTGCTGGTGGAAAAGGGTCAAAGAATTTCAGTTCCGCATTCGTATGTCCTTTTGTTACTCAAAACCCCACAAAGCTCTGTTGGGAAGCATTGTAGTCAGGGGAACCGGAGGATTTCGTGAGCCATCTCTGGGTGAGATGTGGGGCCTGTCCTGACAGCGAATCTGTGTCTGCATCAATGCAAACAGATGAAGCAGAAGTTTCAGAGATGGAAACCTCAGTAAATTGAAAGGAGGGGACTCTTTTGTACCTAGGCGTATTTTTCACGAGCATTGTCCAATCCATATTAAACTATACGTGATTGATTTGATGAGTGCCTTATCTTCACTGTTGATCTGCACCAGGTAGAAGGAGGGGGTAGGAGCTGGATATTGGAGAGATAGAGAGGGGTGAAGAGGCTGGTATATGGTAAAAAGGTCGGAAGAGGTGTGGGGTCTCAAAGAGTTGAGATTGATCTGGAACATTGTCTGTTCTGGATTTTAGATATATAAGAATTTTTTTAAAGGCTGGAGGAGATCAAACATATCGAGAGAGGTGTAGGTGCAGGCAGAGGTGCCGGAGACAGACACACAGGGAAGGGTAAAATTGTTGGAAAAGCTCAGAGAAATAGGAAGCGGTGCATGGGGCTGGAGGTTTAAGAGATAGCGAGGGGTGTGGGACTGGAGGAGCTTCCAAACATAAGGAGGCACATTGGTTTTGGGGAGACAATATAGGCAGCGTGTTCTGCCTGCTCTGGAGGACTGTACAGAGATAAGGAAGTTTGTAGATGCTTCGGGATATTACAGAGATAGGAATGGATATGGAGGTTGGAAGTAACACAAAGCGAAGTAAATGCGAGAGTATTTTCCTGGGAGCTCATTGGAACGGAATAGGGATGAAGAAAGCATTGAGGAGCGATGTAAATGCTGGAGAGTTTTACAGAGACAAACTGGAATGGAATCTTGAGGAGGTAATAGTTGATTTTGATTGGATGCTATTTCAGAAACATCAAGGCATGCGTGGCTGGCAGCACGCCACTGAGATTGTTTATATTCATTCACAGGATTGTCGTGAGGTGTAGCTGCTAGAAGTTACAGTAAAGAGGGAAGGGTGTTACCGCTGGAGGTGTGATACAGATATAGGGAATGGTTCAGGGGCTGGAGGATATCAGAGAGAGAGGGAGGTTTGGAGCGTCTGGAAGAGGTGAAAGATAAAAGTAGGAATGGCGCAGCTGGATGCAGGGATAAGGAGGGGTGGAGGGGCTGAAGCAGGCGTGAGAGAGATAAGAACGAGTGCTGGGCAACAAGGGATGGACAATGAATATTGGCCCAGTCACATTCCATGAATAAATTAGAATGAACAATATTGTCACTGCATGACCAAAACTGGGCACAGAGGTTTGGATTTTGTGAGCACAGGCTGGTTGGGTCCAGTCAGTGCCTTGCTTGTTGTAAACAGTTGAAGGATACGTTGTTTGAAACAATCTGTCAGTCTGTCAGAGGCAGCATTTGCACATCTAGTTTCACACAGACTCTCACATTCACATATCATATTACTGAGTTGTGAGATAGACAGAAGCAATTAAAAATGTACTCATATCTGACTGGAGAATGCTGAGGCATCGGTAATATTTTTGCCATCTAAATAATTATGGGAAAATTAGCATGCTACATTAGTACAAGCGAAAATAACTGCATATTTTCCAATCACTTGCATTTGATAATCATTTTGTTTTGGTTCTGGTAATGAGAATAATCTTTTCAAAGAACTTTACTATAATTTGTGCGCTGTTTTCATTACATTGTTGCCATAAAAGTGAACTGAAAGCATGGGTGGATTTTGAACTTACTGGAAAATCAAGAAGTGTATATAAGCAAAGGATGCCTTTAATGTTAATGTTCTGAACAATGTTGAAAGCTTTTACACAGAAATTTGTATCCTAAACCATGTAAAACGGACGCTGGGCAGAGAATATGCTGGCCATTAATGGAGCTGCATAATTCTGTTTGAATCGCGATGTTGTGGAGATCGCATACACCAGATATCGTCAATGATGGATTCAATGTCAGACGCTATGGGCTGCAGGAGTCCATCTCCTTAATAACACCTTAATTCAGGATTTTGTTCAAGGTGTAGAATTACAGGTTTAGGTGGCACAAAAGAATAGACAAGCTTTCAGGATATACTTATTGTCAAGTGATGATTGAATGGTGAACTGATTTACGGCCAGCACAGAGTCCTGTGCCTGTCCATTGTACAGTCTGCCCCACACATTTCCATGTTGTTCAGGTATGTTTATGAGTGCTGTGTTGTGAGAGATTGTGTGACTAACTGTCCAGCTGCAGTTTGAAAGCTTCCTGGAGAGATTTTGGAGATGGCCAGTGTTTTGAAGGTCGAGGTGAGGCCCAGTAGCAATGTATCTGAATTCAGGGTTTTTTTTTTCAAATTCATTTCAACAGCTTGAGTTCACCGATTTGAACATGAATCAGATGCTTATTGCAGTCACTGAACTGCACAGCAGTTTGGTGTGTAACCTGATAATTTAACTGTTGATCGCTACAATTTTTTCAACTGAAAAACAATTATGTTTTATTTATATTAAACTATGTAAGCAATAAAGTCGTATTAAATCTTCGTTATGCAAAATATATGAAATGTGAAGTAATCTAACTTGTGGGCGGCACGGTGGCACAGTTGCATGCACTGCTGCCTCACAGCGCCAGAGACCTGGGTTCAATTCCCACCTCAGGCGACAGACTGTGTGGAGTTTGCGCATTTTCCCCGTGTCGGCGTGGGCTTCCTCCGGTTGCTCCGGTTTCCTCCCACAGTCGAAAAATGTGCAGGTTAGGTGAATTGGCCATGCTAAATTGCCCGTAGTGTTGGGTGAAGGGGTAACTGTAGTGGAATGAGACTGGGTGGGTTGCACTTCGGCCGGTCGGTGTGGACTTGTTGGGCCGAAGGGCCTGTTTCCACATTGCAAGTTATCTAATATGTATTTTCCATTGACTCATCAAGCATCAGTCAACCATTGTTTGTAAAGCAGGATTCTGTGGAAATGACTATTTCCCAGGCAACCTAACAACACTCTCTTGTAGGTTCTGTCCCACTGGCACGACACAACAAGGCAGAGGGATCAGCTCAATGATATATAATAGATATAATAGTCGGCATTGATTATGCATCCTGTGGCTGCGAGAAAGCTCTGCAGCAGGACATGGACAAAGTTCAGTGATCACCCAGCTAATAGTTCAGATCTATTGGTGTGATCCTGCCGCATGTAGTCATAAAAGTTAATTGACAATGAAAGTCACCATTGGAGGAGTAGGCTGCTCTCCAGCAATGAAATCCCCAGTTATGGGCGAGTGTGGAACATCAGGGAAAAAGAAAATAAAGCTGCTTCATTTGTAACAATCTTCAGCCAGCAGTGTTGTGCAAATGATCCATTTCGGCCTCCCTCAGTAGGACCCAGGGTCACAGATCTCAGTCTTCAGGCAATTCGATTCACTCCACACGATGTCAAAATCAGTGGCTGGAGGCACTGAAAACTGCGATTTAATTCCAGAGATTACCACATCTCAAGCCAATCAGTTCCATTTCAGCAAGACCGCTCACATCAACCAACAATGTGATATCATGCCTAAGTATGTCATTTAACAATTAAGCAGGGCACTTGCATTGCAGCCAGTCAATTGACCATTGGTGTACAGTCTACCATGTAAATTTGAAGGAGGATGTCAGCAATAATGTGACCAATCAGCATAACCTGATCAGGGTCATTCAGTTATTATCACATCAGGCTCACTCAGCACCTGACCTCATTGCAAGCTATGTTCAACAAAATGGATCTCTGATGAAGCAGTGAGAATAATTACTCTTAACACCGAAATACCATTTAACAGTGTGTCACAATTGGAAACAGGGTAACATCATACTTAATCAGAATCTGAGAGGTGTACACTATTGGTTGGAATTTTCATGAGCAAAAGAAAATGATTGTTGTCAGTGTCAGTAATAGGAACTCCATGACAGCTCGGCAGCCATTCCTCAGGGAAGGGATTGTCTGAAGCTCAAACATTTTAGGCTGCTGCAATGACCCTCTATCCATCATAAGATCAGACGTGGGAATATACATTGATTATACAATTCCTGAAACTGTCCATTTCAAATTCAACAAGACATGGAAAATATTCAGGTTTCGTCTTACAAATGGCAAGTAATGATCACTCCGCATAAATAGTAGACAAATAGGACAATAAAGAATCAAACCATTCCTTCTTTGCTTTTCAAAGGCATTAACATCACAGAGACGCTAGTATCAGCATCAGAATTCTGGATGTTATCATTGACCAGAAATTGTCCTGCACTACGCATACAAATAACACTGTCCTCAAGAGCAGGTCAGAAGCGAGTAATTCTGCAGTGAGTTATTCACCTTCTGACTCCCCAAAGCCTTTGATGGTTTACATCCCAGGACTAACCCAGGACAAAAGGAGCCCATTTAATTGCAAACAATTCCACGACCTACCATTCCCTCTACCACTAACGGTCAGTCGTATCAGTACGTATCATCTGCAACATTCATTGCATCACAACATATGAGACAGCACCTTCCAAAAACACTGCCACCTTGAGGAACAAAGGCATACTTTGGAACACCAGGTATCTGCAAGCTGCCCCTTCACATTGTCAGATGTGATAAGGTTTCCTCATGTGTTTATAACGTTCAACTCCTCTGATCACAAATTCAGTCCAAATACAGAAATACTCGAACAACCGCCAGGTTTGGGTTGACAAGTGACAATCAACATTTTTGCGACACAAACGCCAACAATGACCATAATAAAGCATATCGTCATCGCTATTCAACATTCAAAGATAGTACCATTGCTGAATTCATTGGCACTAACATTCTCAGGTATATCCAAGACCATATCACTGCTACCGTGAAACCATCAGAACAGAATTTGGAAATCCTGTTGCTTGAAAAGTTTCTCCTGTCTTGCCAAAGCCTGTCCAATATCACAACGTCAGGTATACGTTGGAATAATCTACTCTTAACTGAAAGTGCTCAAACAGTTTGACACAATTAAACATTAAGCAATACACTTGAATGTGCTCCGTCCATAATCCCGCCTACCGTACACTACCGACACTTACCCACAGGTTTGTTTACCGTGTTGCTTCTCATAGGGGACCATCCACACTCATTGCCACTGCTACCTGGAAGAAAAAAGCAGTAAGTGGGGAATAGTTGTCATCATTCATTTCATTCAAACATAAGTATGTCAAGGACATATCTAGATCAAAGCTGGATTCTTAGTATGACCGAATTCAATTTTATTTAACTGAGAAAGGATTTCATTCAAGTGACCAGGAAACAATAACGAGAAGATTAAACAGAATAAGAGACGTAGTTGGTATTTTGAGGGTAGATTAAAGTCGTTCTGAGAAAATGAATTCTCACATATAAAATGCAGTGCTCCCTGGAAGTTGGGACACAAGCAAACAGAACAGGAGAACTTACATCAGAATGAGGGAACTCAATACTGCAGGAAGCCGAGAGGAGTGTGGAATGTGGCGGGCTAACATTCAAAAAGAAATTAAGAAGCAAACAGTGTGTGTGAAATGATGCTGGAAGGATATATAAAACAATCTTTAGCAGATTTATTTTCAATGCAGAGAACTAAAATACGTAGAGGAAGGAACATAAAAGGCAAACAACAGAAGCCACCTGTAGATGCAGAAGGTTTCTATATGATTCTGGATTTGAATTGAACATTAAAGGGACTTCACCAATGTGGGCTATCGTGATGAGTCTGGGAGAATTGACTGAGACGCCCATCAGAACATCCGTGATATTACTGCGTTTCCAATATACATCTAGTCACTGAGACAGAGTGGTAAAGATTGCAAGATTTGAAAACACCAGGAGTCTAGAGAAAGTATGAGCTCAGTAAATAGAGAAAGGAAGCACATCCAAAAGTTTGGAAACAGAAGACAATTGAAGGCCTCAAAAATAGAAATAAAAATAGAAAATACGTAAGAAAGGAGTTGGAGGGCGAAAAGGCAGCATGATATATTTTTGGAAAACAGGATTAAGGAAAATTCTAAATCCGTTCATCTGGCTTAAGAGGGTAGCCAAGGAATGAGCAGACAGTCTCAAACATAAATGAGGGAATTAATGCGTGGAGGAAGAAGGTGATATACTTAATGAACACTTTGCACCGGTTTTCAAAAAGGAAGAAGGACATGGTGGATGGTGAGTCGAGAGAAGGATATGTTTACATTCCAGAGCCTTTCAACATTTAAAAATGGAGGACATACTGTCCGTTTCGAAAAAAAGCATTGAAGTAGTAAAGTCTCCACAATGTGACGCAATAAATTGAAGGATACTGCGGTAAGCAAGGGAGTGAATTGCTGGGGCCTTGTGTGCACTAATTATATGCTCTTCAGTGACAGGTAATGTTGCAAAGAACTGGAGAATAGTTAATCTTCTTTCCTTAGTTGAAGAAGGGCAAAAGGGTTAATCGAACAAATTTCAAGTCATGAGTCTTGCGTCAGTGTCAGAGAAATTATTGGAGATTCATGGAGATAGGACTAACTCACGTTGCGAAAAACATTGACTGACTCGCGAAAGGCAACATGGCTTTGTGTGGGGAAGATCGTGCTTCACAAAATTGATTGTACATTTTGCGAAAGTAACAAAAGTAAGTGATGAGGGCACAGAGATGGATGTTCGCCCTATGGAAATTTCAAGTTCAGTGATAGGGTTCCTATGGCAGGCTCCAACATAAAGCGAAGTAAAATTCTATCAGCGGTCTGATGATAAAGTGGATCCAGAACTGCTTGATCAAAGAAGACAGGGGAGTGATGGAAGTCGGTTTTTTCTAACTGTAAACTTTTAAATAGATTGGAGATTTGCGGATTCTGAAGGTGATTGGCAGAGAATGGAGCTGGATATAAATAGGCTGGAGACTTGTTTGGAGAAAATGCAAATAGAATTTAACCTGGACAACTGCGTCGTGACACAGTTTAGAAAGTCTGCTGCAGGAGAAACTAATGCAGTAAATGAAAGAACTCTAAGTAGCTTCAACATTCGAAGGGATATGGGCATGCACGTCCACATTTCCCTGAACTTGGCAATACAGGTGAACAGTTTGGTTAAGAAAGCCAATCATATGAGTGCATACATCAATCACACCATAGAATATCAAAATTGGAATGTCATGTTGCAGCTAGATAGGAGTTTATTTCGGCTAGTTTTGGGATATTGTGTACAATACTAGAAACAAGATCAGCAAAAGGATGTGGAGGTGTTGGAGGAGTTTTCTTTAAAAAAACAAGTTTACTAAGATGTTCTGTAATTAGGAGGATATTCGTCCTGAGAGAAACTGAACAAAATTGGCTTGTTCTCAATTGAATATCATGGCTCAGGGCGACCTGATAGAGGTTCACAAAACCCTGAGAGGCATGGTTAGAATAGACAGTGGGAGACTTTTTCAGTTTAAATTTGACAATTACTAGGGCGCATAGTTTGTAGGTAAAAGTGGGAAAGTTTGAAGGATATATGAGAAGCAAGATTTTTTTTCTGTTCCAAACAGAATGTGAAAGAGCCTGAAATGCACTGATAATGGAGGTTGTAGAAGAAGATACAATAGCAATGGCGAAGAGATGTCTTGACAACAACATAAGCAAAAAGGAAATAAAATGATAAGTCTTCTTATACCTTCCAGAAGGCATCATATGTCAGTTGGCATCTTGGTGGGCCGCATGGCCCGTTCTTGTGCTGTAATGTTCTTTATGGCAGGATTTCAGCAAGATAGTGGTCAGTTCCTGACTGATTCATTACTGATGATCAACAGACGCATGAATGTAGATATCTCCTCATCAATTTGCAGCTTCAAATCATCCCGCCCACTGTGAGGAAACTCAATTTTGAGAATTTGACTTGAAAGTCAGATCTGGCAACTGGTGACTCCATCTCGCCCCTCGCTCCTGCAGACTTCTATCTTGGACACCAATGTCTTGGGGGACACTGCACAGATAGAAGCGGCACGATTTCTACATTCACCAATGCTGGCATCTGTCATACGGTAACCTCGCCATGCCATCGCAGCACATCGCCGACGCATTGAAATTACACTTCTGTACTTCAAAGCTGTAGCTCAGGGTGCACTGACAACTCTTTGGTAATGCTGCTGAAAGAACACTGTGCTACGTGATATACACCAGGCTCATGGACTGCACCTGTAGTCTGCACACATACTTTATATTCACTTGAATGCACACAGAATTCTTGCCTTTCCTTACCCTGCTTTTAGCATTATTTCCAATTAACCACAGCCACCATGCTCATCTGACTGCTGTATTGCCCTTGTAATTTAGCACAGCCGCAAAACCAGGAAGCTTGATATCATTGCTCCTAGTCAGTTAGGTTTCCCTGCACAGTGAGTCAAGATAACAGTCCGGCAGCTTGTATATGGTCAGTCTGCCTGCCTTCATTGTCAGGTTCAGAATCCTTCCCCTGTGAAGGGTTGAGGAGCTCAATGTTGGGAGAACCCAATCCCTATTGATTCTTGCTGCCCTGTTGCGCGATGGTTCCTTATGAAATTAGATAAATGCCACGAAGTATTAAGGTAGATGGAGGTGGTTGGCACCGCTTTTATTGCTAGCCCAGCTGGGGGGTAAGTGGCGACATGTACTGTGTCACTGATTCGGCAGCTCTGACACCAATTAGTGTTGGGTAGATGAGCAAAGAAAAGGTTAGAGACAGAGAGAAGATGCTGCATTCAGTCAGAGCGGGAGAATAGGAGCCCTGGTGGGAGGTGGCGGCATTAACAGAGATAGAGTGAGGGCGAGGTCACAAAGTGCTAATAGTTGCACTGTCCCTGGTGGAGTGGAGAAGGTCACTGACCTTCTTCCTGCACGTCTGAGCATTCACCCAGCAGGCTATTCACTGATTCAGGTGTCGACCTCAGCATACTGGCTGGGTCGGATGTCATGGCCTCCCGTGCCAGTCCTGGAGGAAGTTAATGCCCCTCTTCAACACCATGCCATTCACCAGAACCTCAGGTTTTTCTCCACAAGGTGGGGCCCAAGTCCTATTCCTTCTGCCACATCAAGGCTAGTTTAGGATTGCCAGTCCAAGACATAAAAATGTAGCACATGTAAGAGGGAAACTTTTCCATTCTGTGATATTCACGTAGTGGGCAGTTGTTATGACGAAGGAAAAAAGACATTGGTTTAGTTTGAGATAAGAGGAAAACCAAATGGGCAGTGAAGATACATAATGAGGCAGATGGCGGATGATATTATCAGAAAATGCAATTACACATGCGGTGAGAAACCCTCTATAAAACCCGATCAAAATGGGACTTGAACAAATCAAGTGATGATTTTGCCCCTTGTCTAATAATACCGATATAATTTGGTGTCCCATATCATATATTGTGAAATGTTAGAAGCTATAAAGTTATCCAGAGGGAAATTATAAGCAAGTTCCATATCCTTTAAAGGAGTTAAGACAATATCGCAGGCTGTTAGAAGAACCCGATGAAAAATCCCTGCCTTATACTGTCCATGATTATCGTTTCTTTAATGGATACACGGATGGTGCCAGAGGACCTGTGAATGGCAAAGACCAGAGCTTTGTTTAATATGGAACAGAGAGTTAATGAATTGATTGAGGTTGGAATTCTGAGACACCGGAAAACGGTCAGAGTGGAAGTTTTGGGGATTCCAGTACAGTGTGACTTTATTTGTTCATGGAAGACCTTTTGCAATTAATCTCACTCCGATGGATTGAGGCAGTAACTTGTAACTTAATATGACTTTCTTGGATTTAACAAGAGATTACATGACATATATTTTTTAAAAACCGAATCTACAGGGTACAGGTGAATGTGGCATGAAACGCAGAGAAATGCAAGGCAAGAAATTTGGTGACATCAACAACCGAGAGAAATGCAAAATAAGTGATATTATGTTCAGTGTGGACAGATGGTATCCGGACACATCAATAATCTCGTTATGTATCACATGGCATCATTCCCTATGTCTGCCAATGTCTCAAAATAAGCACAGGACGCTTATGCTGGAACCATATAAATAACGAGTTCAGTGACAGCTTGTGTATTGTGTGCATGTCTGGTCACCCCGTCACGTGGAAGAATGAAATTGGACTGGAGAATGTACAGAGGAGATTCATTGCCGTGCAAAAGTGAAAGTGCAGTTATATGAAAAGATTTGATCAGAAGTTGCTGAGAGGTGTTTTGATTGGGGTGTACATGTTGTCAGGTGCCGGGGTAGATACGGAGAGAATACATTATTCCTGTTGGAGGGCTCATTTACCAGCTGCAAATTAGATTAGATTACTTACAGTGTGGAAACAGGCCCTTCGGCCCAACAAGTCCACACCGACCCGCCGAAGCGCAACCCACCCATATCCCTACATATACCCCTTACCTAACACTACGGGCAATTTAGCATGGCCAATTCACCTGACCCGCACATCTTTGGACTGTTGGAGGAAACCGGAGCACCTGGAGGAAACCCACGCAGACACGGGGAGAACATGCAAACTCCACACAGTCAGCCGCCTGAGGCAGGAATTGAACCCAGGTCCCTGGCGCTGTGAGGCAGCAGTGCTAACCACTGTGCCACCGTGCCGCCCCAAATGTTTAGTGTAATTGATTGAAATATTAGAGAAGTGGTGAGGCAAGCTGTTGTTTCGCCCAGTGTTCAGTAGGCACCTGGAAGTAATGCATGAATGCAGAGTAGAGGCAGACATTTTCAAATCATATTAAAAATGTGCCGGCATCTGCACCTAGGTCCAGTAGTCTCGAGAGCGTCACGAGGGTTTTAAAACAACATTGTATTTTGTCCAATGCAGGCAGTGTCCAGAATGATTTCCTGTGTCATTGCTATATTCTGATTTTTCAAATGTTGCCAATATCCGCTTGCATCAATATGCAGGGAAGAGGGGAGAGAGCAGAGTGGAGCAGTGTGTAAATTGACTAACATCACAACAATACTGATCCCATCCTTTACACGTTATACTACTTCACTGTGTTGGACCAGTTATCGTTCCTGCATAAATGGTGAAAAGCCTTGAGTATTCAGTGCTCAGTCTTGGTCACACTGCAGCCTCATCTCCAAAATGACAGCTGCATCTGACCTAGTTTCTCTTATTAAAGCTATAATTTCGTTTGCATTGTTGAAAAATAAGGAGGATATTGAAGGATCGTAGCAAGTGCCAGAGATGGGGGTGGCGGTAGAGTCCAGTGGTACTGAGCAAAATATGAATATGCGTTAAGGCTTGCAGATATTATAGGTTTAGGACTTGTTGTCGGGGTTGAAGCAGATTACAGAGACAAGGCTTTCCGTTTTGTTTGAAGTGAAAAAGGATCTGAACCAGCCATATCAATATTCTGTCAACAAGAGCTTTTAAAACGGAAACGCTAAATTAACATGATGCCTTGACAAAATGCCATGTGACCTAGTTCCCTGTGTTTATCTACAGAAGAAATAAAATCGGAGGCAGTGGCAGGGCAAACGGGTACATGAGGCGTGTAGATGGATCCCACAATCTAAGTCTAAGTCTAATCTAATCTAAATCTTAGTGGGCGGCACGGTGGCACAGTGGTTAGCACTGCTGCCTCACAGCGCCTGAGACCCGGGTTCAATTCCCGTCTCAGGCGACTGACTGTGTGGAGATTGCACGTTCTCCCTGTGTTTGCGTGGGTTTCCTCCGGGTGCTCCGGTTTCCTCCCACAGTCCAAAGATGTGCGGGTCAGGTGAATTGGCCATGCTAAATTGCCCCTAGTGTTAGGTAAGGGGTAAATGTAGGGGTCTGGGTGGGTTGCGCTTCGGCGGGTCGGTGTGGACTTGTTGGGCCGAAGGGCCTGTTTCCACACTGTAAGTAATCTAATCTAATCTGACAGGAATGGCGGTATATTTACAGATTATGGTCATTGATGCACATTCAATTCTCACCAGCTGAAATAGCTTAGCATTTCAATTGTAACATTGCAGGGTGTAAAAATATGCTCTGATCAGAGACTCTGTTAAGCAAAACACTCGTCAAGAATTCTGATTTGGGAGTTGTTGCTGCATTCAATCCTGCCTGTGTAATAGTTTCATTTCAGAATCACAGTCTGAAACATCGACGTAGAACTGGTAAATACATTCAGAACAGAACAATTACCAGTAAATTAGATATTTGCCGCTTCTTAAATTCAGTCTGGAAAACAGACCCACAAGGAGATCAGGAAGATACCAGGCTCTCTGTCCCGCCGGGGCATGGCTATCTGCTCTCACCTATCCGAGAACTTTTCTCCAAATCTGTCCAGGAAGATCAAAGACTCTCTCCCCTGCCTGTGGAGAGTATAGAGCCGCACAGCCGAAACAACCAGATACCAGGCTCGGTAATGGGCCACTGTGATGGCATCTCAAATGCTTGTTTTATCCATCTTGAAACACACAACCAATCAGGCAAATTTCAAATTCTTTCCTCTGTTAACGGTTTATGCGAAAGTTGTGGCATGGGAGTTTGTTGCCATTTTGTTGTTATGTTAGCTGAGCTGGGAAGTTTCGTCCAGGTCTCGGAAACATCTTCTGTACTTAGGAGCCATCTGTGAAGCGCTCCTCTACTGTGTGTTCTGGATTTTGTTTGGTTACGCTTCTGCTCATTCAACTTTTTGGTTCTGATTGTTCACTGTCATGGCTGATATTGTGTCCAGGTCAACGTGTTCGTTGTTCTTGCCAGGCGTCCAGACCTTCTCCCGCTGTCCCCTGTTTATCTTGTCCTATGATCATTTTGTTACCCGAGTCGAATTTGTGGTCCCTGTCATCTGTGCATTTGGCGACTTGGGACAGCTTGTCCTGGTGTTCAGTGGTGCATTCGGATTACGAGGTGTATCCCTGTTTGTCCCATGTAGTATTTTATGATATCTTTCCATGGACTCTTGTAATTTATGAGTTTCTTATACACGATTGGTATAGGATTTTTATTTTTTTATGTCCTGTTATGCTGTTGCCTGAGGGTGTCTGTTGGTTAATGGGCTTTCATGAATCCCGGTGTCAGAGAATCCTGTCTCTCTGTTCCGAGATTTATTTCAAGGTAGCGTAACAAACAGGGAGACAATTACCAATCCGCATTCACTAACACCAACTAGCAACTAAACGCGGATTAATTCAATGTATTTATCTCAGAGATAAATAGGATCTTGACGATTCAGGGGATCAAATTTTAGACGGAGCGAATGAGAAATGATATTGCGAAAAAAGTTTAACTGTAATCGAATTGACAGAGTTGACTCGATTGTCCAAATGACCTACTCCAATATCTGACCATAGAATCACAGAATCAGGTCCGTAGAGCACACCACGCAGACCCACTCCCCCACGCTATTACTCTATATTTCACCGACGAATGTGTCCACAAACAGATTTCCTGAACATTATGCGTAATTTAGTAAGGCTCCAGCAGCTGAGCCAAATCATCTACCTGTGGCGAGAAAACAGAACTCCAAGAGGAAACCCATGCAGATATGGGGAGAATGTACTCAAACAATCGACCCCGCGTCCTTGGCGTTCTGAGTAAGCAGTACTAACCCCCCCCAGCCACTGTACTGCCTACTTGAAACAATGATGTTCTTATGGTATTTGCTTATTTTATGGGTTTATAAATTTGCATTTTTGTTTTCTGGCGAATCACATATGACTCATTCCAACCCTTTCCTGATTATTACTGTCACTTGTTGGTTTCCGATCAACTGCCGAAGATACAATATAAAATAACTTCAAAACCATGTGCATAAATCTCAGAAAGGTGGCGTGCAGGTTCAGCAGGCCATAAAGACGGTAACTGGAAGGTTGGCATTGATTAGCAAGGGAAAGGAGAATAAACTTGGGAAGGTTTGTAATAATTCAGTGGGCTCCAGTCTGCCCACACCGAAATAATGTCAACAGGTTTGATCGTCTAACTGGCGGGAAAATATTATTGTTTTGAAGGCAGCAGAGAAAGGACTCACCAGAATGATTCTCAATGTACTGATATTGAATTGGAGAGGTGAGAAAATTGAACTTGAAGTCATTAGAACGTAGAAGATGAGGCAAGTTTACTGATACACCGTAGATCTATGTCTTCACACAGGATCGGTGCTGCGACAACTGTTACTCTGAACAAGGATCTATAACCGGAGATAACGGGGCTGCAGGCATGAGAGAAAGTTACATAGAATAGAAGGATTGTAGAGAGCGGGGGAACATCAGGTGATTTGTGATGACTATTGGTGGACAGACATGAAATATGTCACGCATAGGTACAGGTTCCGCAGTCCTAAACAACGTACAAAAAATAGAGTTTTAAAGCGACTGGACATCACACAGTTAGGGGTGGTACTTGGAGCTGAAGGCGTTAGAGATAATGACATTTGGAAGGACTGAAAAGCTCACAGACAGGGATGGTTAGCAGACCTTCAGGAATTAGAAGCAGTGAGGATTGTACGGATTGGAGAGTTCATAGAGAGAGATTGTGGTTAGAGCTGCAGAAATAGAGAGGGTTGTCGAGGCTGAAGATTGCAAAGATGGGGTGGTTGGCGGAGTTGCAGGTGTTTCCTGTGGTTGTGAGTTTCCAAAAGACTGAATCAGTTTACACAGCCAAGAAGAGGTGTGCGTTTTGGAGGAGCCTAAGAGTCTGAGAGTTGATGGACCGCAGGAGTTTAGAGTGTTAGTAAGGGCTATGAAGTCAGGTCTGCTGCATTGCCATCAGTTTTTACTTCAGAAAGAAAGAATCAACTCTACTCGCTACGGCAAGATATCTGTTGGCCACTTACAACAATTAACTTATCTCATTCTGTGCTGTAAACATCGCCCAAACAGTTCCGACAAGATCAGTTGAGAATTTCACTCTTTCTTAATTTTCCCAGATGCACTGCAATGTCCCGCAATACATGAATTCAAACAGCAAAGGCAGTAACTGTGCGGGTTCACTGTGGTGTCAGTTTCTTTTTCTCTCTTTCTCCTGTACTGAGCTCACCATATGCTTCCTTTGTCTGTTCTTCTCCTTTTAAAAACTGCTGTTGTTTTGACTTCTTTTCCCCAAAGTTCCAAACTAATGCAACAGCATATAAAACAGTAATTGCTGCTCCTGGAATTCGAGGATATCACAATTCTGTAAGACAGCAGACAGGAGTGCTATAGCGCCTGGAGAACGTTTCAGTGATACCATGTTCTAGAGGGACTTCTGCAAGGGGCACTCATGGGCAGGTTTGTGCGGGCTGTAGAATGTTACAGAGACACAGTAGGCTCGACATATTGGAAACATGTAGAGAAATACGGGTTATAGGAGTGACTAGACTAGAATGTTATTGAGGTTGTGCATGGTATTGAGACTGGAGCAATTTACAGAGCCAGGGAGTACAAATAGCATTGGAGTACGTTTCATCTATACGGAGGGACTGTGGGGATACGAGGTTAAAGAGAGAGGGATTGTCCACGGAGTTGGAAAAATTCAAGGCGCTGGAACAGATGACGTGGAGCGAAAGGTATGTTTCCGTGCTGTGTGACTCTGTGACATGGAAACAGAGAGTCCTGAAGATGGAATAGAGAAAAGAAAGATCAAATGTTTTCTACTACCTTCTCAATGTAAGCATTCATTCACCTCGGTTCCTCTATCCTCACTAAGACAGCACATGCCTGATTGATAACCGTGAGCTTCCTATGCTGTCTCAGGAAGGCTCAGCATCACGAAGCTCAGATCAATCCTCTTACAAGAGGTTGGTATTTCAGCCTGGGATGTTTACGCTCATTGTTCACACCTTCAGCACGATATCTATGTCATGTCTTGAGGGTTGAAGTTTCTAGTCCTTTAACAGCTCTGTGTTCTGTTATCTGTGAGTGATCATATCTCACTACAGGATTTATTGAGGACTCCACATCTCCCTGCCCTTTTCTCTGTGGCTGCTAAACTATCTTGAATGTGGTGATGGACGGGACAGTTGTTAGGAATTCTGCTGCTTCAGGAAATTCCTGACTACCCACAGGAGACGGAGAAATAGACTCAAATTAGACTGGTGCAATGAGTGTGATAGATGTAGAATGGCAGTGAGTCCCACCGAGATCTGGACATTCCCAGTCTTGTACTGTCGCCTGTGCTGCCTCCTCATATCTCTGAAGTGTAGTATTGTATCGGCTCTGGATCTGGAGTAGCTACAAAAGATGCAGTCAGTGGCAGCATTTAGACATACACAGTGAAGACTATCTGAGTGATATCACCAGAGTGCATGCAGGTATCAGGATCAAACCATTGTTCGGAGGAAAGGGTTTGAATCATGGTGCGCTCTTATTAGTACTGAGGGTTGAGTGAGCTATGAGTGGGGCAGGTGATGGCCTGATGTTACTCTTACTAGACTATTTATCCAGATACTAATGCTACCTTCTCAGATACACACCTGACGAACTAATATCCTTGAAAAAAGTAAATATGTTATATGCATCTAGTCTGCTCATATGTCTCCAGATTCGCAGGAATGTAGTTCACTCTCAACTGCTTTCTGTAATGGACGAGAAATTTACTTAGTTTAATGGCGGCTAGGAATGGCCAATGAACGCTGGTCAATTGGAAAACCCACATCCCAAGCGCCAATTAAAAGCAACTGGAATCATGCTGGGAACAGTATCCTGTCCAATCATGTCCATAGATTTACAGACGGGCTTCGAGGAGTGAAAGAGGATGTCAGTGCCGGGTTCAAGTGAAATGAACTTTACAAATCCAAAGAGAATATGTGAAGACTCTCATGAGCATGGGGATGTAGGCGAAGCAGAAAAGAACGGAACGGGACAGAGTTTCACAAAAAGTGGATATCAGCGAATCGGTTTGTGACAAAAGATTGTCAAAAGAGTAAATTATAACACTGGTTATTGACATTGACTAAGTATCTGCATTAGGGCAGAAGGACTTCAGACTTCGAAGCGGGAGAGTCAGTCCTAAGGTAAACCATGTTCCCACAATGGTCAACAAACAGAACCATTCCGTGTGACACATTCAAAGCTAAAGCATATGTGCACCTTCAAATTAGCCATGCGGAACGTCCCGTTGCTGTTACTGGAAGATCAATTTATAAAGTAATTACACAACTGCCAAAACTGTTGCCTGACATTATCTTTCATTAGTCACTGATAAGACTCAGAATTTAGCTGAAAAACTGATAAGGTACAGCCAACAAAATACTGAAGCTGCTACAGAGTCTAGCCACAATAGAATACAAAACACTGAATTCAGATACTGATGCCCATTGAGGCTCAGACCAGAGAGGTACTGATTCAAACAGAGATTTGGATACTTATGGAAACCATGGCACAACGGGAGGTTCTGAAACTGTTAGATAATCTGATTTTAACATAAACACTGACGTTAATGCATATTCTGACTGTAATTAAGACCATAACGTTAACAGAGACCTTTACACAAATAACGTCAATCTAAGTTTAGCTTATTGCTTAAATTTTAAATTAATTCGGGTAATTAAGTAGGTTTCAACAGCTGTCGCATTCTCGATTTCAAAGTCTCGATCAATTAAGTTGTTCTTGCCTTTCAATCAGCAATCTCATACTACACCCACCATTTTGATATTTTATTCTAACTCCAACAGGATGCAACTAGTCTCCGTTAAAAAAAAAACTCAACATTGATACAGACTGGATTCTCTCACTGAGGCTACATTTAGTGAATATTCTATCTTGTAAGGCTAAACCTGGAGGAAATTTGTTTGGTCAACCAGTATTTGGGATTAAAGTGTCAAAAATTCAGAGATGCGAAGAAACCAGCAAATGACCTTTCGGCTTATCGAATCTTAGCTGATAAACAGCAACCAGCAAATTATTCTGCCGAATGTCCAACATTTGGCACATTGTCTTGAATGCATTTGCATTGTAAGTACACATTTACTTTGTATTCAATGTTTCTAGGTCGCCTGCCTCGTCCAGAATTAGAGACAGAGGGTTCTGGATTCCGATCAGCGTCTGCTTTTAAAAAGAATGTGTTCTGCGATTGCCTTGTAACATTCTACTCGTTTTATAAATTTTTGACGCTTTCGTCAGTTATCTCTAAGTCAAAGAAAATCTTTAATCGTACCAAATCTGTCTATGTCCCTCATAATTTTAAACATCTTAATCACAACTGTCCTTTATGCCTGCTTCAACATTTTACTACCTGCTCGTGGACACCTGGGATGGGTGGGCATATTTTCCACAGGTCTACTATTTGTCAGGTATACCCTTTCCTTGTTTGTCTACTGAGGTGCATCATGTCACGTTTGCTCAGCTTGAGTTTTATTTGCCATGGAACAGAAATTATGATCAGTCGTCTATGTCCTCTTGTGATCTCAAGTTACTCTCCTCATTGTTTAACGACACAACGATCGTTTCATCATCCTCAGCCTTACTTATCAAGTTTTCTAAATTTGTGTAAAACTTGATTACATATTACCCACACGGTCGGAGCAACGACATTGATCTTAACCGAACCACCATTGAGATAGATGTATGAAGGAGTCGGCAATTGATGGCAATTAGATAGTTCAGATACTTCCCCATTGACCTGATGACTTAGACATTTTAACTGTAGAGAATCCAAGTTGAAGATTCACAGACACCTTCCTTCTGTTTGAATCTGTCTATGCTTTCAATTCTGGCGCGTCTGTCTTAAGAATGGTAAATTGCTGGCATTTTAATTCAGTACCAAAAACGTCCTACTGAGCGTATGTTTCAGTGATATTCCTCAGTGATATTCCTGAAGTTACAAAGTCTGAGATACAGTGCATTCAATTAAATGTCTCCCTCCTCATTTCTAGATCAAACGTTTGGTCCTCGCAGTCAAGAGAAGAAAATAAAACCCTGCAGATTCAGGAATCCAAAGTTGACAGGCAGGATTCCGGAAGAATGCAGCAAGCCAGGCAGCCACAGAGGTGGAGACGTCAATATTTCGGGTGTGACCATTTTTCACGACTGGGTGTGGTTTGGAAGAGCTACAGATGAAGGAGTAGGCAGGGTCAGAGTGGTGATTTGGGGAGAGTGCAAGAAAAATGGAGGGTGTGACCTGGTTGGTCAATGGGATGAATTAATACATTTGTTAGCAGGGATTAACGTCAGGAAGTGCGCGCGGCTGGGCAGAGAGTGGAGGATGGCGAGTGAAGTTATTTGAAATTGGAGAACTAAAAACACAGTCCTCCGGTATATAGATTGCTTAAGCAGAAGATAGAGTGTTGTTTCTCCAACAGTCGTTTTGGTTTGTTTTTGGCAATGAAGGAAGCCAAAGTCATATCAGAAACGGAGTGGTTTGGGGAATTGAAATGGGTGGTGAACATGAGGGCTGATTCTCCTCTGCGAACTCGGCTGCGATGCTTGGTGAGCCATTTTCTTTTTTATTTCTTCTGTCTCTCCAATGTTGTGATCACATTTGAAGCTCAAGATGCAATATCTAGATTGGGAAAGAGCCAGATGGACGTTTGTCTCCACCTGGAAAGTATGTTTTGGGTCCTGTAATGACCTGCGGTTTGTTGTATACTTTCATTTTAAGCATTTTTTTCTGTTTGCAGGGGAAGGTAAATTGACGGGGTTGCCGTGAACGGAGGCACGACAGAGGGAACGGGCCTTGCGGAAATATGACAGGGGTCAGAACATGTTCTTGTTGGTGAGGTTCATTTGGGGTTCGTGGAAGTGTTCGAGGATGATGTGTTTCGTGAAAAGACTGGTGGAGTGATAGGACGACAAGGGGGACTCTCTCCTTCTTACATAGGGAGGGCGTGCATTTAGAATGGCGGAATGGGAATAGGCGCGGTGCAGCGAAGTGCTGGTTGGATGATGGAGGGCGCAATAGCACGATGTTCAAAATTGGTTGACTGCTGGGATGATTTCGAGTGGAATGGCACCTCGTCTAAGCGGAAACAGCGGAGGCGGTGCAATTAGGAAAATGGGATTGTGTTCTTGCTGGATACGGGGTGGAAGGAGGTATAGTTCAGGTAGTTATGGGAGTCTGCAGTAGACGTTCGTTTCAATTCTCTCGCCAGTGATGTAAATGGTGAAGTCGGCAAAATTTCTGAGGCAGAAGGTTTCCGAGAATTTGAGGGTGCTAGCGAGATGTGGGTGACATCGATGAAATGCTCCAGTTCAGACTGTGTGCAGGACGCTGCACCTTCAAGTCATTGATGTCACGTCGGTAACGTTGAGGTACCGTGCCTGTCCAGGTGCTGAAGAGGGACTGTTCGGTATGGCCAACAAAGAGGCAGGCATATCTGCGGCCCATCCGGGTACCCAAGTTTGTGTAACCATCACGGTCAAGATCAGGTACAATGCTTCCATCACTATCCAGGTTATTGAATTTCTGACTGGCAACACCATTGAAAGGCGAAATGGGTCGCACTCGTGCAAATTAGAAGCTGCAGAAAGAAAGAGCTAGGAGAAATCATCAAATAAGTAGACCCTCCAAGCCATTGTGGAACAAATCAGATTGCTGTTATTTTTAATCAAATCTAAAGTTGTACTGTTTGAGGGACAGCCGTTGTTTGAAAGTGGGAAGAGATAACTGAGCACAGACTTCAAAAGAACGTATTCAAGTAGTCAGAAGATATGTCACAATCGTAATAGGCTCAGTATTTCTTCTTTGTTTTCAAGAGTAGCAATTGGAAGAAAATGTTTTAAGTTAAAAGGCAAAAAGGAAGCTCAGGATTTAACCACATGATTGTTGTGTACATTTTGGGTTTTGCCTTTTTCTTTATAATGGCAGAATATTGAGAAATCGAGAACAATTTTCAATTGACATGGAATTCTGAACTGAGGAATTTTACTAAACGTGATAAGCACAAATGTAAGTAAGAAAGGAAAAATTAAAGATCTCGTAGATTGCTTGTTCAGAACAAGTGCAGTTGTGGACCTCCTGAACAAAATGCACAAACCAACACACTGACTGGTGTACCCTGAATAATACTGGGAATACAATGTCTTGTGAAGCGGCCATTTTATTTATCAAAACTCACTGTGTCACCAACGAATACTTAATGGAATTTTAAATTTCAGTTCGGGTGTGGAGTGCATAGAGGACTGAGGCTAAATTGAAAGTGCATTTCCGAACTTGTGGTGACCCTCATACCGATACACACTCCTAAAGTATAAATCTCTAATAGAGCCTGGAAAATGTCCAGAACACGAAACTCCTGCGGATACTAAAGGTCTATCAGATAGTGAAATTGATGTCTGCTCTGAAATTAATCGATTCAGTGAAACTAATGCAGCATTTTAATCTAATAGAGAATTTGGAACTTCTCTGTTGATATTGTTACTGATTCTGAAACCTATGCAGATGTTCAAAGTAATACAACTCCTGAATTCAATAGGTATTGCCCAACTTGCAGAGTCAGTGACACAGGTATTGAAAGTGGCACAGACCCTGAAAGAGAAAATAATACAAAACGTAAATGTAAGGAAAATCTTGGAAACTTGCATTTCATGAATGTGATACAGACCCTAAAAATGAAATACGGAAAGCAATAAACACTCTGAAAGTAAAGAAAGGTAAGAAGGTTAATCTTTGTTGATTGTGGAGCCCAGGATTTAACGAACATCTGCTCGGTAAATATTGAAATATAGTTTATTTTTGCTCACAGAGTATTGAGAGAATGAGAACAATTGTGAATCGGTATGGTATTAATGAATAAAGGATTGCAGACAACACATTCAGCAACAAATTCAAATAAAGGAGCAGAGAGTGACAGAGCTGCGAGATTATCTGCTTTTTTTCAGAGCATGTAAGTTTGTGGTACTCGTGAACAGAAGCAAAGACTAAAATACTGACTGCTCTGCATAGAGTAACACTGAAAACATAAAGGCTCGAAAAACTGTGAGTATATTTAAATGAAAACTTGCTGTGTAACAAACGGAGAGGGTATGAAGGATTATGTTAACTTTAATGTGGAGTGATAAGAGGAGTGGAGCTAAATTGGCAGCACGTTACCTGAGGGTATGATGAGATAATATTCATACCTGGTATGAAACTAATACAGCCGAATAGAAATCAGCCAGTGAAATTGATATACACTATGAAATGAATATATGCCTTGAACGTAATGCAGATCCTTACCCGAATAGGGAACCTGAAAGTTATACGGTTCCTGAAATTAATGAAAAGCCTGAATCGAATACAAACTCTGAAACTGATACAGTTGTAAAATTATTACTGATCCTGACAAATCGAAAAACAACTGAAACTTACAACGTAAGTGGCAAAGATCTTGAAACTAATGCACACCCTAAAACAGAAACTAACACAAAACTCTAAAGTCATGCAAATCCTGCAATAATCACTCTAAAAGCAATTCAGGCCTTGGATAGAGAACATATCGTGAAACTGACATGGTCCCTGATTCACATTTAGACGTTGTAACTGATACAGACTCTGAATCTAATACACATATTAAATCCTACACACATCCAAATGCAGATTCTGATACTAATACAGTCCTGACAGGAATGTGTCACTGAAACTGATGTAGGTACAGAAAATAATGTGGATCCTGTAAAAATACTACAGATCCTGAAACTGACCCAGACTCACAATTAGTTCAGGCTTTAAAATTGATACAAAGCCAAAAGGTAATGCAAGATTTTCAACTAAAGTACAACTTGCACAGATGTTGACTGTGAAAATGATTACGACTCTAAACCAGAGACTGGTGCTGAAACCTACAGAATCTTTATCGACCCTGCTTCGAGGACAGAGCCTGAAATTTATACCATACTGAAATTAATATATACCCGGGTAATAACGTATTTCCGGAAAATTATAAAGACCTAAAACGGGAATCGCTCTCTTACAATATTTTGCAACTTGACAGGAGTAATAGTATTATGCTTATTCAGATGCTATCACATTTGAGAACCTCATTGGACTTGATGACGTGACATTGATGAAGATCGTCTCTGAGTCTAACAGTGAACATGGAACGAACGTGATGTTTGCCCTTCGACATCCTGGGCCCGGGCTGCAGTGTTTATTGACTGATCACCAGTAAACAGCTTTGTCAGGCCCCACATCTCACAAATGCATCAAGTATTCAGGTGTGCTGCTGGAGCTGCTGACCGTTGCAAGTGCCAGGATAGGAGCCACTAAATCCAGGATGCGTTGACAATGCCGTGTACGGCATAGTCATATACTCTGCCAATACTAATATTCCTGCACCATTTGTGGGAGGTTGTGGGGAGTGTAGGTGTTGTTAAATGCAGGGACCGTTTCGAACAATTGTAACCAAACCGCCACAGCCATTAAACCCTTTCCAAATGCCACGAAAGATGTTTCCTCGTTCTCTTTCTGTCTGCTACTTCATGGAAAATATTTAACTTGCATTGATTTTGCTACAATTTGATGTATTGATATGTGAAAATTATGCAGCAAACGATCACTTTGTTTGGAGTTTCATGACGATGTTGTGTGAGCATCTGGGCAACTGGCTCAACGCATAGAGGAGTTTAGACTAGCAGAGAAAGGTAGCAGCTGAACTGAAATACACGAGAGCGAGACCAACTTCAAGGAGACAGGTAAGCGGGGAGGAATGAAAGGAATTTGTCAAGAAGCTCAGAAATGTGTAACATATTTTCGTTTGATTTGCACTATTCTGTTTGAGGTCTTAGCAATTGGACATGTTCTCAAGGATTACCAGATAATGATGCAGGGGAAGGAGCTTTTTGATTGTTCAGAGCATAACGTTCAAGTCAGTTGGGGTTCTGGTAATTATGCGATGTTCAGAAAACAATTACTGTGAAAAAAACGACATTTGTACACATGGGATGGAAGACGTAAGGACGTGCCTATGCAGACTTTCTGCTGTGAGAGAGTTGGGAGAACTCAGTTGATGATAACAGTCATAAAGAGAGTTCGATCACACGTAGTCTGTGGAAGTCCACGTCAGACATAATGGAGCATCTTATTGATTCTGCAGTTTCGCCAGTGTGGGAATACACTCATCATCATTCCTGTCCAAGGACGGCCAATTCTTAATTTATCTTGTCTCATTTCCCTCTTCTATCAGCGCTTTCTAATGGTAATTCTCTATTCCCAGTTCCAGAATATCGCACAGTGGCAGGTGAACTCCACTGCTGGATGTCAGTTGTATGAGTACATTCCTTGACATTCATTCAGACTTCTTCCTGTTTTAGCTATTTTAATCAACCAGAAACACCACACGTGGTGCTTCTGTGACTTTTTTCAAACGGCTATTGTATTTCAGTACCTGCAAGATCTAATCTTACAGAAAGAAAATACATGCTTAATATATGGAATGGGCACATCTCTGTCAAATTATCTCCCTTGTTGTTAACTGATTGCACAAATACTTTGATTATTTCAGAAAGGACACAACACTGGCCTTTCTGAATGAAACAAATCAATTAAAAAATGTTGTTCGCAGATTCATACACATCCTGTGCACAGATGCCAACAGAATGGTTATAGAAGAGAAGGAGGACAACAAATAAACTTTGACTCTCCTCTGCTCAGAATGCATCGTTCGCCAAGTATCAATTTTCTGCAATCACTTCATAACCATTCATGTCCTTCCTGTTCTGATAGGAATCCAATTCCATCTCAAAGACCTGGATTGACTTTGCCCACATCGGACGACTGGGCCAACATTCCTGATACCAGCCAATAGCTGGGGAGAACATTTCATCTGTATTTTGGAATGTCATTATTTGTCAATCGATGCAAGTATTTGTTTTTTTTTGCTTTTAAATATTAGTGTCAATTTGGTGACTATTCATCGGTAATAATCCGCATTTGCAGCACAACAATTTGTCACTCTGATTATGCAAACGAGGAGCACTGTGCTCTACTCTGGTTTCACGTTATTCTATTAATTTACACGAATAAGACTGTGTCCTATTTCAAATTGATTCAGCCAAGTGTGAATGAGACATTCGATTTGAGAGAGTTAATCATGAATGCAATGGAGTATTCTCGACAGACTTCTCAATCAAACGAACACTCTGAACGTTGGTCTCACAACCACATGGACGGATATTGACGTGAATCTCTAGCACGTGTTTAATTGGATAAAGTTCGACAAAGGTTTCAGGATAGAAGATGATAGATTAATGTCAATGAGAGGACATTTTTAGTTCATGTTTGAAAGCTCGTGTGAGTATAAACAGTTGATAAAAGTCAGTGGAAGGAATGACCACTTTCTATGCACTAAATCTCCGTAAAATCCTGAAAATACTTGAAACTGGGGCAAGGATTAGCAAGAGATACCCGGAATGAAGGACATTATTTCACACAGCTTGAATATATACAAAAGGGGCACCGATTTTGGATCTCTCGGCAATTCTGTTAATCCAGTAGCATATGTGATCAGGTCAGGAGCTGACTCTGTGATTTTTATCTCAGTTCTGGTGGATGGATGATTCCAGAGAATGTTATGACAATTGATCACTGCTGCAAATGGAGTACAGGCGTGTTGAATGACTTAAGGACATAATTAAAATCATATGTAGGTCTCCATTCAGCACTTTCCAATATTTCATTGCCTCGTTTTGCAAGCCGTCATCCCTCTGTGACTGAAGAGTAGGTAAGCAGGAACTTCTGGTTTGACTGGAATCAGCATAACTGCTATAACAACCAATACAAAATTGTGGGATATAGGTAAATAGTGTTACTTCTGCAAGTATAATTGATAACTAACTTTAGTGCATAATTGTGGGAGATAGGTAAATAATTGCTAACTTTTGTGTATAATTATGGATAATTGGGTACTAACTTTAGTGCATAATTATTCTAGCAAATAGTTTCTGTCGTCATGATAGTTTAAGTAACTGACAGTGTCTGCAAAATAGCTGAGATAACTGAAATGCATAAACTAGGCAAGGAAAAACACATTGTTAAAATGTATATTCAGGAATGTAATGTACCTATGAAAAATGGAAGATGTTACAAGAAAACAGATAAAGCGAAAAGAAATCAAGATCCAAGTTTAGCAAATTCTCCCTTATGTTAGCACCTACAGAGTGGAGGGTCGCCATCTTGGTGAAGGGGAATGTAATAAGGGCGGAGCGCAGCTGGGTAGTGGCAGAACACAATAAGGAAGATTGATAGGTATGAAGACCTATGAGGTAAACGTGGAGTACCAAAAATTAAAACTGAATAAATTGAAAAGCAATCCCTGAATGTGTGTGCCCACTGGTCACCCTTTCTTACAGAAAGGTTTCAATAAAACTTGCTGCTTCAGATTTTAACACGGATTGAAATTTATTATACTGTGAGCCCTGTTTCTCACATTTTGGGGTCTACGTCCGGGATGTCTTCCATCACCATCAAGGTAGAGCTCCGTCGACGGCTGGAAAGACGCATCCCGTTCCTTTTAGAAAAGTCCCGTGCTCCTCGGCGGTGAATTTCCCTTCTGGTTGACTGATCGAGATCCGATAAGAATCTGTCTGAACCAGGCGAAAGTTTGTTAGTAGGCAGAAGGAGCCAGGCAACTCTGTGCAGAGACCAAGGTAAGAAAATTGAGTTTTAAGTCCTGACTTCATGGCTGGGATTGAGTTCTAGTAGTTAATAAGGGACTAACGAAGGAACTCAATATGGGCTGTGCCGTGGATAAGGAAAAAGCCTCTAGGAAAAAGAAAATGGAAATGGAGGTGTGGTCCCTGACAACATACTACCAGAAAGTCCGTTGGGCAGGATGTTGTGGAATTGGAAAAATAATACTTGTACAAGGGGAAAAGATAGGAAAAAGATGATGAAATATTGTTGCATTGTATGCTCTAAGGAATCCATTTTTCGTCCTGCCGTCTTCTGGCCAAAGTACGGGTGAGATGAAGACTGGGTTTGTAAATATTTGAATTTATGTGTCAATGGAAAACAGCCTTACAGTCAGGAGGAATAACACCATGCTTCATGTCAGAAGGGCTAGTAGCTGAAGGGCTGCTGAGCATACACTTCGTAACTACCTTATGGCCAGACATCCAGAACAATATTCAAAAGCTCAATTCGGGAAGCTCAAAGTGTCGGTGAGATATGGTGAGTGTGTGTGTGTGTGTGTGTGTGTGTGTGTGTGTGTGTGTGTGTGTGAGATAGAGAGAGAGAGAGAGAGAGAAAGAGCTGTACTGCTAACAGCAAGTTTAGCTATTTGTGATTCGGTTTGAATGCACATTTGTTTGTTGGTGATTGAATATTTGTGCTTTGTTCCGTGGAGCTGTTTTGTATCTGATTTTTATTATGGATATTTTAACATGGTTTATTTTAAGGTTAAGGATTTTACAGATTATGAAATAAAATTTTAGCTCCTGTTCTTTTTACAGGTCATGACTACCTTAATACCAGTTTCTAACTAATCTCTTGTATCCTTACATAAAAGCGATTTATGGAGGACAGTTGAAGTCTCAGTTCAACATTAGATTGTAATAATTAATTAAAAATATCCTATGGTAAATATCAGCGACTTTGAATTCGGCCATTATCTATGCATTAGATTTTTAAAAACTTAAATAGAGGAATCCTTTTTAAGGCAGCTCTGGATTTTTCACAACCTAATGCATTGTAATTGAGCAATAATCGGTCATGTCTACTTAAGAAAGTTAAGAATTTTGAATTTAAATCAGCGGACTATAACCGGGCAATTATATTGGATTTCAAAGTTGGGAACTGTATGCATTTTACATTTTAAATGTTAAACATTGAATAAATGAATTTCTAATACATAAATATATATTCACAAGTAAAATTTCATAATGTATAGTTAAGAACAGGCCTTAAAGGTTGACAAGCATAAATTGATAAATAGTGTTTGTGATTACAAGGGGAAATAGGCTCCTGGTATTTGAGGTTACAGGGAGCAAGAAATATTTCTTTTATAAAACATCAAGGGCTAAATAAAGCATTGGGTGATTGGGAATGGCCATTAGTAGCCCTAAAGCTGTTCAATTGGTTACAATTGATCTGGCAACGTAACATGAGAAGCAGAAACAGAAGGCAAAAATAATGACAGCCACGGTTGATGAGGTAATAAAGAAAAGGACAAAACTAAAAGGAGTTGGAAACCGGAATGTTGGCGGGCAGCACGTTGAAGAGAAAATGTCCAGATCTGAAAAAGGAAGCAAAGGCAGTGCCGTTTATGAACTTTGATGAAGAATAGGGGTATCAGGAATTCCTGTCCCCGGGGGTCCACCAGGAACCCTTGATAAATTGAAATGTGGGACCTTACAACGAGGACATAATTTTCCTCGTCGCTACAGGGGCAGCGATATCATCCTTAAATTTTAAGCCCAAGGGAATGGGAACGAAAACGTTAATTGGATTATGGTGACAGTTTTGTGATGAGCGGCACGAAGCATTAGCTTTGCGTTCATGACGAGATACTGCCACCAATTGGGAATTGAATTAACTGCAAATGGTGCTGTGAAGTCTGTCGAGGTTCTTAAAAATGAATGTGCTCGATCAAAACAATTACAGACAAGAATGAGAAGTCACAAGTGACTGGTAAACAAAGAGAACTGCAGTTTTTAAAATGTTTTACTCATATGTTGGGTTTCCATCCTGAATTGTATAATACATATATAATTAATAATTAATATATATATAATGAATCAATTGTATTAGCCTGCATCAATATTAATTGGTAGGATTACTTTACACATTCCCAGTGAGCTGTCATATTGATTCATGGTTAAATTAAAACATGACTGCATTAATTCACTGTCAATTAAATAATGGAAAGCTACATTCCTGGCCGGAATGTGTGCAGGCTGTGGCAGCAACACTGGTAGTGGAGAGTCGGAATCCTGTTTTTGGGGGAGCCTTAATAATCAGCACCCCACATCAGGTAAGGACAGTATTAAATCCGAAAGCAGGACGATCGCTCACAGACTCTAGGATCTTGAAATATGATACAATGTTAAAAGAGCAGGATGACCTTGAGCTAGTCACAGACAGTTGCTTTTATCCAGCTGCACTTCTATTGCGGTGAGACGGGTTGGCCCTTGACAATCCAGAACAGGACTGCCTTGATGTAATTGAATACCAGACTAAAGTGGGAATGGAATTAAGAGATTTGCCGTTGCATGCAGGAGCTTGGTTGTTTATCGACAGGTGCTCCTGGGTGATTGAGGGGAAAAGGCACAATGGATATGCTGGAGTAGATGGGATAGAGGGAATCGTTATTGAGCCTGAAATGCTACCTGACGGCTGGTCAGCCAAGATTGTGAACTCTATGGCCTAGAAAAGCTCTCAGAACATTAGTAAACAAAAAAGGAACTCCAAATATGCGTCTGGAGTGGTACATATCTTCGGAAAAAATGTGCAAGAAAGAGGACTGATAAATAGCAGAGGAAAAGAACTAGCACATGAGGAATTGATAAAACAAATGCTGGAATCTTTGTTACTCCTGGCAGAAATAGCGTTAGTTCATACAAACGGACATCAGAAAGGGAATGAACCGGAAGTAAGGGGAAATAATCTGGCCGATGAGGAAGCTAAAGAAGCGGCCCTGAATCCACAGGGAGCTGCGTTATACAACCTAATACTTGCAATTCCAGATCTTCAGGGTACCCTGAAGGAGGAAAAGGAACTAAAAGATTTAGGCGCTGCAAAGACAACGGATGGCCACTGGATGTTACCCGCTGGGAGAGAAATGTTGAATAAAATGATGACGCAAGAGATTATGGCTGTCCTCCAACAGAGAAGTCACTGGGGAGTGCAAGCAATGTGTGATTTAGTCTGAAGGAAAAATGGATGCAAAGTGATATATCCGATAGCCAAATAGATATGCGAGGGATGTATAGCATGTAAAAAAAAAAATAAACAAGGAAGTGTTAAGGAAACAAGTCCCAGGATGGAGAGAAGCTGGGCTAAGAGCTTCGAGTAGATTCTACCGAAATATCCCGAGTGGGAAGACTGAGGTATATTCTGGTGATGGTTGATCACCTGTCTGGATGGCTGGAAGCATACCGTTTAGCCACTTCCACCGCAAGTGGAGAGTCTAAGATAATACTCGAACAATTAATCTCGAGATACGGTATAATTGAATGTATAGATTAAGATCAGGGAAATCATATTACCTCCAGGGTACTCCAGGGGATAATGGAGGGATAAGCAATCTCCTGGAAGTTCCACACTCCTTGGCACTTCATCAGGAAAGGTTAACAGAATGAACCAGACATTCAAGAAACTTTTATCGAAATTACTACTAAAAATCAGACTCCCTTGGACTAAGTGTTTGCCTATGGACCTTTTACGAGTGTGAAAGGCCCAAACGAAAGATATGAGGCTGTCCCCTTATGAGATATTACTTAGACTTCCCTATCTGGGAACAAAACTGGGACTGCCGACCCTGGAGAATAAAAATCTGTTCTTGAAAACGTTTATACTGGGCTTGTCCTCCTCCTTATCTTTCCTCAGAAACACAGGTCACAGACTCCACCCCCTGAATTTGCGAAGCATCCGATCCAACCGGGGGTTAGGGTCCTAGTCAAATCATGGACTGAGACCAAATTGTAAACAGAGTGGGAGGGGCCGTACCAAGAACTCTTGACCACTGAAACAGCGATAAGAACGACTGAGAATGGTTGGATTCACTACACTCGGATCAAAGGGCATGTGGAATGTCCAATGGAGACAGAAGTCTGAACACCTGAATCGACAAAACAGCTACTTAAACTTAGTTTGAAAAGACTTTAAATAACTGATTTTCCAGTCGTGGCATGAGCGCGGGATACGACAGAAACTCTCGGTGCTTCAATACCACTGTAAAATGGAAAGAATGTTTAGGTACACTATATTAGCTTTTCTCATCGTAGGATTCTGTCAGGCCATGGTGTGGTCGACTTACTTAGTGATAACGATTCCACAAAGTACATATACACAAGTCATAGAAACAGATGCCTGCAGCCTGATGGATTGTGGAGATGTAAAAAAATCAAAGTGAATCCCGTAATTCAGAGGTACATCTTAGATTCTATGAAAAAGACCCCAAAAGGTGGGGGTGGGGGTGTATGGAATAAAACTAATGGGATGAAAGTGTCCCAGAGAGAGAAGTGTTAGGGTATCTTTGTGATGAAGAATGTAAAGAATGGCGGAGGCAAGAAGGCCTCAGAGGTGATCTCTTGATTAATCCACTCGTTACAGTACACCGAGGCCCCTTCCGGCCAGTGCTCGATTGTCCAGATAAAAAGTATTATCCAATATATTTAACAATAAAGAAAACCTCATGGAATGAAGCAGTTTTATGGGATAAACCTATTAGGTCGACGTAGAGCGAATATTTGGGATAGAGATGAAAGCAGACGGGAAGAATTTCCTGTGATGTTGTTTTAAAATACAGGTGAAAGACAGAACTGAGTAGGAGAAAGGAATAGTAAAGATTGTAGAGACAAAGGACTTAAAGCAGATCATTGAAGTAGAAACATGATATGGGGATACAAATGCCTGGGTTGAATGGGTAAAGTACACTGTGAAAAGTTTGAATAAAATCAATTGTTTTGCATGTGCCTCTGGGAGGTCGCATGTGGTCCCCTTTTCGCTCGGGTGGAAGCGAGACAGAAGGGCATGACATGCATGATAACCCTTAAATGGATGAGACAACATGAAAGATTGCATGCCCATTCTATTAAACTTCCCTCCTCTAAAGAAGCAAGTCTTGAAGACGCCCCACCAAATGCTTTCCGCCGTGGTTGGAAATCACACATTGTGCGTAAACAGGCGAGGAACAGATCGTCCAGATATTTAGGGGAGCTAAAGTAACGTACGTGACTGAAAAGGCAGGGGACTACTCAGCAGTCAGGATTCCCTGAGCGGTTCTGTGGTGGTACTGCAGAGGGATAATATTGAGACTCACCCTACCTCCATATTGGAGGGACATGTGTGCCATTGTACAATTAGCAATTCCATTCACCCTGGCATTTGAAGAGGAAGAGATAGCAAAGGGAGCGGGACGAAGTAAGAGGTCACGATGGGTACTTTGTTTGATAATCAGGTATATGCTGACCCTATAAGAGTCCCAAGAGGGTTACCTGATGAGTTCAAGGCTCGTCACTAGATCACTGCAGGCTTTGAATCAGCTCTCTTTTGATGGATAACAGATAAAAAAAATGTGGATTGGATAAACTATTTTTTCTATAATCAGCAAAGGTTCATCAATCACATTAGAGATGCAATTAAAGGAATAGCTGAACAACTTGATGCTACCAGACGAATGGCATGGGAGAATAGAATGACCCTTGATATGATCCTAGCAGAAAAAGAGGGATTGTGTGTAATGTTAGGAGGCAGCTGTTGTACGTATATTCCAAATAACAGAGCCCCAGATGGGTCTATTACTCGAGCCGTGCAAGGTCTGACAACACTAGTCGAAGAACTAGCTGAAAATTCAGGAGTCAGCACACATTCACTCGGCGGCTAGCATCGTTGTTTGGAAAATGGAAATGTTTGGGTGGTGGTTTCATTCCTTACCTCTTTGATCGTAGCGGTGGGAGTACTAATCATACTGGAGTGCTGTATCGTACCCTGCGCATGGGGGTTGATTCTTAGGTTGATTGAAACAACTTTAGCCACACGAATGCCTTGAAAGAACAATCGGGGTGAAGAGTTCTACCTGTTGAACAATGAGGAAATAAGTGACCCCGGGAAGAATTCCAGAATAAATGAAATTTCGGGAAAATTTGTGGGTCGGTTTGGAAGCAACATATAAAGAAATGATGCAGAAGGTAACAAAAGATAATAAAAAGAAAAGGGGGAAATTGTGGGATATAGGCAAAACAATGTTACCTCTGAAAATAGAAGTGAGTACTAACTTTAGTGTATAATTGTGGCATATAGGTAAATAATTACTAACTTTAGTGGATAATTGTGGATAATTGGGTACTAACTTTAGTGCATAATTATTCTATCAAATAATTTGTTTTATTATGATAGTTTAAATAATTTACAGTCTCAGCAAAATAGCTGAGATAACGGAATGCATAAACTAGGTGAGAAAAGAAACATTGTTAAAATGTATTTTCACGAATGTAATGTACCTACGAACAATGGAAGATGTTACAGCAAACAGATGAAGTGAAAAGAACATCACGATCTAAGTTTAGCAAACTCTCTCTTACGTTAGCCCTTACAGATGGGAGGGTCGCCAACTTGGAAAAGGGGGAAGTAATAAGGGCGAAGCGCAACTGTGTAGTTGCAGAACACAATAAGGGAGATTGATAGGTATCAGGTAAACAGGGAGTACCAAAAATTAAAACTGAATAAATTGTAAAGCAATTCCTGAATGTGTGTGCCCACTGGTCACCCCTTCTTGCAAGAAGGTTTCAACAAAATTCGCTGCTTCAGATTTAGACTCGGACTGAAATTTATTATACTATGAGCTCTGTCTCTCACATCAGCATTTAGAAATGTTCCACTTCCTTTGTATATGAGTTGAAGCCGACATCCTTCTGTAATGTTCGTTATTTTGCAAGTACATCGTATCAAATTAATCACCCATAGTATGATTCAGAGATATCACGTGTTGCCATTGCACTATTGCACACACCCTTCATCCTGCATATGAGCACGCAAAAATGAGATTAGACACGATATGAAGCTATTCCTCCTTTCCAGAGGAAATAATTTGTTCTCCATGTCACTCACTCTCCATCTCCGAGACACCCTACAGATCACACCAGAGACAACGTGTAAGGTTGTAACTTGCTCGTTGGAATGGTGGCTTTGTCCTCAGACGTTTCATCACAATGTTAGGTAACATCATCAGTGACCCTCAGGTGAAACGCTTGTTTTACCTTCCGCTATTTATTTATGTCTCTTGGTCCGCTAATGTGTTTGATAAAAATTTCGGTATGTTTTCTTTTTTCAGAGGTTGGTAAATAGGATCCAAATCGATGTATTTATTGATGGAGTTGTTGTTTGAATGCCATGGCCATTAGGCACTCCCGTGCATGTCTCTGTTTAGCCTGTCCCCGAATGGGATATGATGTCCTTCTTCATCTCTGTTTCAGGACAGTATTGATAACTGTTCATGTGTTTTGATTGCTAGTTAGTATTCATGTATCCTGGTAGCTAGTTTCCCGCCTGTCCGATGGCGCTACTGACGAACCTAACGTACTCTTGAGCAACAACTAGCAAAACGAATGCCATTTTCAAAAAGCCCTGTAGGACTGCATGAAACATTAAATTGGAGAAACAGTCAGACATCTAAACTCAAGTATACATTAACACCAACTAGACACCAGAACACATGACTAGTTATCCCTAGTATCCTTATACACAGACGAATAAAGACACTCCTTCAACTGGGTCATCACATCCATCCTCCGACAGGCTAAACAGTGACACGCATGGGAATTCTCTGAGCTCTGGCATTTAAACCGGAATTCCATCATTTAATACATCTGTATGGATCCCATTTACCAACTTTTGAGAAAAAGAACTGGAAATGAAATCACCCACCTTAACAGACGAAGATAAATAAATAGAAGGCAGGATTGAACACCAGATGTTCAACTGAACTCAGTGATGATGTTCTCTCGAATGGTTTGAGACCAAACCTACCAGCTCAGCGAGCAAACTTAACTGAATGGGTAATGGGTAATGGGTAATGGGTAATGGGTCACGTCTGAGAGAAATGCGATGTAGTGTCGTAATGGAGTGTAACTTAATGACTGAGGTGATCGGGATGCCGTGAAAAAGATGAATTGAATGTAATGACTCAGGAGAGACAACACAGAGTTTTAGATTCCAGTCGTACTGCAGAGGCCATTCGACCAAAGGTATACCACTACCTTCATAAATCTCACTTTCTCCAAATAAACCCATAGTCTTGGATATTATGACACTTCAAGTGTTGTTTTACTACATTTTACTGTTTGAAATGTTTCCCACCTGAACTGTCCTCCCAGCCAATGCATCACAATCACCAATACCGCTTCTGCAAATATGCTTTTACTCGAAAAGCCTCCTGAGACTCTTACCTTTCCCTTCAAAGTTGTGATTTATGTTATATTAGTTTCGATCAACGGAAACAGGTATTTTTAATCTTTCAGCCTGTCCATGCCCTTTCTAATTTCTACCTCGCTGCCAGACCTACAAGCAATGTCTTCCTCTCCAGAGAAGATGACTCGAACAATTCCTGCCCTCCTTCAAAGTTCCATTTCAAGCAATTTCGTGGTAAATATTCTTTGCACTCCCTCTAATGTTGTCAAATCTTTCTGTCGTGCATTGACCAGGCTGTTCTGAGAACTCCAACAATGACCTAAGCAAAGTTATTTGCGGATGAAACTTGATCTCCCAGCGTTTCAGAGTGAAAACGACACATGGGGAATGGAACCATCCGAAGTGCTTCATCAATTGCCTTCTGAATCTGCCTTGAGACATTCACGAATCTGTGTCGACACACAGCAAGACATTTCAGTTCCTCTCTGATTTCGAATGTCCAGCCATTCTTTCTTCCTTCTTCGAAATTGTATCACTATATCCATATCTGGGTTACATTTCGTCTGGTCCACAACCGTCCCCTTGAGAAATCATTTATAGCTTGCTCATCACTGTTGTTACTTGGCCAAACGTTGTACCTCCGTAATCTTAATATAAATCTGATCAATAACTGGGAAGTCCATCTGCCAGCATTCTCTGCTTGCACCGTCCTTCTCCAGAATAAAGGAGTAGACAGTGAGGTCTGCCGATGCTGAAGATCACAGTTGAGAGTCCGTTGCTGGAAAAAGCACAACCAGTCAGGCAGCATCCAAGAAGCAGGAAAATCGACATTTCGAGCTCATATTGCTGATTAAGGGCTGTGGCCCGTAAGGTCGATGTTCCTGCTCCTCGAATGCTGCCTGACCTGCTGTGCTTTTCCAGCAACACACTCCAAACTGTGATCTCCAGCATCTGCAAACCCCATCGTCTCCGAGTCGATTTCAACCTTACTGCCAAACATCGTCCAAGTATGCTTACCTTAAAGAAGTTCTCCTTCTCTCTATATAAAGAAAACCTGATGAAGAGCTCCAGCCCGAATCATCGATCTTCCTTCTCCACGGATGCTGCCTGACCTGCTGTTGTTCTTCGAATTAAAGTCATCTACGAAGTAATGTTTTAGCATTTTATAAATGTGCAACAGTTGAAGCAACAATTGCGTTCTTAGAACTCAGCAGGACCAAATATTACCTGAATGTTTCTTTTGATATAATCGTAGATTACGTGAATATTCACCTTAATGCTGCCCGTCAGCGTTATCCTATCCACTTGACTCACCCTCTAAATGCTTTACTTGCTTATCTATCGAGCATTTAATCGTTTCAGCATTCATTTGATTCCAGGAACTTATTTTCAACTTGTGCTCTTCTGATGACTCATCAGACTCTATCACACCACCCGCAGAAAATGAGACACATGATGCATTTCTTTGAGAAATTAATGCAGTGCGTGATTGTTTTGTGTTCCTCCAAAATCGTGCACTGTACGCTTTTTAGAAGCTGAAATGCCACCTTCATTTCTTTCCATTGCAGAGTCAGTCACAACTCAGGGGAGTCGGTTATGTTTTGGAGCTGCGCTTTTGGCATCGATAATTTGACCATGCCATTTTGGCTGTAAACTGTTTTGGCACACATTATTTTGGCGCTGAGCTGTTTTGACGCCAATTCAGAATAAAATAAAATGTCTTGTTTGGTTAAAGAAGAGAAGATGACTAACGGCCTGATGTGATTTTCTCAAATTGCAAGAATTGATAGTCAAAGCAAAAATGACCCGCTGTAGATTCACATCTCATTTTGTAACCATTTTCTCATTTAACAATTGTTATTAGTCATCTACTGCCTTGATGTTACTTAAGCCCTTCTGTCTCCACATTGAAAGCATTCTAAGCAAGAGAAACAAACCAAACTTTTCACATGACGGCTATCAATATGTATTGGCGCCAAAACAGCTCTGCGCCAAAGTAATGAGCGTGAAAACAGTTCAGAGGCAAAATGGCCGTGCCAAATCATCGGCTCCAAAACGGCGACGCCAAACATTCCCATTCCGAACTCAGGGACCGAAGGACCTCTTGACAACATTTTTGATTGACATTGCCTCGATTGCATGTACAGGAACTGAGACTTTGACTTTGAAATCGTTTATTCCTCAACCTACCACTGCGGAAGCATATAACCTTCAGATTGATTCTGAGCAAGTTGAGGAAATTTTGGATTTCGTAAAAATTCAGGGAAAGTATCTGAACACCAAAGCTGTGAGGCACGAAGACCTGCGGGAAAGATGCAGAGAGCTTCCGTGCCCTTTGACAAGTTGAATGATTGGGCAGAAGAATACAGAATGAAATCCATTGTTGTAACAAAACGGGGGAAGACAGCTTCAAATCAAAATGGCGATAAATTGAGAAAGTGCGATGTACAAACAGACTTATTTGTCCAGGTTCCAAAAGGAAAGCATGCAGGTGAGACGAGAAGATGGAAAATGAAATGTCGGCTTTCAGAGCAAACAGTAACGAATGCAGTGTCAGTGACAACTTGCGCCAATTGGACACAGCTTCAAAGAGATCACGATTGAATACTGCATGCAGCTTTGGTCTACTTCACTGATAAAGGCTGTGCTGATGACTTTACTAGAGTGATTCCTTGACTGGCTGACCTGACTTGGAAGTTGTGAATGAGATGATTGGGTAGTGACTGAGGGAGGTAGGATTCAGTGACCAAGTGCAGTTCGATTTAATGACTGAGCAGTTTGGAACGTATTATAAAGATGTGTAGAAAGTAATGATTCAGAATAGTGGAGACGGGAATGAAAGATTATTTAAGAGCCTATTTGACTCTTCAAATCGGTACTGACAATAGTAATAATGCTAACTTCACAAGTGCAACTTTCACGCACTGGGCGCATAGTATTGAATCATTTGACACTTTGAGTGATCCTCTAAGTACTTTCGAATGATTGTTACGTTTCCCACTAGTACTATGATCGCTGACAGTGTAGTCAAAACGGCAATGACACACTGGTGAAAACTATATTCCGTCTTAATCATCGAACATGGAAAACACAACAGAGAACAGAGAACAAAACAGCGGAGAACTCGTCCTTTGGCCAGCAAGGTTACGCTGACCTTTGAACAAAACTTAGTCCATCCCCCTACCATATCCCATCGTCATCCATTATCTTATCCAAGGACAGTTTAAATGCCCCTAACGTTTCTGAGTTATCTACACTGACAGATATGCCATTCCATGTCCTTACCACTATCAAAGTAAAGAACCTGCCTCTGACATCTGTCCTAAATATCTGTCCTTTAGTTTGTACCTATTTCCCCTTGTACAAACCGACGTCATCATCCGAGGAAAGTCTTTCACATTCCACCCTAACGAATACTCTGATCAATCAGATTTTAAACTCTGATCATCTTGTATGTCTCTATTAAATCCCCTCTTAGAAATTCTTCTCTCCAGACATTACTCATAAGACCTTCACTCCAGACTAGGCAACTTCCTGGTAAATGACCTCTACTCTTTTTCCGTGCTTCCACATCCTTCCTCAAATGGGGCTCTTAGAACTGGATGCAATATTCCAGGTGAAGCCGCACTAGCATTTCGTACAGTCGCAGCATGATATCATGGCTCCGGAACTCAATCTCTCTCCTAACAAAACCTAACTCATCCTATGCCTTTTAAGAGCACTATCAATCTAAATGGCAACTTTCAGGTATCTCTGTACAGAAACAATAAGATCCGTCTGCATGTCTAGACTCCCAAGAATCTAATACTCCTTCTCAACTACCTTCTTCAATTCTCCTGTCATATTCTTCGATCTTTGTACAAGAGCACCAAGATGAATTTTCGCCTCTCTGAAACCTGTTGTCATGCCATTCAATAAATGTGTTGCTGGAAAAGCGCAGCAGATCGGAAAGCATCCAAGGAGCAGGAGAATCGACGTTTCGGGCATCTGCCCTTCTTCAGGAATCATGCCCGACGTTGATTCTCCTGCTCTTAGGATGCATGCTGACCTGCTGCGCTTTTCCAGCAACACATTTTCAGCTCTGATCTCCAGCATCTGCACTCCTCACTTTCTCCTAGTTGATTTCAAAACAACAGTCCATGCCCTACTTTTACTCATTGTTTTAAGCAGTTATGAATAAGATATTCAAGGAATGATCCAGCTGAGCCAAATAATAAGTTTTAAACAAAGCAGAATTTGTTTACAGACTATTGAATGAAACACGATCAAAATACATCCACATTTAGAATAAATTAAACTATATGTAAACACATTCGACTCTATTGCAACATAATGATGTTGCTCCAAATACTTGCAGCATCCGCAGTAAGACCATCTTGGCAAAACAAAAAGAGATTAAATCAAACATAAATTCTTACTGGCGAGATGTCAGGGAGACAGAGTGGATAATCATCCAACTTCTTGTTTGCCTCTCCAATAAAGTCTCTGGAATCCCAACTAAAACTTGACCAGCAGCTGCAAATAAAAAGCAGCTTGCTAAAACTAAACAAAACCGAAACCTGAACATGGAAATGGACCACTCCCCTTTCATTTTATAGTTGCTTTAAAAAAGACTTGATTTATTTTTGCAAGTAGTTATTACCAGACATATCGAACCTCTGCCTTTACAACGCCTCAGAGACAAACAAAAAGGGCTAGATAACATTTTTGAAGGAGCAGTATTGTCACACTTGCAACAGTGCATTCTTTGCCTGGCATTTCGTGTGGGTCAGAACGTGCCCTGTATAGGGCTTAGGTTCTTGTGTGTATGACCTGCAGAGGAAGTATGCAGAACCAGGGAGTTAGTGAAGGTATTCCAATGAATGGTGCAAGGAAACGCCATGTGCAGTTTTGGGTGGACTGCTGGTGTGAGAGAGACTGAGTGCATGGTCAGGTGCTCTGCACTCATGCACGTTACCAGAACACATTCACATACACTCTGTATGTTCCTCAAGTAGGTTTCTCAGCTTATCACTAGTTTTACGAAATCCTGCCGTTGCCTCGCTTTCTTCTACACTCCTTGACTCAGTCTCTCATACCAGATCTCACTTTCCGCTTCACAAACTACGTTATTCCACTCTCGTTTTGACCATATCTCTGACTCTGCTTCATCTCCTATCCTGTATATAAGCATCTTGTTTTTCATTGTGCACTGCAGCTTCAGTAGATCATCAATGAGCGAGCTGCTCACGATGTGGAATTCATCCATGATGAGACATATTGCATGGCTGTGTTCGTTTCAGAACCTGAAGTAAACTGAACGTGTTCATGAGTCCCTGAAATCCGGGAGCTATGATTATCACAGGGTTGTTCTCATTGGATTGACTTTGACACTTCCGACCTAATCGGAGCAAACAATTAGTAATGGGTTCTGCTTTTGAAGGGAAAAGATCTGAAGTTAAACTGCTGTTGAGTATGTTTTCCGCATCATGTGCCGCATTTGAACATGGATGGTCATATTAACAAACTAGCGAACAAACCAGGATGTCAATTGAGTCTGTTGAACAATTCAGTGTTTTCCCCCGATCTGATTTTAACCTCAGGTCAAAATTCTTCTGGTAATCTTTCATCCGTTCAGTATTCAATAAGCATTCAACTAACATTGAAATTGCTTGGATCCAATAAACTTTGAGGAAGAAAAATCCGAAGACTCACAGGCCTATGAGATAACAACCAGACCATGACTCTTTTCTATCTCAAATGGTCGCCCCATTTAAAACAAATGCTCATGGAAACCTTTGTCCTGAGAATAGGAAATATTTTTTCCAGTTCCACCAACTCAATCAGATCTTATATGTTTTGAATATCTCACGTGTTGTTTAAACAACCGGAATCATATTGATTCGTGGAACAGGCTCCTGAGGACAGCGCGTTCTTTGCTTGCATCTTAAATATCCAATTAAGACAGATGTCTGACAGTAAGAAATTAACAACACAAAGAATGACACTTTTAACTTTGGTAAACTGGCCAGACAGTAGGGAAATAAGACAATGAACATCTAATTTCAGGATGGTTGTTGAGGTGGATTTTGCGGGTGAAGGGGGAGATGTGGCGGTGTCTTTGCGCGTTATAAATACAAAAATAAGTTAATTTGGATTCTGTTGAAGATTTTGGTCCATCTACGTTAAATTCGTGAGGTTATGGATGTGCTTTGAAATTCAGACACATGGGGATTAAAGTTTAAGGATAGCTGGTAAGAAATGTTGGCCTTCAGATTGGCTTTGTGATGTCGAAGGAAAATATTTCAGTTTATCCGTAAACATCAGGAGTGTCGTCATATGCTAAGGTGTTTAAGTTTCCTCAATAGTCAGGTTTAATTTTTCAAGTCGCATTTGCAAAATGCGCTTACCAGAGAGAGTCATTAGCAGATTCAATGGAAATTCCACTTTACTTCCACAGTCCAAAGAGGTGAAAGATAATTGAACTAGCCATACAACGTTGGTATAGTGATCATGGATGTGTAGATTAGGTACGACAGCCAGTGGAAATGCAATGTGGGGATGATAATGGGTGTGATGCTCTCCGGATGGTGGGTGTGGATTTTTGGGCTGAATGGCCTATTTCCATGCTTTGGGGATTCTATGATTACATCCATGTTCCTGAATGGGCTGTACAACTGTATTTTGTGTTAAGAATTTGCGACTGCTTGCATTTATTGTATATGCAATTTGAGAAACTCCCCACATACAATTAAATAATCCACTTCCCTTTCAAACTCGAGCTGCTAGATGTCAACACTTCTGTTTCGCACTGTCCAATTCCACTTAAACTAGATTCCCTCCAGTGTGGAAGCAGGCCCTTCTGCACTATCTGTCGACACCGTATCTCCTAACGGTATCCCATCCAGACCCATTTCCCTATGAGCGATGCACATTGAACTATGGGCAATTTAGCATGACCAATACACCTGACCTGCACATCTTTGGACTGTGGGAGGAAATGAGTGTAAACCCCCACAGATACTGGGAGCATGTGCAAACTCCATACAGAGAGTCACCCGAGTCTGGAATCGAACCTGGGAGCCTGGTGCTGTGAGGCAGCAGTGTTCACCACTGAGCCACCATTAGGATAAAAGCTGCGAGAATATGTCATAGTGCATCTGATGAAGTGATGTCAACTTGATCAGACAACTTATGTCAGCAAAACAAAGGGATCAATCATTGAAATTTCCTCAAGTGAAATCATACATTTTAAAGTTTGAAAAAGAATTAACAGCAATCACATTGCAAGGAATGTATTAGAGACGTCCACAATAGCCTGGGAGAAATGGAGGAACAGATCTGTTGTCAAATTTGAGGCAAATGTTAAAGCAAAATGGTTTGTGAAAATAAGGGATTTGTACTTTCCAACATTTAATTGCATAGTCATGGCGAGAACGGTATACAGGGAGTTTTTTTTTATCAAATGAATGTATTTTCCCGTCTCTTCGTCCCCTATCGAAAAGAAATGTTCATTTAAACAGGCCTTCACACGATATTTCCATTTTTTTCTCATCCCTTCTCACCTAAGTGCACAAGTTCATAAGTTATAGGAGAAGAATGAGGCCATTCGGCCCATCCAGTCTGCTCCGCCATTTGTTCATGGCTGATATCTTCACCACTCTTATTTTTCTGCATTCTCTCCATACTCCTTCAATCCATTGCCATGTCACAACCCATCTAACTCGTCCTTAAATGGACTCACTGTCCCAGCATCCATCGCAATTTGGTGCCGCGAATTCCCCAGATCTCTGATGCTTTGGGAGAAGGAGTTCATCTGCAATAAATCTGCAATTGCTCAGATGCTTTATATTGCTTTATTTACTTCCAGTCTGATTCACCATCCAACCTTCGTCTCGAATGTACTTTGCTGATGCGTGTCCCTCCTCCAGTCTGACTGTTCTGGAGCTATCACATTTTACCAGGAAATTGTCTCCAAATCATTGCTTCCCACTACCATAGATGTAAGGCACGGTTAGACAGCACACTACACACCTATTTGTTTCATCCAGGGACGCATAGAGTCTTTCCAAGTGAGATAAAGGTCCACCTGCACGTCTTCTCGCCTAATTTACTGCATCAAGCGCTCCCGATGTAGTCTTCTCTCTTTTGGATGACTAAACGGAAAATAACGGAAAGTTTCATCAGAGATCTCAGCCCTGCACGGGCCGACACGATCTCCCAGTCAGGCCCAGTTTTAGATTATCTTCCCACATGACCATCCTTGACCTGGTCCATTGACTCAACGAATCAAACCGCAAGTTGGGAGAACAAAACCTCATCTTCCACCTCGGTATCATGCAGTCCATATTACCCACAGCTGAGTTTTCCAATTTCAAATAACGTCCTTTCCCATGAGCCAATACCCATCCAGGCTTCTTCCTCCTCACTTTCATTCATCTCATCGGTTCTTCCTTCCATGAACCAAACTTATTCTTTCTCTCAGCTGCCAAAGATGTCATACCCGTGTTCACCCATTTTTCCTCGCCATCCTGCCCACCCCAAACCCTTTATGTGTAGCGCCCGTTTCACCCAGGGCCAGTCCGGAGAAGGGTTACACTCGAAATGCTGAATTATCCACCTGGTGATGCTGTCTGGCTTGTGTCCTCCCATCATCCCCATTGTCTCTGATGTCACAGACACCGGCAGATATGGAGACACAGGTTCATTCACAAACTTACACACTCACGCACTCAGACAGATGCATACACAGAGACAGCACGATGAAGATCCATGTAATTGCACACACATGAACGCACACTCAAAAAATCAGCCTCAAAGATTCACATACAGAAAATGGGTAATGCTCAGCAACTGGAACACACATTCACAAAAAACATACATCCACTCACAGGAAAAGAGAGCCATGCCGAAACAAACATACTTTTGGAGAACTCGTTGGTCTTTTTAAAATCAATTTCGGTTTGCAGCTGATAACTCTGCAGAGTCAGCTAAAGATCGGTTTTAGACGATGTACAACAGCAAGTGTTAAAAGGAAAAGAGACCAAACATATTTTTGTCGATTTGGGTGTTCATGCCAAACGTCCAAGGCGGATGGTTTCCTGGACAAATGATCCAAAGCAGGAATTGCGTCCAGACAAGACCTTATTATAAAGGAAATGACAGATGATGAATGGTGGAAGAAAACTCGTACAGAAGATGGTCAGTCTCTCGGTAAGTCGGCAGGCTTCTAAACGATTTTTGGACTTCTTCCTCTTAAAAGAGCAATTCCTTGCTATCGATGCAACATAAAACCTTGAAAAATCCCTGTCGAACATCCCTCACTGCTCTTGGAGTTTCAGAGAAAAGAAAAATACGATGATTGTTTTCTGCCCTTTGTATTGGCTGATCTGTAAATATTTCCTTCAGAAAATCAAACAAGAAACGGTTATCTGTCCCTGCGGAATGACGTATCGTGCACATCTTCCAAGTACTGAGTTCGAATTTGTGTTTACTTTTATTTCATTCACCTATTGACTGTGATTGTGTGTTTTCCTGTCTTGCCCGAATATTGCTGATAATAAAGCGTTTTTGGTTCATTGCATTGACCAATTAGGTGAAGTTGTTGTTTAATTTTACTCACCTGAATGCATTTTAGTAGGGAGAAATTGCTAAGTATTTTGCTTAAGGTACAAACAAGAGTCTGGAATTGAGTGAAAGCAAAAACAGAGATTTGCAATTTTAAAGTCTATTTGGGAAACGTATTCATACATTAGAGGATAGCAAAATTTTGTAATTTGACAGTGTTGTGAATGCAAATAGAGAAAGTCTGACTGATTTTGGCTCTCTCTTCCTTTGTCTTATAAACCCACAAACACAAGAAAAAATGCGTTAAAATGCAGACACTTTCTTATTTGCGCAGACGTGCAAATGAACATTTAAATGGCCACAAAAAGACGATATTCACTCACACTACTACCCTTACATACAGATGAGGACGGACACCACATCAACCGGGATAACACATCCTCATTGGACAGACCAAATTCCAACGGGAGGCTTTATCAACGATAACATTGACATGTGTCCCATTTACTACCCCCTGAGAAAAAGAACAGCAAATTATATCACCATAGGAAATGATGTCATCAATGCAAATGATATCGCCAAACCTGGGAAACTCAAACATGTAAGTAGGCAACGGGGTACATCGCCAATGCTTCATTCGGAGGCACACTGAAGATGTTACCTAGTATGGTGACAGAACGAATGAAAAAGAAGCATCGAGTTCAGCAAACAAACAGACATCTGGAAATTCAAACTGAGCTACAAATCTTCTGAAAACACGCAGACCCACAAGTATATGCAAGGATAGTGTGAACAAACATACATGGATATAAATAGATAGAAACAAAGATACACACAGACATATGCAAAAACATTATTAACCATTCAAAAAATGACAGTCATAGACAAATATAAAACACCAGAGACAATGTCACGCAGTCTCACATCGAACACTGATATATGCAAAGAATTCATCATCAATAAATGTAAAATATATATGTAAATTCACAAGCAAAGCTACATTATCACAGACATGTAAATATTGAACCAGTGATATCAACTCATGCATAAATATCAAATAAAAGCACTTAGTAAGACAAATATATGCAGAGAGCGAAGCACACTTGCAAATGCAGAGTCACAATAATTCGTCATGATTATAAACTTGCACACAGAGACAGCAACAGCACAAACGGATGCTAAGCAGATGCAGAGACAACGAAGAAGACTCTGTAGACAGATTTAGTATCAGAACAGTGCGATTTATCAAAGATAAGTAAGAATGATCGTCGATGGATTCATGGAATGTCTAACGAATTGGGCAGGCATGGCCTTTGGTGATCCAGTGAAACGCTTAGCCACAATTCGGAATTTTGATTTTGATTGTATTTTTACTTAATTCCAGGACTTTGAATAAATTTTCAAACCATTCATTTGATGAGGCATCTGTCAGTTCGAACGCACACATTGACGATTAAAAAAAAAATCGGGAAGATGTGTTCTCAAACTTGGTACGTCCCATTTGTTCAATCACATAACTTCACATATTGATCAAATGAATTCCTAAGTAAGCCACGTAACAAAACGTGAATTGACTTATGTACCTGATTTGCTCAAGCAACTATCAATCAACAGGAGGAGATTTATGTTTCGGCGAGGCCACAAACAAATCATTTGAGCGAGCTTGCTAATGTTGGAATATGCCACGGAGTGTTGTACAAGTTTGAAGCTTATTTTGTATTTCAAAAAGAGATGTGACTGGACATTTCAGTACACACTGGAGCAATTCCCTTAACGTAATTGTAAAAATAAACATATTTGGATAGCAGTCCAAATTCAGCATCATCCCCCTGATATGTTGAAATTTAATTTCAGATTGTGAGTAATCCCTGGGGTCTCTTCCACTTATGTACTATTATATGACTTCTGTTGCATACATATACCACAAGAAGGTACAAATGCCAAGTATGCTGAAAGTAAATTTACAGATTTCCTTCTTCTGTCCATCTCTGTTTCACGAAGTTTCTCTCCGTTGCTTAGACCCTTCAGTCCCTTACGGGCTCCACTGCTTACTCCAACAAGTCTGACTGTTGGAGCATTAATCCAAAGCACCAAATTGAATGGTAGAGAGGGAGTTAAATTCTTAAAAAGAAACAACGGAAAAACATCCGTCAACGCTTAGTATATTAGCTTGGCTTGCAGAACAGAACCAACGCACAATTTTGATAATCACCCAAAGATCAAATATAAAGTAGAAAACAATGTTTCTCAAACAGTGTAGAACACTCATTGGTGCGAGAGCACCAGTTCCCATTGTCGCCATGGAATATCTTGTTTTTAGTTGCTAGCAACAAATGATAACAAATTATTCGAACGAAAACATAACAGTAAACAATCTGTGACTGAAGGAAGAAGGTCTGCAATAAAACTTCGCACAGGAGTGATATCCAGGAAAGACAATGGGACGCAATCATTACTAACATGACTCAAATTGTCGTCAGTGACAATAACAAAGAGATCGACTATTGCCATGGCTACAAGGTAGTGAGTGGTTGTCATAGACATAGACTCCAAAACGTTTAAGTTTAAAGGTTTTTAGGGCCAGTTTGATCACAACTAAGAGATACCACCGAACGCAAAAAGGCTTTGGTTTTAAAAGAAACACATGTAAAATTAAAGTGGAGTAAATGGTTGTTCTTTATTTTTCCAGCTCGGCTTTTCTCTGGTTTGATTTAGTGTTTGGTCATGTCGTTGTTCACTGAAAGCAGCGAGACAGATTAAAAGCTTCTGGTCCATTCTTGTCAACTCACTGTGCCCTCTCTCCTGTGAGACCTTTTGTTTGTTTTACCTTGTATGACAAGGACTGTGTAAAGTTTTGTTGCAAGCATTTGAAACAACAAGAGAATGTTGTGATAAACATTTGAATTTTCTGTGTTCTGTACTCTTTAGCCTTTGTTTCATTCAGTAATTAGATAAATAAGCTATGTTTCGTTCAAAACTAAGTTGGTTAACCAGCTGCATTCCTCCTGGAATATCTGCCGTAAACCACCTTAAAACAAGTATCAAAGTTAGCGCTTGTGCCACGTTCTTGAAATGCTTTGAAGGTGTCTGATCTGATCCAAGACAGCGTTTGTTTTTGAGAAATGGATATTATTTGCGTGAGTGAGTAAGTTATAGGAAAGGGGTTATTTCTCAAATTTGATTTTGAGATTTTTATCACGACCCGAAAACAGATGTAACTCATCTGGTTCCGTTACATGAGACAAGCATTTGTTAAGCAACACTAAGAAAATTTAAATGAAATACAGCAGATAATAGAGAGATGAAACATGGGGAAAATTGGTGAATCAGCAGATGTGGCAGGATCAGTGCAAAGAGAAAATGAGGTAACGTTCCATTTCGATATGCCTCGTTAGCAGAATAACCAAGAACGGTCAGTAATACACTTTTCAGTAGAGGAGGATAGAGGAGCGTTTGGATGCTCTCCAGCCTCAATAATATTCTCCACACTGATCTTCCAACTTTCTATACTCCATTTTATATTAATTTGCACTTTGTTTATCGGATGAATTGGGAAAACAAATCATTTAATCAAAATAAAAGAAGCCTTCTTCAGGATACGATTGATGCACATTTTTGAGACACATTGCCAGCCCATTTTTGTGCAGCTCCTGGTTCATGAGAGCGTTATGATGTGGAGGAACTTGAGTTTGCGCACATTAGGAGTTTCTCTTTACAAGTAATAACTGATTGAACTGCGGATTTTGGAGATATTGTTGACAAATTCTTCTGGCTGAGAGAAACTATGTTATGGCTCCGAAAAGCTAAACGCCTTGGGTTGTGAACAAAGCGTTCAGAAGTAATCAAATCTTCACAAAAGCAAGAGTTGCTTCTACTCTCTCAAATGCAATAACTTGAAGAAGAAAGAAAACTAGTTGTGTGTTTTCAGAAAGCTCCTTGAATTTAACGTTTAATGATGAAGTGACTAGGTCAGAGATGTTTATAGCATCACTCAGCCTGCACATCCAGCAACCAAGTGAAATACGGCAAACAACTTTGCACAGAAGCATAGTTCTGTGCAACTTCGAAACATTACACAAAATATTTTATTGGAAGCTATAAATAAGTTGAGCATGGGTATAATAAACGGGTTTGCAAATAGCAGGACATTGCGATGTTCAAATGTGCAGAAGTTTGACACGGTTTGCTCAAATGGGTAGATCTGTATCCGATTGACATTTGCCATGAAAACTGTGAGATAATTCACTTTGCAAGACGTAACACAACAAGTAGTTCCTCAATAAATGGCAGGACGTTAGAAAGGTTTGAGTAACAAAGGGAACTCGGGTCCTTATCCCCGTGGTGCTGGAAAAATACAGCAGGCCAAGCAGCATCCGAGGATCGGGGATTCGACATTTCGGGCATAAACCCTTCTTCAGGAATGAGGCTGATGTGCCAAGCGAAATGAGATAAAAGATAGGGGGAGGGAATTTGGGGAAGAGCTGCTGGGAATACGATAGGTGGAAGGAGGTGAGGGCGAGGATGATAGGTAGGAGAGGGGGTGGGGCGGAGATGTTTGGAAAAAGATTACACGTCAAGAGGGGTGTGCTGAATACGAGGAATGGGAAAAATATAAGGTGGGGGGGAAGGGGAAATGACGAAGCTGGAGAAATCTACATTCATCCCTTGTGGTTGGAGGGTTCATAGGCAGAAGATGAGGCGCTCTTCCTCCAGGCGTCGCGTCTCCAGGGTCTGGCGATGGAGGAGGCCAAGGACTTGCATGTCATTGGCGGACCTGAGGGGAAGCCAAAATGTTCAGCCACGGGGCTTTTGGGTTGGTCGGTGTGGGTGTCCCAGAGGTGTTCCCTGAAACGTTCCGCAATAGGCGGCCTATCTCCCCAATGTAGAGGAGACCACGTTGGGTGCAGCGGATACAGTAAATTATATGTGTGGAAGTGCAGGTGAATTTGCGATGGATATAGAAGATTTATTGGGGCCTTGGAGAGAGGTGAGGGGGGTGGTGTGGGCTCAAATTTTGCACTTTTTGCATTTGCAGGGGAAGCTGCCGGGAGTGGAGGTTGGGTTGGTATGGGTGTGGACCTGACGAGGGACTCACTCCACCAATGACATGCAGGTCCTTGGCCTCCTTCATCGCCAGACCCTGGCCACACGAAGCCTGGATGAATAGTGCAGCATCTTCAGCCTCGGAACCCTCCAACCACACGGAATGAATGTTGATTTCTCCAGCTTCCGCATTTTCCCTCCCCCACCTTATCTCAGTCCCAACCCTCGAATTCAACACCGCCCTCTTGACCTGTAAACTTCTCCCCGACCTCCCCGCCCCACCCCCTCTCCGGCCTATTACCTCACCCTCACCTCCTTCCACCTATTGTATTCCCAGCGCCCTCCACCCTACCTTTTATCTCAGCCCGCTTGGTACACCAGCATCATTCCTGAAGAAGGGCCGATGCCAGAAACGTCAATTCTCCTGCTCGTAGGATGCTGCCTGCCTGCTGCATTTTTTCTAGCACTACATTTTTCAACTACTCCAGCACCTGCAGTCCTCACTTTCTTCTCGTTGAACCAAACGTTGAAAGTGTGTTTCAGAAAACAAATAAAGCTGCTGGATTTTCCTGCCGTGTGTACATCGACGCAGAGAGTAGGGACGTTCTATTCGAGTTGTACAAATATTCGCTTATGCCAGAGCTAGATTGCAGTATGCTGTTCCATTAGCCACGCCATATGATGATTTGGATTCCCTGGCAGGTGTGCAGCACATCTTCCTCAAGAATTGGCTGGACAGATGAAAGTTAGCCAGTAAGACAGTTTGGATAGACTTGAGGGGTTTCTTTAGAGCAGAGAGAGCTGTGAGGTTCCACATTGAGGGTTATGAGGTTTTCAGAGTCAAGGGAGCGATGGCATGCAGTAGCTGTTTATTAAACTTTTGAGTGAATAACGAAGAGGACATAATTTTACCTTAAGTGTTTAAAGGCTATCAAGGATTTTGTTTCACAGCCAAAGGGTTTCAGATATCTGAAAGTGGCTGCCCGAGAGTGTGGGGGTCAGTCAAAGTGCTTAACCTCACTAATGATAAAAGTATAGAAATGAGCTCTTGAATTGTGATGGCAGACAAGTGTTGGAATGTGGCATTAGTTACAATAGGAGATTGCAGGCACATTTTTGGAAGTTAGTTTCCGTTTCTGTTTTACCCAGGACACGATGCATCTCGGAAACATGTCAACTGATCTGTGGGCAGTGAGCATGGCTTTCCAATTATTTACCTTTAACCAAAAATCGTTGAATATACATACCAATCTACAGAATGTGATTACGACTTTTCAAGTCTCTCTGCATGGGTCACGTCAAGGGAATCGATGCAGGAATAACAGGATTTGACTTTGCCAAATTGGACCAAGCACTCATATCTGATGCATCGAAGGTAAAGAACTTGTCTTAGCTTGTGATCTTCCCGCATAATTTAATATTGTACATTAAGTGAGACGTATGGCTAGATGAGACACAAGTAAGGGTTGTACTGAATAATCTGTGATTGGAAATGCAGCAGAGAAAAATGAGTGGAGTATCTGATGGAGGCATGCACGATTTTGAATGGCATTGATTCGGTGAAACAAAAACTGTTCTCCTTGGTCGAGATGTTAATGAAACAACAGCGTAATTTTAAAGTGGAAGAATTCTTGTTAAAACAAGACCTTGCTTTACAAACAATCAAAGCAGGCAAGCACACAAACACAGGTGCGTCAGTTTCATATAATTGTGTGGCATATTACAATGAAAGCAATGACTTTGATTGCATTTGCTGTATGGTAGAAGACATAGGCGAAACAAAAAAAAACAAGCTCGCCAGATGAAATTCAGAATTCTAACAAATTCTTTGGCGAGAAGCCGCCCCTACTGTTTTGAACACCGATTTCATTCTTCAGAATATATGAGACAGACCTGAAGGGCACCAGTGTCATGTCACACGGAATGGATTATCTCAAGCATGCGAAGCGATGTTTCTACCCTTCCAAACATCTTCCAATTCCGCCTACCCATCCACCCCCTCCCTCCCGAATTACAAACAAATACAGCTAAAAATCTGTTTCGGGTTGGCATAATTTGGGATAGGAATTAGGTGGGCAAAGCAACATGGAATACCAACATTTCTTCTCAAATGCAATATGATGTGAAATAGACAGGGAAACGAACAGATCAGAATTCAAACTGAAGTTGATGTCAAGGTGAAACGTTATTACAAGCATCTGAGTATTTTCTTTGATCAGGATTAAAAACTGTGTCGATCAAGGAACACGTCTTGCATAACTGACATGAATTTGCTAGCAATTCTAAACGGAATTTTAAATGGGAATTTGATTTGGAGATCATTGGAAAAACATTACCTCTCAGCTCTGCTGAACTAAGGCGTCCCTGCGGCAGTATGCACCTCATGAACAGAGATGGAGTGCGAGAATATAGAGATGGGAGAAGACAGCATTTATTTTGAACAGGATAGAACATGGAATTCAGGTCACTGTCGAACAGATCATTGAGTTTCTGAACGTTTCGGTTTCCTCCTGTGCAAATCTTCATAAGCGGGTGGGTGGCTTTCGCGTGGCTTCTGACAGGGACAAATCTGAGTGGTTTTCGTCTTTGCAAAGGGTTTGGAGCAGCATCTTTTGTATGTTCTTTTCAAAAGCAATTAATGATAAGAAAACATATTCACAATGACACCACAAAGGAGTAGAGTCGAAGCAAATGACAAGAATGTTTGGATCTTGTTAATTTTGTTGAGGTAATATTTGAAAGGGGCACACAAGGCAGTCCGCAAGCGATTAATTACTTAACTGTCTTAAGGGGAAAAAGTGTGTACGTCGTAGTTATTTCTATGAATATTTAAAATTAAAGAAAACAAAAAAAAAGACTCAGTATAAGCCAATGTCCAAACTTATACCATGATAATCAACGTTTTGTCTTTGGTCAGATTGTAACACATTGCCAGAAAATTCCAGCTTACTGTTTTCAGATGAAGTATGAATGCTGAAATCATTTCATAAATTGTGTAAGGATCTGTTTTCTCCAAAGATGACTACATCAGTTGCTTGTTGTCTCTTTTGGTTGTCATGTTGCTGGGACTATATAATAAAGCATTGAACATAGCTGTAGATGAACAGAACCAGGATGTACAGAGATTCATTTTAAAAAAAATGATTTCCGGTATCTCATGTCTGATATTTCATTTTGCATTGATCACAGAAATCAAAAAATACACATGATAACTGCAGAATATTTGGAATGTTAAAACTACAGAGAGTTAACAGTGACATTTGTGAATGAGATTAGCCTCTGAATTAGCTAGTAGAACAGCTAAGTGAGAGATTTCTTCAAAGCAACTTAATAATAATATTGTATTCGAACTCAGAAACCTGTTTGCGTGCTACCAAAAAAGCGAGAAAATAGCATAGGAAATTTCATGGAGATTACATTTGGGACAAAGATTGTGGAGAAGCGATACCATTTCCAGATTTAAAGTTAGCAAAAGAAAAGGGACAAAATTTAACAAGCCTCGTGTTTTTTTAGAGTTTGGAAAAAGGGTAAGACCTCACACAAAGCAGGATTCAGAATTCAGAAGCAAGAAAACCATGCACAAAGTATACATTCCCCTATCAAAGCAGTCGTACTTTCATTTCTTTAATTAGGATATACCGTTTTTGTCTTCTAATGCATCGCTGGGTCAACCATGACACATCTATTCTGCATCAATGTCTCATGGTGCATGAATCGAATTGGAAAGTCTAATTGGATTTCCTTGCATCGGAGAAGTGATGATTGCAAGATGAGGTATTTTGTCCTTTCTGCGAACGTTACAGTCCACCGTTGATTGTAAACATGCATTACCGTAAGCATATAATTTGTAAAGGTTGTGGAATGTTCATTTAATTCATATTCTGCAAGTACCTCATAGGCATCATTGACATTTCCAGCAAAATCAAAACCGAGAGGTGTTAATGACCCAGCAACAAGTCGATGTGGCTTTTTGAATGGGATTTACAATTATGTTAGAAATTTTAGATCGCAGGACACCGTTCTAAGTATGGTAAGCTACTTTCCCATAAAACAGCAGATACTCTACTAAGCCTGTTAAACTATTCTCCTATAATTAGAAGGACTTTATATTACTTGTTTCGGAACGTATAGTTTTGCTGAGGTTTGCTTGCTAATAACATCCAACATATTTCCAGCGATTTCACTGGAACACTGTTGGTGCTATTGATAAACGAGTTTTGATGACAGTTTCTTTACACTTTCTGATTTCTCATCCTGATGTTTTATGTCATCCCATATAAAATGATTGCAATATTCGTTTTAATAGTATGTTGTAATACATTTAAATCAGCATTTCCCATTAGGTATTCCCTCTTAACTTACTATGGGTGCATTTTCAATTTGAATTTTGTGACCACCATGTTCAGGGGTAATCCGTTCTGCATTTTTTATGCACTTGCAAGTTATCACTTCTTGGGGACAACCCTTACAATTAATCCGAATTGGAAATTGTTGACTATTACTCTCAGAATTTGCAGTATTCATTGAGAAAATCACCTACTTAGACTTCACAAGCAGGTGGCACATGTTGCATTTTGCAACAGTAGTGAAATTTTGTGGATGCATGGGTTTTAAACTAATTTACTGGTCTCAAGAAAACATGTTGTAATGAACCTTGTAGCATTCCACTTTAGTCACGTAATGTATTATTCTTATATTTGTGGTCAATTCTTGCAATGATATCTCACGTTATGTAGCGTCAGTCATCACCTCCTGGGATTTGGTGGCATTGAACACTGAGAGCCATAAACTGAGACATTTATGCGAGGGGTCAGATTGTCAGACTTATCTCGAGTTCCAAGGAAATATACTGGAGTGCATCCTGTTTGTCTGATTATGTTAGGACAGATTGGTTGATGCTAGAAGATGGCATTGGGTTTGCTCATCTGATTTTCCGTATTGTTTTCATTATACCCTCGCTGTTTTTGGCGTCCACGGTAAGTCATAGTCTCGGGATCTAAACCTTACGAGCTGCCATGCATGACATGTAGCTGCCTTTCTGCTCGACTATGCCTGTGTCTGCTGAATACAGAAACCAGTTCTGGAGTATCTGAGGCAGCCATATTCTGCAAAAGGGCGTGAAACCTAAACGTAACCCGATGTGGTTTCCTCTACATCAGGGAGCCAGGATGCCTTCAAAAGGATCATGTCAGATAACAACAATGGGACACCCGCAAGCAGCAACCCCACTGCCCCGTGATGGAGCACTTGAACTCCCCATTCCACTCCGTCAATGACATGCAGCTGCTGGGCGTCCTCCACCGCCAAACTATTACCATCCGAGGCCTGGAGGAAGAACTACTCAAATTCTGCCTTGGGACTCTGAAACCACAGGAATAAATGTGGATTTCAACAACTTCCTCATTTCCCGACCTCCGACATTATCCCAGTCTCAAGCGTCCAAATTGGCACCACGCTCCGGACTAGTCCATCACTCCCCATCTGATCTATCACCTTCTCCCTCACCTTCACCAACCAATCGCTTTTCCAACTACCTTCCCGAAACTCCACACCCTCCCAGTTATCTCTCAGCCCTGAAGCACAAACCTCATTCCTGATGAAGCGCTTATTCCCGAAACATCAATTCTCCCGTTCCTTGGTTGTTGGCTGAGCTGCCGTGCTTTGCCTGAACTACTTTCTCGAATCTGATCTCCAGCATCTTCCGTCCTCACTTCCTCCCTAGTCCTAAGTCCACCTTCCTTACCACCCTTAGCAACACCTCAATCAACTGTCAATTGCAATTCTGTCAAACTTCTCCTTCGATTATCTCAATATTTCACAAGCCACCTCAATATGCTGGGGTTAAATCCACAATTTTACAACCCTTTTGGAACGGTAATTCATCTTCACCTTAGTTTTCAGTCTACCATCCTCCTCCATGTTTATGTTATGTACTAGCAGGCTGACGTTATTTCATGGTTTCCTTAAGGTCTTCACAAAATGCATGCAAGGAGAAGCGCGCGAATATGTGAGGGTCTATGCCCCCGTCGATCCTTGTTAGATTCTGTAAATTCCACTTTAGGATTAGAACCAGTCTGACTCAAGATTTAGATACAGACAGATAATAACTTCACTCAGACAGAATATTACCCGCTCTACACTGATGGGGTAGCTCTGATGAGCGGGACAAAGTTCCTGAAAGTGATACTGCATTGATTACAGAAACATTTCAGCAGAAGCTGGCCATACCGCCCTGTGAACTGATCCCCCATTCATCAGGATCCTGGCCAAACATTTGATCTCAACAGACTAATTCTGAATTCTCCACATAAACTTTGATACCAATCGCCGCAGGTTCTGGATCTAGCCACTTTTTAAAAATATATTAAACGTTTTGGCATCAATGACTTACTGTGGTAATGAATTTCGGAGTCGAACTACACGTTACATAGACATACGTCTCCTCATTGTTGTCCGACACAATTTACCCTGAATCCTCAGATTGTGACCTCTGTGTTTTTGACACACATACACACAACATCGGGAGCATCCTCCCTGTATCTATCTTGTCTAGTTCTAGTAGAATTTTATAACTCTGTAAGAGATTCCCCCCTCATTAGTTTGAACCTTTGTGAAACAATCCTAAACAACCAATCTCTCCTCATATACCAGTGCCAGCATCCTTGGAAATAAACTGGCAAACATTCATTGCACTCCTTCGACAACCACTTTATTGAGACCAAGATATTTACAGTATTACTGTTTCTTTGCACTTACAGTCCATTTTGAATATTCTATTTTGCAGAAATCAAGGTGGAACTAGCTCCAGTTTGTTCTGTGAAAACTGCAGGAAACAAATGCTCCGATGGATTATCAAGATTATACAGTTGCACCTGCTTCCCCAACCACGCCTTATTGGAAACAGGATGTTGTATTTCCTCGAGCAGTTCTACTTTTGTGAATTTTCCACTTCGTATTAAATATTCATTGTCATGCCCATTGACCCTTATTGGTCTAGTTACCAGACATGAAGTTAATAGAAACTATGAACTATGCTCACTCCTTCGGCACATTAATCATCTCAATTATATGTTCTCTCATTATTCAAAACTCAAGAGTGTATGGACTTAAAATGTTTAATTACTTGACAATAAGATTCGTTCCTCAGCTTTGGAGTTAAAGCAGTGAACCTTCAGCAGCATATCACACAGCTTCAAAATAACGATCCAGAATTACCATACATTTTAGTTTTTCTACTATTTATATTTATTTAAAAAATCCTGAATGCTTCATTTTATCTATTTTTCATATGACCAGCCGTATGTCTGACGAAGACTCTGATTTCCAGCATCTGCAGTACTCACTTACTCCTATATGCCTGGAGAAGGCTGACATATGCCCGTTTCGTACTGTTCTCTCTTGCCTTTTGAGGTTGCAGCATTTCTTTCCGACGTTCAATTGATTACGTACATTTAGAACCAGGTCATCTTCTGTTTGAGTGCGCATTTTGTGAACCAGCCAAAGCCTGCAGAAATGTACTACTGAATTTCTCAGTGTTCACGAAAGTATTATCGTCCAATAGATGAAAAGTAACGAAGATAAACTTTTAGCACCTACTGCTGAAGAAAGTGAACATAAAGCAATTAATTTTCTTTGAATTATGCAAGGGATTGGTTTATTTGCATCTGGATTGCTGCGTAGAATTTTGGTCACCGCATAACGTGAACAATCACACAACATTCGATTGTAGTACAACTGATTTATTTGTAAGCACGAGCTTTCGAAGCGCTGCCTCTTCATCAGGTATTTGTGGAGCTGCACCTTAAGACACAAAATTGAAATCAAAAGGTCAAAGTGTACTGCAGCTCAAATGTATTGATCACATGTGGAATAGGATTTCTAGTTTCTGTTCATCAATATGCAAATCCCAAAACTCCTTTAATGTCACATTCTCAAGATAACTTCAGGTTTTCTAACAAATAGTGTCATCTCAGCTCAGACAATGCATTAAAGGTGGAAAGTTATAGCCTGTCTGACTCCAAATCTTGGGTCAGAATTAACGGAATATTACAAGGATTGATGGTACCTTATGCATTTTGAGCAAAATAAAATACAGATTCTGCAAAAATAAAATATAGCCCATAAACGTTTACGTGTGTGAGTGTATGGGGCGCAGAGTGTGCATGTGAGTGTTTCCATGTGGTAAGCGTTTGTGTGTAAGTTCGTGAGCTGGTGTATGTGTGTGTGTACGTGTGTGTGTGAGGGGGGGGGAGAGAGAGAGAGAGAGAGAGAGAGAGAGCGTATCATGCAATGGGATCACATGTAGTGTGACATGAACCCAAACTGCAGGTTGAGACCATTCTCATATTACCAACTTGGCTATCAGACTCTGCTCAGTTACTTAACGTGGCTGTTTTTCTCCCCCCAAAGTCTGCCTTGGACGATGGTGATGCGAAGGTCACCACGTCTAATGGTGGAATCTGTGTCGATATCCTGACACGCCATGCAGCGTCTACCTGACAGTCTTGTAAGATGTTGTGGTCGATGTCGTCTGAAAGCTGAGCAGTTTGCTGTAACCAACGATCTCTCTATGATTTCGCGTTTGTTTAAATTTGCGATAGAGGAATGTACATTGGCGAGACGGAGCCGACAACTGATGAATGAACACAGCACAACAATCACCAGGCAAAGGTGTTCCCTCCCAGTCGACATTCAGTGTCAGACTTTCGGGTGATTACCATCCAAGGCAGAATTTGGAACAACCAACAACGCAAAGTGAATGAGCATTCATGATTTGGAGGTGCAGGTGTTGGACCACGGTTTACTTAGTTAAACATCACAGAATACGAGATTATAAACCCATCGCTTTATTAGGAAGTACTAGCATTCCAAGAAAGAGCGCTGCTCCTTCATCAAGTGGCTGTGAAGTGTGAGGTCGCAAGGCAAAGAATTTATTGCAAAACTTTACACTGCGATGTAAATGGAATGACATATTGAAAAACACCTGGATTGTTTTTTCTTTAAAGTCGTTCATCTTTTAGAATGACAATGTTGGTTTCAGTTCTTTCATATGTAAATCATAGAATCCGGGGTTGACTGATGACCTACTTCTTCTCCCAGTTCTTGTGTCCTTATGTTACTCTCATCATATCAATCACATTCATCAGGTACGCCTTGTGATTGCAGTCAATATCATTAATTCATTTCCATGCTGTACATCTCTGTGACTCTATGACTCTAATCGACAATGCAGTACTTTGAGAGCCACTATGCGTGTATTGAATCAGAAAATGTATAACATTTGTGCTCATGAGTGCCATCTTGGTCGCATGTCTGACGTGCTGTCAGCTATAACTTGTATATACATTCAGAATAGTACAGTCACAGATTCATACAACATGGAGACAGACTGTTCAGAAAAGATTTTCCAGGCTACCTCAACTGAAATATTCGTACTTAGTTTAGATTCGATTACATTACTTGCAGTGTAAAAACAGGCCCTTCGGTCCCACAAGTCCACACGGACACTTGTCTGCATTCAGTCAATATTCCTCTAAGCCTTTTCTATCCAAATATGTGTATAACTGTTTTCCATAGATCTTTTTATTGGACTCGCATTTATCAATTCCTTTGTCAGTTCGTTCTGCATATGAATCACCGTCCTGGTCCCTCAAGTCACCTAATTTTATCCTCTCTCCCCTTAAATCTATGACATCTAGGTTTAGAATGCCATACACTAGTTAAAAAAATCTTGGCCACTTAAAAAACTAATGATTTCTCAGAACCTTTAAAACTCTCCCTCAGCCTCTACCCTCCAAGGGAAAGCTATCCCCATCTATCCTGCTTCGTCTTTCTAACTCAATTCCTCCAATCTTGTTTACACAGTATAAACCTTTTCTGCATACTCAGATGTGACAGAGACTTTCTGCAGAGAGATTATATTT